>NW_023276806.1:274928830-275228830 GCF_003668045.3 Cricetulus griseus
CCTGGCATGCAGGGATACATGCAGACAGAACGCTATATATATACATAATAAATATTACAAAAGAAAAAAAGAAAGAAATGTGGAAAGGATGGTATAGTCAAAGAGAGGGCAAATCATGACTCATGGGGATGGGAAGAGAGAAGCAGTTCCTAAGGGCCCATACAGCCAGGTACTGCTGGGGTCCCAGGCGTTACATGTGGATGTCCTGTTGGCTGGAATAGGCTTAGACAGTATTGCTACTCTGTGTCAAAGGACAGAACACAGTCAAGGAGTCAACCCTGGCTCCCAGCAGCGTCCAGTCCACAACATGAACTAGCAGGATTCAAGGCAGGCCAAGCTGGCCCTTCCCTAGATCCATGCCCCTTTCTCTTCAAAGGAATTTGACTTGGATGTGGTGGCTTTGGTCAACGACACTGTAGGCACCATGATGACCTGTGCATATGAGGAACCCACTTGTGAAGTTGGACTCATCGTAGGTAGGTGTCCTGAAGGTGGTCCTTCTCCGGGAGGGGACATGGCCTTTCCTGGTTTGTAGAGATCTGGCAGCTCAGTTCTTAGTGGGAGACGGTCAGTCTGTTGGACCCATTTATTTGCTGCCTCTAGAATTCTATATTGAAGGAAGGCTGCGGAGTTCCCTTCCCAACATCCCATAATGCTGCTGCACATCAATTATGATTGGCCTGCCAGTCATGTGTCCTGGGTAGATGAAGTGTCTGGAATCAGCCTGTGTGGAAGAGTCCCAGTGCTTCAGGTTCACAGGCTGAAAAGGGAGCAGAGGTCATCTCTTCTCCCAACCGCGGTCTAGCTGGGAAGGGCCAGGGTGCTCTTGGGCATCGTTTACCATCAATTGCCACTGTCTAAATGGCCCCAGCCCCGTAGGTTGTTTCATTGTGTTTAACGCTGCCTCAGGAGCGTTAAACTGTATGTGTGTCCGTGTGTCGTATGGAGAGTGTGTGTGCAGGAATGAATGTGCCATACAGTGTGAATGGAGGTCCGAGGACAAGCTGGGATTTTGGCCCTCACCTTCGCCTTGTTTGAGATGGGGTCTCTCGCTTGCCTCCTATCTTGCTGTATTCGTGAGAGGATTACAGGTACACACTGTCATGCCAGGTGATCGCATGAGCTCTGGGTATTTTAACTCAGCTCCTCATGCTTGCTCTGCAAATAGTTCACCCACTGAGCTGTCTCCCTAGCCCAACTTTAAATTCTTGAAGCACTTTGACTAGGGTGAGAAAATCCCTTGACCTAGCATCCGGGGAATGCCCTATGTTCATTTCTGCCGGTATAATAACCAGACTAATACAAGCAACCTAGGGAGAAAGGGTTCATTTTTGCTCCCAATTCCAGGTTCCAAATAGACAAGAACATGAAACAACTCATCACATCATATCCATAGGGCGGAGGGAAATGAACGCACAGGCTCGCTTGCTTGCTTGTGCTTAACTTGATTTTTCTCCTCTTACCCAGTGCAGGACCTTTGCTCAGGGGATGGTGTTGCACACGGTGGGCTGGGCTATCCATATCAACCCAATACAGACAATCCCTCATTAAGAACCCAGCTGATTCTAGGTTGTGTCAGTTGGCAATTAAAGTTAACATTGCACCCCACCCCCCAATGCTTCCTTAGTCACCAACATATTTGAACACTACTTGGACAGCATGAAATGTCACCCGTCTCAAGATCATTTCCGGTGTCCGTAGGTTGGGATGGGGCTTGCAGGCTGCCCTCTGTGCCAGGAAAGCTTTTGTATCGGTTATTAAGCAGCTTCAAGTGACTGCTGTTAAAACAGAAAATCGGGAAGCATTCATTGTCCAAATGGAAGGTGTTTGGTTTGGCATCTGCCCCTGAGACTTTATTTATTCCTTCCTTTTGGCAAAACTTTCTCCACCCAGCCCCGCCCCGCCTTTTGCCTGTGAATGGGCTTAGGTAGGGCCTCCAAAGCCAGAGTGACTCTGCATATCTTGGCCCCACCTTCCTGTCTGGGAGCTCAAGCCTGTCAAGTCAGCACAGCCCTATGAGCGGTTCTGGTGCCTCGACCCAGACAGTTCTTTCTTGCCACCATCAATAGATCTCTTTGCTCAGAATTCTCATGGCCAAGAAACACAGTTTACATATTTTGGTTTTCTTTGCATCTCCTATTTCTGGGCTTCTTCTTTTCTCCTCTTTTATACTTTGGGTAGAAAGGAACTGAGAAAACAGTAACAGCAATCCAGAGGTATGGAGCATCTTGGGAATTCTGCTTAAGTGTTTGGTCTGGCCAGTGAGGGGTAGGGGGCATACCCTTGAACTGGGTGACAGCTGCCTGCTCCCTGAGGGCTTTGCTACAGTGTGTGCAGTTTATAGACAGCAGCATCTCCGGGAACCTTACTCCAGACCCCCTTGAGTCAAAATTGAATGAAAAAGAGGACACAACCACTCCAGAGTATGGTTGAGGTGGTTTTTATTGTAGATAGGAGGGAGAGTCCGGACTGAACATGGCCAGCAGCATAGACAGGGCCATGAGAGGAGAGAGAAAGGAGGCTCTGGGGGCCAAGTGTGCATGGGGGGTTGAGGGCAGGGTGAGTGGGGGCAAAGATACAAAGGAGAAGGGAGCCCAGGGTTAAGGTGAGGGGCGGGGTGAGAAGTGTGGGAGGAGCCACGGGTAGCGGGTGAGACTGATCTCAGGTTTCTTTGGAACCTAACAAAGATCTTCATGAACACGAACATCTATAGGAAGGTCTCCTTGCCTGAGTTTGCAGGGACCTTAGCCTGAGGCTGTGACATTAAAACTACTGTGAGGACTAGCCTCATAGACCTCAGTGGGTAAAGGCACCTGCTGCCAAGCCTGCCGGCCTGGGTCTGATCCTCAGGTTCACTCCACAGTAGAAGAGAACCGACTCCTGCAAGTTGAACTCGGTCTCCACCCATGCACAGACCCATACATGTGTTACACATACAGTTTAAAAATAACAAACTTCTGTGAAAATGTACCTCCCAGTTTGTTTACATAGTCCCTTGTGGGCTAAAAACTGCAACTGTGCTCCTTCCCCCTGGGTCCTGGGGGATACCAAGTAAGACATGCTCTAGAGAGTTCAAGAATGGAGAGCAGAGGCCTGGGAAACCAGAATGCCCTGGGAACCACACACCACCCAGAGGAATACTTGTTTCAGAAGCAGCAGATAGTCTATGAGGTCCCTGCTGCCTTTATGTCAACTTGACACAAGCTAGAATCATCAGAGAGGAGGGAGCCTCATTGAGAAAATGTCCCCATAAGAAGAGCTATAGGCAAGCCTGGGGGGCAGTTCCTTAATTAGTGACTGATGGAGGAGAGCTCTGTATGTATGTATATATATGCTGAGGGCTGGGGATGTAGCTCAGTTGACACAATGCCAATGAGTGCGCCCAGCCCCCTTCCCCCAAGGCTCAGGGGTCATTGTGGAGGAGGAAGCAGAATACTGTAAGAGCCAGAGGTGGCTGTCTGCTGTAGAACTCCGAGATTCTGACTGTAGGCATAAGACCTGTGCAAGATTGCAGCAAGATCAAGGCAGACAAAAATCCCAGTGTGCATGGGGTGGGTGTCAGGAATTCTACCCTAGCTGAGGAGCTGTTATCCATCAATGGCTGCTTGTGAAGGAGAGTCACTTCTATTGTCCCTGAGAGGTTCCCAACGCCCTATATATGGTCCCTGCCTTAAGGCCCATGCAGGCAGCACTAACTGGGTTCAGTGGGTGTTGGGGGGGGGCACATGGAGTTGGGAGCAAAAATTGGAGGATGGGGGAAATTGGTAGGGAGGAGATATGGCTTATTTAACTCAAGTATATTATATGAATATTAACTTAAATTTTCTTAAAGTAACCTTTACCTTACAGTAGAGCTTACATCCAGGTGTGATGACCCCTTGGTGTGGGCCCTGTCACTGACCTCTGCCCCCGTATTTTAGGGACTGGCAGCAATGCCTGCTACATGGAGGAGATGCGGAATGTAGAGATGGTGGAGGGGAACCAGGGCCAGATGTGTATCAACATGGAGTGGGGCGCCTTTGGCGACAACGGGTGTTTGGATGACATCAGAACAGACTTCGACAAAGTGGTGGACGAGTACTCACTAAACGCCGGGAAACAAAGGTAATCGGCCCCCAGAGCAAGTGCCGCCCGTGGGGTGATGAGGTTGGCAGAGTTCTACTGTCTGTAGGGGCTTGCAAAGCCATCCCTCTGGTATTACACTAACCTTGGGTTTTTGATTCATGGCATGGTGCAGGATTATTCCCAAAAGTGATGGTGACAGTGGACACGCTGCCTCATTTGCCCTTTAGGGCTCTGAGTTAAGCCAAGCCCTGCTGGTTTCTTCCCTGGTGTGGATGAGGTAGATGCCCTTCCCACTTGCAAGCACCTGTGCCCCCTAGTGGCTTCTTGAAGTTTTGCAGCTTAGGTCAGAGTGGTTCTGAAATGGTAGAGTCCACCCAGAAATGAGGGGACTATCCCAGTCTCTCAAGAATCAGGATATTCAATGACCAGGACAAATTGGTCCAAGTCATGGCCTTTGGAAAATAAATTGGCTCCAGTTTAACCTTGAAAGTGTTGTGCACCCCCCCCCACACACACACACTTTGTGCTTAATCAGTATTTTGGTTGATGCCAAAAACCATCCAAAAAAAAACAAAATTAAAGAACTCTCTCTTTTGTCCATTTAAGAGTCAGCTATTTGCTTAGTCTGAAACTGTTCCGAACACTTTGCTGAGGGCCTTGTACTGTGTTGGGCTGTGACCTCACTGAGACACCCACTCAATCCCTGTCTTCTCGGGGCCATTGGTTACCGTGGTGGTGGCAAGAGGAAGGGAGCCTGTGTGTG
The DNA here is from genome assembly GCF_003668045.3 of Cricetulus griseus. NCBI lineage: Eukaryota > Metazoa > Chordata > Mammalia > Rodentia > Cricetidae > Cricetulus > Cricetulus griseus. The sequence continues at coordinate 274,933,659 of NW_023276806.1, forward strand.
TGCTGTATAAAAGGTGTGAGAGCCAGTCCTCTCCTGGGTGTGGCTTATGGCTAACAACAGAGTAGGAAGGGGCCAGACAAAGTTGTTACTGGGAAGGAGGCCAACTAGCACAGTTTTCTGTGACTGCTGAAGGCATCCCTGTGGGGAGGGTGGAGGGCTTTCTAGGGCCCTCTCTGCCTGTGTGGGAACACACAGGGCAGACACGTGACTGTGGTCACCCTGGACAGGCAGTCATAGGGCTGGAGTGATGGTTGGACCATGGGTGAGTGGTTCCCGTATTTAGCAGCCTCCCTTCTTGATTCAGGTTTGAAAAGATGATCAGTGGAATGTACCTGGGTGAGATCGTCCGTAACATCCTGATCGACTTCACCAAGAAAGGGTTCCTCTTCCGGGGACAGATCTCTGAGCCACTCAAGACTCGGGGCATCTTTGAGACCAAGTTTCTCTCTCAGATTGAGAGGTAAGGAGGGAGGGGTTTTGACCGTCGTTTTCCTTTCAGCTTCTGTGAATCTACTCTGGGTGCCTGTGTAAGCAGAATGCACACTAGGAATATGCATCTATGTTTAGAATACTTCACTTAGCATAGTGCTTTTCAGGTTCATCCTTGTTGTACCCTCCCTTTTCAGGCCTGAGTAATATTCCATTGGATGCACCCATCACGTTTCGTTTTCCCACTTTGACCTGGCAACTCGGGTTGTTCCCACCTGTGGGCCCTTCTGAATGAGGCTGTGAACATGTAAATATTTGTTTGGGCCCTGCTTTTATGTCTCTCATGAATATACTCACAAGTGGACTTGCTGGACCCCTATGGTAATTCCGTTTTAAATTTCCCGAGGAACTGCCATATTGATTTCCAAAATGGCCAGTTTCCGACAGCCTAATGGCAAAGGAAGAAACAAAACAGAGCTACATAGGTTCTCTAAGGTCTTTTCAAAAATTAGTATTTGGGGGAAGGAGGCGAAAAGCATTGGGGGGGGCATTTCTGACCCTGAGACCTGCCCCTGACTTGTATGCCTCAGTGAGTGACTCGGTTTCCCTGGGCCTCATTCCCTTCCCTTTAAAAGGGGAACGATGAACAGCTGGTTGTAGTGGTGCAGGCCAGAGGGCCAGCTGCATAGTGAATCTGGGGCCAGCCTGGGCTATTTGAGCTCTTGTCTTAAATTCAGACAAAATAGTAGTGATTGTATATGTGCAGTGCATATACAATGCATATCGAGTAAATGCTTGGGAAAGGCCGGCCATTATGAGCTCTTTTAATCTGCTGGGAGAAAAGCAAGTCTTGGGGCACGCTAGTTAATATGGCCGTTAATCAAGGGAACAAAGGCCATCCTTGCTAGAAGCAGAATGCAAATTAAACTACAATGTGATTAGAAAAAGGCATTTAAAAAAAATGTCTGAGTGGGCTGTGTTACAGGGCGGCGAGTAGTCTCTTCCCTCCTTCCTTTTGAGGGGTCACCTCTCTTGTTTTAGGCTGATCCCCCATCATGCTGTGGGGTGTTTCTGGAGTCAATTTTAGCTCATTAGGCTTTCATCATTGGGCCGCCTCACGGCCCTAATCCTATTCTTAGAAAATTACTGTTTTCAAAACGATCTTTTCTAGATGGGCATTGCTGTGAGGTGGTGAGTTTTTAGGTCATCCTGGGCAACAGTCAATCTCAAGAAAGAGGCAGGAGAAAAAAAAAATACTGTTAATAGTATTTTCTCACCAGGCGATGGTGGCCCACGCCTTTAATCCCAGCACTTGGGAGTCAGAGGTAGGAGGATCTCTGTGAATTCAAGGCCAGCCTGGTCTACAGAGTGAGTTCCAGGGCAGGCTCCAAAGCTACACAGAGAAACCCTGTTTCAGAAAAAAAAAAGTATTTTCTCTAAGGTATTGGGATTATGGATAAGTTTTTCAGTTTTCATTTTTCTAGAGTTTCCATATTCCATATTTTAATGAACTCATTAAAAGTTTAAAGCAGTGGTTCTCAACCTCCCTAATGCTGAGAGCCTTTAATACAATTCCTTACATTGTGGTGACCCCCCAGCCATAAAATTATTTCATTGCTACTTTGTAACTATAATTTTGCCTCTTATGAAGGTAATGTAAATATATTTTCCAGTGGTCTCAGGTGACCCCAGTGAAAGGGTCCACAGGTTGAGAACCACTGGTTTAGAGAGATTGGCTCATTGGTTAAGAGTGTGCACTGCTTTTGCAGAGGACCCAGATCAACCAGTCAGGCTGCTCACAGGCACCTGTCACTCTTGTAACTCACCTACACACATAACTTTAAACTGAGGGCGGGAGAGACGTAAGAGGGCTTGGCACTCTTCTAGAGGTCCAGGGTGTGGATGCTCAGCGTGCACAATTAGGCAGGTCGCCACATCTTATAGCTCCAGATCCAGGGGATCTGACACCCTCTTCTGGTTTCTCTGGGCACTAAGCATACCATGGCATTTACATAGACACCTACCTTTTAATTGAAAAAGCTAAATGGAAGGGGAATAAACCCCCATGTTGTCATTTACAGACCAGCAGAAGGCTTTGGACCAGTCCTTTGCTCCAAGGGTTCCGTGGGCATGCTCCATCCAACTCGCTGGCTTTTTGTTCTCCACAGTGACCGATTAGCACTGCTCCAGGTTCGGGCCATCCTTCAGCAGCTGGGTCTGAACAGCACGTGTGACGACAGTATCCTGGTCAAGACTGTGTGCGGGGTGGTATCCAAGAGGGCCGCTCAGCTGTGTGGTGCTGGCATGGCTGCCGTGGTAGAGAAGATTAGAGAGAACAGAGGACTAGACCATCTGAACGTGACTGTGGGAGTGGATGGGACGCTCTACAAACTTCATCCACAGTGAGTATGGCTGCCTCCTGGGGTAGGTGGGGAGGGCCTCCTGACTGGTGATAGATTGTCACCCTCAAGCAACTCAACACAATTCTTCATGGGGATACAGGAGCCCGAGACAATGAGTAGCCCCAGTGTTTGAAGGGAGTTTGGGGGGCCAGGGGCGGGCTTCTCTTGGGCCCTCTGAGAAGTATGTGTGTCATGGACATATACATTGGCCTGCTGTGCTTGGTAGGAGGACATTCAGAACTAGGGAGGTGACCTGTTACCTAATTCACCTGTAGAAAAGTCAGTGTAGACCAGGGCTCTGTGGTGGGGAGGAGCTTTTTTGTTTTCTATATGTTCCAAAGCTGGGGTCTTAGGAACAGTGACCATTGTCTGACCAGAAGCCCTCTATATTAGTCAGGGTTCTATAGAGGACAGAACTGATGGAATGCATCTATATTTTTTTTTTTTTAAAAAAAAAAAAAAGGTTTATCAGAGTGGCTCACAGGTTGTGATATACTAGTCCAAAATGGGCCACCTCCCAATGGAAAGGCCATGAATCCAATAGCTATTCAGTCCAGGAGGCTGGACGTCTTAGCTGGTTCATGTTGGAATCCAGTGAAGGAATGCCTCAGTAACTGGATAGATGAACTTGCCAGTGAGATTGAGGGCAAATGGGCACAAAGCAAAAGCTTCCTTCTTCCATGTACGTGGGCTGTCACTAGAAGGTGTGGCCCACATTTAGTGTGGATCATCACCCTTCAGATAATCCAATCAAGAAAAATCTCATAGATGTGCCCAGACGCTTGGTTTTTAGTTAATTCGAGATATAGTCAGGTTGACAACCAAGATTAGCAATCACCTGAGACCATCCTAGCTAAAGTGGGCTACAGTCTGACCCAACACCCTCAGGATGTTACCCACTTACCTTGAGCCGGTAGCGAGGAGCCATCATTTAGAAGCTGTGTCCAGTAGGGATGTGGCTCAGTTGGTAGAGTACTCGCCTAGCATTCGAGCAGCTCTGGATTCTGTCCCCCAGTACAGCATAAACCAGGCAGTTGAGGGATTTTGAAGCTGCCCTGGACTGCCATAATTCATTGATTCCAGCTCCAGGCAGGACTAGAAATTATGTATATCAAGTATGGACACCCCTAGCAGGTGTCCAACAGAGGCCAGTGTCACTGCTTAGAGCCTTAGCCTGACTCTATAATGTTTAGCACAGAAATGTTAGACCCTAGAGTCATCTCCCTTTATGGGGGCTGCTCTCTCCTGCTTTTTGGAGATGAACTCAAAGTCTTGGGCTGTGTGTTTCCAAGCCTCAGAAACCCTCTTTCTTGGTTTATCAAGGTCCCCTAGGGCCACCAAGATCTGGGGTGGGGCCAGGTTACAAGTTGCTGAGTCCTGAGGTCTGTATCCATACACCTCTGACCAATAAATCTCCATCTCTCCAGCCCCTCTCAACCATGCCTGTTTTTGTGAGTATCTCAGGCTAGCCTAAAACGTAATAGATAGCTGACAGTGACCTTGAATTTATTATCTTCCTGGCCTCCACCTCCCCAGTGCTGGCAATCAGATCCAGGGTCTTGGCCTCCTGAATGCTTGGTAGGCAGGCACTCCACCAACAGAGCAACCCCGGGTTTGCAGCCCAAGCACAGCTGACCTCCTCCATCTGTCTCTGGTTCTTTTCAGCTTCTCTAGAATCATGCATCAAACTGTGAAGGAGCTGTCACCAAAGTGCACTGTGTCCTTCCTCCTGTCTGAAGATGGCAGTGGCAAGGGGGCTGCCCTGATCACAGCTGTGGGCGTGCGGCTCAGAGGAGATACGACCTCCTAAGAGCCAGGATCCTCCCAGCCCCCAGCCCGCCACCCTTCTAGCACTCCTCTCTAGAACCGATGGCCCCCATTCCACCCAGCAAGCCCTGCCGGGAGACCCAGCGCCAGAGCCCACAATGCGGCAGGGGGAGGAAGGGGAGCACAGTAACGGAATATAATATAGAATATACCACACAGAGTGCGTGCTGTCGGTGACCTCTCGCCTGGACCCCCCTCAGCCCCCACCCTGCCACTCTGCATGATTCAAGTTCAACCTGGCCATGCTTTGCCCATGCGTGAATGTAGTGGCACCAAGTCTACGGCAGCCAGGAAAAGAGTCCCCCTCTTGGACCCACCTTCTGGGCCTTCCAATCCTGTCCTTGGAGTCACCTCCCCTCTGTGTGAAGTGTATTATCACCAGCAGACACTGCCTGGACTCCTGCCCACAGGGGCCTGGCCTGAAGGGCGAGTGTGGACGTGACACTGCTGTCTCCTTCCCCTCCTAGCACCCTCGCCGCAGCCTGCCATCCCGTCTGGATGTACCGATGCCACTGAATTGTGTGTCCGTGGAACCAGTCCTAGTCACATTATGACAGTCTTGCATTTTGTGTGTATCGTGGTGGTGGTGGTGGTGGTGGTGGTGGTGGTGGTGGTGGTGTAGGTGGGCAGTCCTGTGGGAAAACATCTTGTCTCCATCTTGATAGAAGGAACCAACCCACAAAACAACGCCATCACCGGAATCTCCCATCGCTTTAGTGAGCCTTGTTGTTCGACTAGTAAACTTTGTACTGATTCAAAAAGCCCAGAGTGGTGTTTCCTGTGAGGGAGGGGATCTTAGGATGCGGGGACAGCCAGACTGGGGGTTTTATGGTCTCCCGGGTTAGGGAGAGAGTTCAAAAGTGGCTCAGTTGCCTATAAGCCCAGTACTTGGGAGGCAGAGGCAGGAGCTCAAGGCCCTTCTTGGCTACATAGTTTCAGGCCCACCTGTTCTACATGACATCCCATCGCAAATGAATCAGAAAAAAGTCTCCAGCCTTGGGAGTTCTCTACTTCAAAATGTCACAGAAGTAGCCTCTGGCCTGATCTCCGAGTACCTGCCTTGTAGTCCCCACACCCTAAGCCCTGGAAAAAAAGTGTCTGTTCTCTCTCTTTTATTTTTTTTTATTTTTATTTTTATTTTTTTTTTGGTTTTTCGAGACAGGGTTTCCCTGTAGCTTTGGAGGCTGTCCTGGAACTAGCTCTTGTAGACCAGGCTAGTCTCGAACTCACAGTGATCCACCTGCCTCTGCCTCCCGATTGCTGGGATTAAAGGCGTGCGCCACCACTGCCCGGCTGTGTCTGTTCTCTTGATAGGGGACAGTGAACTTGACCTTCTGGAGCTGGCTGGATTTTGTGAGAAGGCAATGCAGTCTTCTGTAACAGGTGTGTTAGGTAGTTGTCAAGGGGTTTTCAAGGTCAGTGCCTTGGACAGACAAAGAATTCAATGTCCAGAAGGATAGAAGACCAAGCAATGGAGAATAAAAGCAATCACTTTGGGAGAGGAGGGTCCCTAAGACTGGGAGTTCTCTCTACTGACTCTGGCTTGGGTGTTCCACAGAGCTTCTGGACCTCCCTTCTCCCTTGCAGTTCTGTTTAGACACCCACTCCCATGGCTCGCCCTGGCAGTGTTTTCTGGGAACTTAACTAGAAGGTGCCATCTCAGGGAGCCTGCCTTTCTTTATTCCTCTATGTCCCAGTCAGTCCCCCCTTCTCAGAGATTGACAGATGCTGAAAAGGGGGCAAAGTCTAGGGGGAGTTGGTCTGTGAGAGAGGTGGACTCCGGGGGCTGGTTCAGGGTGCTGCAGGAAAATTCCAGTAAGCAATGCACCCATGTGCAGGCCCACCTATAGGAGCCGGGCTAAAAGGAATGAAGATAACATCAGAGGCTGTTACAGTAAGGTGAAGATAGCCCAGCTTAGAGTGACCATTCCCACGTGGCGACAATCACTTGAACAAAAGCCAGTTGGGGACGGTGAAGAGAACAGATAGGGTTGGACTCACCTGAGGCTCAGGGCCTCCAGTGTCTCCCAGGGGTTGAATCTGCTTTTGGAGAGGCGCTTTCTCATCAGATGGGGACTTGTAAAGGGCCACTTCTTGGCCCTGGTGTGATAGTTCCAGAGTCCAAGCCAGCCACCTTAGCTTCCAGAGGCATAGATAAAATGACAGAAGGGTGCTCCCAATTGGGATTTAGAGAGGGTCCCTGGGACACAGAGGGCAAGGTCCTGTGTCCTCCCCATTCTAGGCCTCCTTGTTTCATAGTTCTGAAAGGATTTGTTGGAACTTGGTGACGTGGGTGGTCTGTGTCACCAGATGGTTAGTTTCAGGCTCATGTAGCAAATACCTTGAAAGGAAAAGCTTGTCATACAAGGCTTCCAAGGGGACCAGTCCCAATCGTCCTTTAGCCATCGGAGCTAAGGGTAGCAACTTGGTTCAAAGAGTTTTGAGTTTCTTGCACTAGTTGAGTAAGGTGCCTTTTTAGTAACAGGTTTGTTCTTTGTATCTTTCTAGAAGGCTGGGGGTGCCAGGCAGAGTGGAGGATTAAACTATCCCCAAGGATAGTCCCTGGGCAGATTCCGCCTTGGAGGCAGATCCATTGTCACTGAACATCCTTAGGTACTCCAAACCCAGGAATTATTTCATTTAGAACAGTTATTACCTCCTATGCCTTTTCCGCTTTACAAGGAAAGGCTTTGACCCAGTCATTGAAAGCCTTCACCAGTACAAGGCAAGGATAGGTTCCCTCTGCCAGTGAGTAAAACCTATCCATCGGTCCTCTACTGTGCACCAGTGGGGGACAGATCAGGTTGGTCTTTTTGTGTGCCTCTCATCTCTCTGAACCACTGAATGATAACACCCAATATTCCTCCTGCCCCATAAACAGTTTTTCCTAGCTAGTTGGAGTTTTCCCACCCTAGATTTCAGAATTCCCCATTGTAAGGATCCAGGCAGCTATGCGTGGCTATTACAGGCAACCCGCTCCCCCTCCCCCACCCCTAATCCACGATGGTCCAGGGTCTAGGCATCTTTGGGAGCCTCCTCCATTTAAGGGATGGTACAGCATGTCCTCACAGTGGCTAGAGGGGGAGGAATCTTCCCATAGGAATGTGTCTTAGTTACTATTGTTGTGGTGAAACACCATGACCAAAAGCAACTTGGAAGGAAAGGATTATTTGGCTTATATACCTGAGTCACAGGGAAGTCTGTGCAGGAACTCAAATCAGGGTGAAGGCAGGAACTAATAATGAACAAGCCACAGAGGTGTGCTGCTTACTGGCTCACTCGTGGCTTGCTCAGCCTGCTTTCTTATAGAACTCAGGACCACCTGCCCAGGGATAGTGCCTCCCACAATGGACTGGGCCCTCCCTGATCAATCATTAAGAAAATGCTCCACAGACTTGCCTACAGCTAGATCTCCTGAAGGTGTTCTTTCAGTTGAGGCTCCCTCCTCTCAGATGACTCTAGCTCGTGCCAAGCTGCCATAAAACTAAGCATCTCAGAGGAACATTACTTCTGGTCTCCATGCAGCAGCCTTAGGAAGCAATACCAGCTGGCTTGGTGGCTACCCAAGGTCATTGGGTCTTCTCCCTTTGGATGTCTCTGGCAGTGTGTAGCTGCCACATGGGAGCTGAACTGCCTCAAATAGATGGGGGTCCCTCCCATACGTTACAAATCCTCATTCCTTCCAGGTAGCTGCATTAGCATGCAGAACCAGATAGGCACATTCAGAGTCAGCAGAGATATTCACCCTTAGTTTCTCACTACAGCTCAAAGCCCGAGCCAAGGGTCTCATCTTGTTACAACAGAGGACCCTTCCATTCCCAAGCTCCACCCCGAAGACATGAAATGTCATCAGTTAACAAGAGTTCCGTCTTTAAAATCAGGCCGAGCAGTGTAGGGTTCCAACAAGACCTCCGGGCATGAATGTTCATGACTTTCCTTGACAAGAAGGCAAGAAGCAGGGCTGAGACAAGGACAGACCTCAGTGTTACCCTGGTTCTCAAGTAGGAGCCTCACAGCCACAAGTTTCTGTTAGAGTTATTTCATGGAGAGAATGAATGTCATGGAGAGAATATACAGGAAGGGTTTCTCTAGGTTTATGTATGGGCCTCTGGGACCAGAAACCTCACAGCTATAATTGCCCTTGGGCATCCTGGCCATCCTTTTGTCACTGGAGTCTGACTTCTTTGCTAAGATATCCCACTGGTTGTGGCGTGGGTCCTATTGATTGGGTCAGAATGCCCAGGTCAATTCCCTTTCAGGAACATACAGTGAAAGTTGAGGTTGGGTGGGCAACCCCAGAGCAGGGGCCCTGGCAAGTGCATCCTTGAGTGTTGGGAGGGCTGAGGGATAGTTTCTGCACCTCATTGATGCGATAAAGAAGCCTGGCTAGTTCTGAGAATTCAGGAAACCATGTCTTTCAGAAGCCCATAACCTGAGGACGACATTCAGCTGTCTGACAATGTGGCAAGGGCAAGCTCAGATAGGAGGGATCCATTGAGAATTCAGGTTGTACCTTTTCCCAAGTATGTGACTCGAGATTGGCATAGTTGGGACTTTTCTCAAGAGATCTCATTTTCCTTGATTATGGCTAGAAAAGTTGGGGAGACTGGGGTGGTGGGTAGAGAAATTTGAGGAGACACTCAGTTCCCTGACAGGTATGTCAATGCTCCACAGAGTAACAGATCTACATATTGGTACAATGCTACGTGGGGATTGACCAGTCTATGAGGTCCTGGGCCAAGGCCAGTGCAAACAACCAGGGACTGTCCCTAAGCCTCTTGGGCAGGACAGTCCAAGTAACTTGTCTGGCCTTAAAAGTGTGGTCCCCAAAGGCAAATAAGGGCTGAGTATCCAGGTGCAGAGGGATTAAAAAAAAAAAAAAAAGGCATTCTTCAAATCCGGACAGAATAGAAAGTTACTCGAGGCTGAATCTGGGTGGGGGGGGGCATGGGGATCGGGTAGCAAAGGGTGGAAGGGGGCCACAGCCTTGATTAGTCTGAAGTCTTGTACTAACTTCCAAAGCAGGTGGGTTATAGGAGCTGGAGCACCCCTTCCTTCTGGAGTCCCTATTCTTTAAAGGCCAAGATGATAGACTTGAATCTTCTGTCACTCCAGGCTTCAGTGAGTACTGTTTCTGGTGGGAAAATGGGCAGGGCCTTTTAGATGTATTGGAACAGCTGAAGCACTATGGATGGCACTATATATCCAGCAGGGTTCTCAGCCTTCCTAATGCTTCAACCCTTCAATACAGTTCCTCATGCCGTGCTGACCCCCAACCATTACATTTTTTGTTGCAACTTTATAACTGCGATTCTGCTACTTTTATGAACCATAAGGTAAATGTCTGGTTTTTGATGGTCTCAGGTGGCCCCAAAGGGGTCACGGCCCATAGGTTGAGAACCTCCTCCCTATAGTCTCCCCTCATCTGCCCATACGGACATATATATACTGACTTCTACCAGGTGTAAGTATAGGTTCCCTCCCAGAGGCAGGACAAGTTCCACCTGATACTGGGAGAAGAATGTTCCTGCCCCAAGTGGGTGCAAGGGTCTCTTGAAAATGAGAAAACAGTTTAGGAACAGAGATCTCCCCGTTGGCAGGCAATAGGCTGTTTAAAGATCTCTTCATAGCTGGCCTGGTATATCCCCAAAGGCAGCAGTTTGGGGAACTGGAGAAAGGGCAACACTTGCACATTGGGGGCCCATCTGTAAAGTTGGGGCTCCTCAAGTTGAACTGAGATTATGGAAGCCTGGAGAGGTAGCCCTGGGACCCATCAAATGAGGAAGCCTTAGAGTTCAGGGACGACTTGCCCTCCTCTGGTGATTGCCTTGACAGTTGGGACAGGCTCCAGGTGGGGGCTGAGACATATTTCTAGCTCGCCCTTTCTTGGGACATTCCTTCTAGAAGTTCCCTGGCTGTCCACAGAGAAAGCATGCCCTGAAGGGACCCTTCAGCATGGCCCCTCCTTGGGCGACTCTCATGAACAGCCAGTAGGTCAGCAAGCCATTTGTTCTTTTTCCTTTCCCTTTCCAGGTCCAGGTTACAATACAATGCAGTATCATTTTAGACCAGCAGTTCTCAACCCGGGGTCACCTAAGACTGATGGAAAACAGATATTTACATTATGATTCATAACAGTAGCAAGATTATAGTTATGAAGTAGCAACAAAAGTAATTTTATGGTAGGGGGTCACCACAACATGAGGAACTGTATTAAAGGGTTACAGCATTAAGAAAGTTGAGAACCACTGGGTTAAAACAATTGGTCTAGGCCCTCACCTGGTTCAGCCACCAGCTTCTGGAAAAATACTTTTTCTTAGACAGGGTCTCATTACATAGCCCTGGCTGTCCGAGAACTCACCAGGTAGACCAGGCTGACCTCAAACTCAACAGTGATCTACCCTGCCTCTGTCTCCCAAGTGCTGGGATTAAAGGTGTACCCTACCAGACTGGCTTCTGCAATTCTCCATGGCTGTCTGGAGCTGACTGGGTCAGGAGTTTGTCTTCCAGAGTCATTCTCCAAGGACTCAGCGTGTTTTCTGATAGCCTTATTTAGTCGCTGAGAAAGGTAATGGGAGGTTCATTTTCTTCCTGGCAAATGGCCATCAGCTGAGAGTAAGAAAGAATTTTGATCTTGGCTTTCCTGAAGTCCTAAGAAATAAGAGAAATGAAATGCCCCTGACATCCCTAGATAGATCTGTCAAAGGGACAGCCTGGGCTCCTGTGAGAACTTGGGCCTATGAGTCTTGGTCTGGGCCATTCGTCAGTACCGATGGCTACTGCCTTTCCCATTACCCTGTTTTTCCACTGAGGTCAAGGTCTCACCTGAGAACACAATCCTTCCAGGCTGTATAGTAAAGACTGTTTAGACTTTGGCAGGCCTGTTTGTATTGGTCAGGATTTGCAGCAAATCTTACTTTGTTTTGTTTGAAACAGGTTTCACTATGTAGCTCTGTCTGGCCTGAAACCCACTATATATAGACCAGGCTTGCCTTGAACTCAGAGATCCATTTAATGCTGCCTCCCAAGTGCTGGAATTAAAGGCGTGTGCCACCACCACTACCTGGCTCTCCCTAATTCTTTTTGATACCTTTTAGCTCTGCTAATGAATAGGCTCTGTGAACCTATGTGGGTCCTAATCTCCCACCCTCTCCTGCAAGGGAAACATCTCTAGAGCCCCTGAGGGCGGTTGGAGAGCCTGAGGTGCAACTCGCCCAAGCCCTTCAGCATATGGTGGGCAGGTTTCTGTGGAAGCCAGACAGTGAAATAGTGGGACCTAGCTGACAATTGTAAGCCAATTCTGAGTATAAGAAAGGTATAAGATGACCTTAGACCATTCTCCCACAGAACTGGTCCAGCTGAAAACAGTATTGTGAGCCAGGCATGACTCACACCTTTAAGCCCAGCACTGGGGAGGCAGAGGCAGGTGGAGTTCTGGGAGTCTGAGGTCAGTCTGGTCTACAGAGTGAGTTCCAGGACAGCAAGAGAGACATAGTGAGACCTCATCTCTAATAAAAAAAAAAAAAGAGAGAGAGAGAAAGAAAGGAAGGGAGGGAGGGAAGAGAGACACACAGAAAGAGAAACATCATAGTTTGAGTCCTCTGAGGTGGCCATCCCTTTTATCACCCAAGGGTTAGTACTTCCTGCTAAAGAAAATTAGGGTTTGTTTGAGTGTCTGAGGGTCAAAATCTACCCTTGGAAGGCAGTTGAGTGGCAATTTTGGAAGAATTATGGAGTCAGTTAGTCCCATCTGCAATAAGATGGAGTCGGAAAGAATAATGAGAAGTCTTGGGTCAGGGTAGCCCTTAATCCACCTGGATGAGTAGGAAGTGTCTGTCTGTAGGGTCAGTTAGTGTGTCTAGCCCATCCAGGGGAGGAGCCAGGCTCAGAGTTGGATCCCGAACCTGCATGGCTCAGAGCCCTGCCATCCCCTGGTTTCCTCCTTTAGTGTTCCATGATGTTTGATGCCACCAAGCCCCCCAAAACACTTGATTTTTCCCTAAGAGCTACTTTCCAGAAAGCAAGAGGCACCAGAATATCCAAGTATTGAGTTCACTGAGCAGGTGGCTCTATAGAAGCCTTGCATGATTCCACACCCCACGGCCGCTCAAGCCCACACAGCTCGAGACAGAAGCAGAAAGGAGGTTGGTAGCTCAGGGTTAGGTTCAGCCCATTAGCCTGGAGGACACAAGGAGCCAAGATTTATCTGCCTCTTTCTGGGACCCATCTACCCACTAACGGGGAAATTCAAATCATTTGCAGAAACCCCAGGGAAACTATTAGAACAGCATATGTTCTAATTCCAACAGGGGAGAACCAGGACACTATCAGAAATAGCTCAGTCACATAAATGACCCTCAGAATCTTTGCTCTCCCCCACCCCCGGCCTTCATAAGTCAGGACAGCTAGCCCACTATGAGACATAGCCAACACGCAGGGTTGGTCCCCCCTCACAGACTTGCCTCTGCTGTCCACATCTCCTTTACTCCCCAGATGAAGAGGCTGGAAGTCTTTTGGGGGGACAACACCTACATAACCTGTTATCTATTCTTGAGTCTTGTGTCATTCAAATGAAACAGATTTATGGGGCCTTTGAGATTCAGCAGGTAAGGGTTCAGACACTGTCTGGGTGCTGGGTGGGCCTGCCACCTGCCCATTGTTCAACAACAAGAAAAACAGAACAAAACACCAGGCTCTTCATGGCTGTTTTTCTTAGTACAACTCTCCCACAACCACAAGGTTCTGCAACAAGTAGACCCTGTAGCTGCCACACCGACTTTTTTTTTTTTAAGATTTATGTATATGAGTGCCCTGTCAGCATGTCTGCCTGCATGCCTGAAGAGGGTATCAGATCCCAATATAGATGGCTATGAGCCACCATGTGGGTCCTGGGAATTGAACCTTGGTCCTCTGGAAGAGTCAGTGGTGTTTTTTGGTTTCTGGGTTTTTGTTTTTTGAGACAGGGTTTCTCTGTGTAACAGTCCTGGCCATCCTGGAACTCATCCAGGTGTAGACCAGGTTGGCCTTGAACTCACTGAGATCCGCTTGCCTTTGCCTCCCAAGTGCTGGGATTAAAGGTGTGTGCCAAACCCCACACCTCTGGCCCACAGCCAGTGCTCTTAACCACTGAGGATCCCATTATAGAAGGTTGCTGGGAATTGAACGTGGGTCCTCTGGAAGAGCACTCAGTGCTTTTAACCATTGAGCTATCTCTCCAGCCCACCACACCTACCTCTTAACCATAGCCAAGCAAGAACCTAGAAGGAGAACCATGTTGGGAACTTGGGGGTCAGCATTTTAACTTCAGATCCCTCCAGCCTAACTCCTTCTTGTTCTCCTGACCCTGCAGGAGGGGGTGGTTCTGCAAAAGCTCTATGTGCCCCTCTTGTGAGGTAGTCCTTGACATAAAGGTAGTCCCTTTATTGACAACACTTGGCAGAAGCTGAGACTGCGCTTAGGAAACACAGGTGCCTGTAAACAGCCTACCAATCAAGCCCCACCCAGCAAGAATTCATCCATTGATGATTTGGAGCTGTGGTGACTTTGTACTTGGTTCACGTGCTTTGTGTTAGGGCTACTTTTCTTGAATTAAGTACCTGTAATCTACAGAAGAAAATGAAATCAAAAGTGGGGTGCCAAGGATGTGATGTGAGCAGAAACAAAAGCAGGTGGCTAGTGGGAGAAAGAATAGAGAAAAGCAGACCTAAGTTGCCGAGAGAAAAGAGCAGGCATTAAGACCAAGCAGAACCCCTCATCTCCAGCCTCCCATTCAAGCAGCCTGGGCTTCTTTGCAGTACCAGACTGGGTCTATGCTGCTGCAAATTTCCAGGGCCTCCTGCATGCGCCACGAAGCCTTCTCCAGCTGAGTCCTACCTCTAGCCCCATACCACTGGCCATACCCTGTTTCTCCTGTCTTAGTTACTGTTCCATAGCTATGAAGAGACATCATGGCTAAGGCAGCCAGAAGAAAGCATTTGACTGGAGGCTTGCTTACAGTTTCCGAGGGTTAGTCCAGGACCATCACGGGAGGGAGCTGGCTGCCTGCAAGCATGGCACTGGAGCTGTAGTCAAGAGCTTTACATTGTGGTTCAAAGGCAGGAGACAGAGAGAGAGACTGGGCCCAGGTGTCAGCCTTTGGAACATCAAAGCCCCCTCCCAGTGACACACCTCCTCCTCCTCCAAGGCCACGCCTTCTTAAATAGCCCACCAACTGAAAACCAAACATTCAAAGACAGGAGCCTAAGAGGGCCATTCTTAGTCAAACCACCACACTCCCCATTGGCTTGAGGGCCAATGTATAAGACAGCTCCACCATAGTAGCAGTAGCCTTGTGGGATCTGGACAAACAGCCAAAAAGCCCCTCAGGGCTGTCAGGTCCCAACAAAGCTCTCCTACCTGGAGACAAAACTCCTCCCACCCCTGAAGCCCACAAGGAGCCAGGTTCATTTGAATTTTAAGGTGATCTCACCTTGAAGCTTGGTAAACTTCAAGGTTTGTCTACATGCTAAGACCCTTAAGCTTTCATTCCCCTAGGAGACAATCCCCAGGTGCCAACCCTTAGCTATTCACAGCTCATGGACTAAGAGGCCAGATTCGGGCAGAGGCATGGCTTTGCCCTGGACTTTTCCCTAGTGTACTGAAAGGGGAAGATGAGCAGTTCCCTGGGGCCGGGGTTTACATTGTCTCCTGTTTGCCTTAATGTGCAAGTGGGAACTGACGGAGTCCAGCTGGGGTGGGGTGAAGGCCTTGCTGGAAAGGGGTTCTTGGAGTACATGATAGCCATAGTCACTTCCAAAGTCCTCTGATTTCCAGATATACTAGCCTTGGGAGATCCCAAGAAATGTAATGGGGTGCTGGTAGTTAGTTGTTTAGGGGCTTTTTGATTTGAACATCTAAAGGGTTGAGCCTCCAGAAAGATTGAAAACCAAGGCCCAAGGAAAGTAAACATTACTGCCTTGGGAGTGAAGGGCTGATAAACCAGAAGCTGGCTTGGCTATTTCATAGGCCCTGGGTCCCCCCCCTCCCTCCTTCTCCCTACTGGTCTTGTTTAGATACGCATCCGTATGCCTACCTGCCCTTGTCCCCTGTCAGTGTCTTCTGGGAACAGTGAAGTCACCATCTCAGAGAGCCTGCCTTGGATTTCCCTGCCTACCCCAGTTCCTCTGAGTCTAACCCTTTTCATTGTGTCATCCCCTTCCCACCCTCCCCACACACACCATAAGCAGCCTTACCTCCCTCTCTGCAACCTCCAGACAGCAATGAGGCATACCCTCTGCTCTAGTGCGTGAACATCAGGGCAGTCCAAAGGGACAGAGTGGCTGCTGGGTCCCCTCCCCAGACTTAATGACCCAGTCTGTGGGACCTTAGTCCCTGCCTGGCCCTTTTACCCATCCTAGCTCAGGAGGTTGCTGCTTTCATTCCAAGGCTGCAGTTTGGGATTCACCCTCAGCCCTTTGCTGGAGTCCTCAGCAGTGCCCTCTAAGCCTTCCTGACTACAGGTCTAAGTAACATCAGCGCCCTTTATTGGGGGTACTGGCAGAGCCAGCATCTGGCACAGTGATCTCTGGGAGAGCTCAGTTAAACTTTGAACAGTCGTTTACAGCTTATTTGGTTTTCAAAGGGCCCTGGGTAGGCTGTCAATGAGTCACCACCAAACAGGGATATGTACAGCTCTAGAGTGGCCTGGGCTGGGTCTGATACATTCTCCGAACTGGGACAGTCAGTGTCCTTTGCCTGCCAGCTCCTTGCTGCAGAAGTGAGGGTGGGAGCTCTGTTCCTGACTTGTAGGTGGCTTTTGTGTCTTAACAGCTGGCACAGTGTGAAGAATCGTGGTTACTATTTATTGAGTGCTAATCTGAGTGTGGCCTGCTGGGTGTAGGCTACACTTCCATTGAGCCTCATGACAATCCTGCCATCAAGCAGAGGGGCAGAGTGACTTACCCCAAGCATCTCAGCTGGGGTTCCTTTGGACTACTAACCACTTTCTACTCTGGGCTGTATTTGAGTTGTTAAATCCTAAGGCAGAGAAGCCCTGGATTCACTCACAGACAAATGGGGAACTTCCTCTTGTGTGTCTTGTCTTTGGCAAGGAGATGGTGTCATGGTTGTTGAAAGGACTGGAGCTGGCACAGACACTCCAGGTCCAATTTCTCAGCACAAAAGAAATTTATTTGCCCCAGAGGGACAAAGGGCAGGGGAATAAGAGACAAAGACAGAAAATAAAGGACAAGGGAGAAGGGGAAGGGAACAAGGGAGAGGAGGTGGGGAGTATTTGTCCCAGAGGGGCAGAGGACTGCCTCTGGATAGAGAGGAGACAGAGGTGGTCCTTAGGTAAATGCCAATTTATAAAGGCAAAAGAGGAAACCTTGTGTTGGGATGAGGTGTTTAATTTTAACTGGGCATGTTAATTAGGGCAGCGAAGGGGGGCTTTTGATTGTTGGACTTCAATACTTTGATAGTTAGACCTTGGTAGTCAGTCTCAGGAGGAAGTGGCCAAATAAGAGAATAGACCCTGGGGGCTAGCTTTGGGAATGTAATCTCGTGGTCTCTAGCAAGGCAAGGCCAGGCCTGCTGGAGCCATGTTTGCCATGCTGGGACCTGCTAGAGCCCTTTAAGTCCTGCCCTGCTTTGCTTGGCTTATCTAGCATTTATAATTATTTTCATGAACAATCTAGAAGCCTGGAGCTTCCACATAGAAATTTGGATTTCAGGCTTTATTTGAAAAAATCTGGCAACAGTGTAGCCCTGGCTGGCCTTGAACTCACAGAGATCCACCTGCCTCAGTCTCCCGAGTGCTGGGATTAAAGGCACACGTCACCACTGCCAAGAAAGGATGCCCTTTTTTTTCTTTCTTTCTTTTTTAATTGTGTGTATGTGTGCTGGGCGGCATTTGCGCATGCCTTTAATCTCAGCACTCAGGAAGCAGAGGCAGGTCTATCTCTGTAAGTTCGAGGCCAGCTGGTCTGCAGAGTTAGTTCTAGGACAGGCTCCTAAGTTACAGAAAAATCCTGTCTCAAAAAACAAAAAACAAAAAAGTGTGTATGTATGTATGTATGTATGTATGTATGTATGTATGTATGTACCTGTGTTATGCACATGTGTGCATACGTGCATAATATGTTCACATATACACATACACACTTGGGGAGGTCAGAGGGAAACTTGCGGGAAGTTGTTTTTTTTTTTTTTTTTCCTTCCATGTGGGCTCCAGGACTTGAACTCAGGTCACAAGGCTTGGCAGCAAGTGCCTTTACCATCTCGTCATCCCTTCAATTGTCTCTTCTCATGACAACTGCAGTTATCTCTGATGGGATCTAATTTTCTCATCCGTCTCTATACTCCAGGGAGACCTTTCACTTTGCAGCTCCTAGATTGGTCAAATGTTGGCTCCCTGTCTTCCTGGCTCCTTCCTCTATCCCAGGAATGCTTATGGTGGGTGTGTGAGCTCTGAGTTCTTTGTAGTAGCATTGCCTGTGGATCTCCAGACACCACCTAATTTCTCTATTGGTGTATTGAAGAACGGATAGTGGGATAAGCTATTACATCAGGGATTTTCTATCAGCTGCTTCTCAAAGGGGCTAAGCCTGGCCCTGCAGACAGTCTCAAGACTTCAGGGTCCAACAGGCTCCCCATCTTGGGGACTCCCAACCTGCCCATTGGTAGCCTCAGAGGGGGTCATGTCCGCAGTCATGAACAAAGTCTCTTTTGTGTGACACCTGTTGACTCTCCTGGAGAGGGATGGAGTGTGAGTCAGCTCCAGTCTGTCTTCTTCAGTTGGCGTCACCCAGGGGCAGCACCGGAAAGCAAGCCTGAATCCAGAGCGAAACCTGGGGGGTGTGGAGAGTCACTTTAAGCATGGGAGGTAGGGGGCGCAGGACCTGTCTGCCATGTGGCTGCTCTATGCCTCCCTAGCAGAGGTGCCTCAACAACTCAGGGCTGTTGAAAGATGCACACTTGAGTGGATTTAGTCTTTGGAACAGCCAGGAACACTGGGGACAGGCAGGGTCAGGAAGAATGGCAGCAAGTGGTACCCTTGCTGAGGGAGGGAGGGAGGAAGGGAGGGAAGGAGAAAGGGAGAAGGGGGAAGAGAGACGAACCATATGACTAACTGGCTTCTAGTAGAGAATTCAAAGAGGAATTTTAGAAAGAGAAGGAGGAGGAGGAGGAGGAAGAAAGAAAGAAAGAAAGAAAGAAAGAAAGAAAGAAAGAAAGAAAGAAAGAAGAAAGAAAAAGAAAGAAGAAAGAAGAAAAAGAAAGAAGACTTGAGCTCTGGCCACGTGTGTGGAATAGGGATGCCACATGCCCCTCCCCTCCCCCAGGAGCTGCTTCAAAGGAAAACTGGCACATTGGAGCTACCAAGTATGGGTACATTTGCTCAGAAAAATAAACAGCTCTCACTCAAGCCTGGGTACAGGCCTGCAACCCCAGCTACTCCAGAGAGTAAGGAAGGAGGAATAAAGCTCAAGGAAAGCCCAAGGCTAGCCTAGGCAGCTTGGCCTGTCTCAAAATAAGACCTTGGATGTTGGAGGGAAAAAAAGTTGGAAAAAAAAAACCCAAAACCAAAAACACCCTTTCTCATGGTGACATTTGCTCCTATGTAACTGAGAATGACTTTGAACTTTGGATCCTTCTGCCTCTATCTCCAGAGTGCTGGCACTGCAGATGCACAACACCATGCCCAGTTTCTGGAGTGCTGGAGCTCAAACCCGGAGCCTCATGCCAGCCAGGCAAGCACCTCATCAACTATAACAACCCCTGCTTTTTTTTTTTATGCGTGTGGGTGTTTTGCCTGCATGTATGCCTGTGTAATGCTTGTATGCAGTGCCCAAAACAGCCAGAAGATGCTGGATCCCTTGGGACTGGAGTTCCAGATGGTTGTGAGCCACCATCTGAGGGCTGGGATTTGATGCTGAGTTCTCTGGAAGAACAGCCTGTTATGGAATGTTTGATCATACTGTGAACCCCAAGATTGCATTAATAAAATTTGCCTCAGGTCAAGGGGCAGAGCCAGCATCTAGTTGACAGGAAGTAGAAGGGAGGGACTTTGAGTTTGGTGGTCCCTTTTGGTTTGGAACAGAGGAAAAGGAGCACTCTTTCTGAGGCTCTGGCTAAGGAGGAAGGCCAGCTAGTTGCTCCTCAACCTCTCTGAGCTCGCAAGTTTTCACCCCAGCCTCTGACTCCCCGGTCTTTATTGGTAAAATCATAAGATATAAATTTAGATTAAAAACAACAGCAGCCAGTGCTCTTAGTCACTGACCCATCTGCCCAACCCACAGGGCTGGTTCTTTTGAAAGGTAAATCAGAGATTGTGTATCCCAGGTCTCATTGGCTCAAAGCCTTGTAGAACTCTCCCTGCTGGAGGACCTCAGGGCTGTCGGTTTGGCTGTTCCCTCTGCAGGAAAGTATTGTTCAGGCTGCCAGGCAATCAGTCACTCCAGCTTTTGCTCCAATGTAAACTATACCCCTTCTGCCCAGTGCCTAAGTCCATTGGCAAGTCCCGCCCACTTTCATACATTATGTTTGTCTACTACAGTATGTCTTTCTTCTCTGTCAATCTGTCAGCTCTTGAAAAAAAAAAAAAAAAGACGTCTTTGCTTCTGCTCACTCCTCAACCCCTGGGGCTGGAAAAGTACTAGGGGCATATGTAGCCCCTTGGTGAGTATTTTCTAAATGGAGAGTCCATGCCTCTGTGACAATGTTGCCACAGAATGGCACAGAGGCCACTTCAGGAACTTGCAGAGCCGAGTGTCGTGCAGTGTGACAACGTCGGGTGTAACTGGATGACAGGGGAGTGACACACAGCACGGGGTGCTGGAGGTCTCTCCCTGACATGACAGGGTATTCTCTAGCTTCTTACATCCATCTCATGCACAAGTGTGAGGGGATGAGGTGGGAAGCATTGGAGATACACAAAATTCCAAATCCTTTATCCATTGCCTGTGTAGGGGTTAGGAGGGCCTGCCCTTTTTAGGCTCAGTTTCCCTATCTGTATAATGGGAGACCTCCCTTTCCTCCCTTTATCCATTAGGTCCTAAAGATCCTAGGCACCCAGTGAGCACTCACAGAACCTGTCCCAGGTGGGTGGGCCATCTGAGCATAAAGACTTCATTGGGATCCTGGACACCCAAGTAGACTGCTGGTCAAAGTTACGAACAAAGAGGCCCCAGGTCAGTGCCACTCACACCCATCCATCAGATTGAGCTGACTCAGTGCCTACCTCTCATGACCTCTCACCTGCCCCCTCCCAGGATGGAAGGCTCACTCAGTGTACAGGGCTCCCGGGACTTGGATTCTGCCTGGCTTACCACTTCTTCCCTAACCAAGAGACCCAGACCAGGTGCCGCCAGGGTATCTCAAACTCCATGACCCTAGAAGTACCAGAGCTGGGAGAGAGATCCTGTCCCTTCCTTTCCTGGCCACACCCTGGGGGACAGGGGTGCAAGAAATACACTGTGACCCCAAGCCCAACCCACAGCCTCGTTAGACAACCTGTCCACCTAGAACAGGTACATCCTTAGGAGGAAGCTCTTAGAAATGCCAGCTCTTTGAGTTGGTGAGATGCGTCAGTGGAGGAAAGGCAGGTGCTGCCAAGCCTAGCAAGCCAGGTTCTATCACAAAGACCCACGTGGTGGAAAGGGAGAGGAAACTACTGCAAATTGCCCTCTGACGCCCACACATGTGCCGCAGCAAACACTCATTGCACATGTGCACACGTACACAACATAAAAAAGAAAAGAAGCTAGCTCGAAAGCAGTCCTACCTCTCTGTCCTGGCTCCTCCTGCCTCTCTCTGCTCTCCCTCTTTCCCTCCATCTCTCTGATCCTACACTTCTGCCTTGCCCCTGATGCAGACCCCAGAAGAGACAGAGAGACAGAGAAGAACATAGGCACTGTGGCCCAGCAAAAGACACGGCTCTGGAAAGGAGATGAGACGCAGGCTAGATCCAGGTCACAGGGAGGGTTGTGTTGTGGACTGACCTGAAAGGCAGTATTCCTATGTGGTTTTAGGGGCAGCTCTAGGCTCCGGCAGGAGCTAGAGTGGAGGTCCCTGGCCATGCAGGAGAGTCCCCGAGGGTAAAGGGCAGAACCAGAGTAAGACTCACCTGTGGTTGAGGCAGCAGTAAATGACGGGATTGTACGTGGTGGAGCTCATGGCCAGCCAGAAGAGTGCCAGGTAGACCTGCTGGATGAACTTGCGGTAGTAGATGTCCTTCTGGAAGCTGCCCAGGATGAAGTAAAGGTGGTAGGGCAGCCAGCAGATGGCAAATGTCACCACCACCAGTACCATGGCCTTCACAAACTGGTCAGGGAGAGGCTCAGGTCAGTCCTTGGCCCCTGAGTCCTGAGTCAACCCTGCTGGAATCGGTGCAGGGTACCCATCACTGAAGCCTTGAGAGCCTTCTGTAGTCAGATCCCCTCTGCCTCTCTGGCCTCTGTCCCCTGGAACATGTATTTGCCACATGCTCCAGAGCCCACCACCTCATGGCATTGCCACAGGCTGGTTTTTCTGCTCACACTGTTCTCCTTCCATTGAAATCACTGTGTCTAGCAACCCAGTTCTGTGGTCCACTCTCCCAGGATTCTTCCCCATGGGGGCACTTCTCCATCCTGTCCCCTCTCTTAGGAGGTCAAAGCTCTGGGATCCAAGCCATCCTTCCCTGGGATCTTTATCTACTTTAGCCCTTCCATCTATATAGGCAGTGATGTTCCAACCTAATACCCCATCCTCTGTCTAGAGGATGTTCCTGAGCCCTTCCCGGCACCTCACACGTCTGGGACACTCCTGCATTGTCCAGCATCCCCGAGGACCAGAAAGCAAGTTGGAGATGGCAACTGGAGATCAACTTCCCAATAGAAGAGGCAACTGGGTGGTGTCCTAAGTACATCCCTGCTTGCTATAGTGACAACTTTTAGAACATGAGGTCGGTCTAGCACTAGTCTCCAGATCGCAGAGGTCTATGGTTCCTAGATGCTTTCTCTGAGGTGCTGAATGACCTGGATTGTGTGCTCCCCAATGTCCCCTAGCAGGCACACTTCGGGGTCCCAGGTGGCTCCCAGAGCAGGCCCCGCCCTCTGCTTCCGCTCTCACCTTCTTCTTGGCCTGCAGATGGCGCAGGTTGGCGCCGTGAGCCTGGTGTCTGGGGACCGCCCGTTTCCACAGTGTGAGGCCGATGACACTGTAAGCCACGAACATCACCACAAGGGGTAGGAAGTAGACGAGGACAAAAACCACCAGATGATACCTGGAGGGAGAGCATGGACCTGGGTGGGCAGCGGGCGGCCAGATCCACTCAGGCTCACCCACGCTTAAGGTCCGTGAATCCCACGGACCCCACCTTGAAGGCCCACCCTGGAGTTCGATTTAGAGAAAAACTAAGGCAGCATTGGCTAGCATATGTGCCAAAGATGGGCTTTCCTCACAAAAAGTCACCAGCATCAGCCCCAGTTCTACCATGTTACAGAAAAGGCTAAAAAGGGGGGGGGGGAGCTAACAAAGTTGTTTAACATATAAAATAAAACAGGCGCCGGTGGACGGCTCTGTGGGAATCCGGGCTTGCTGCCAAGCCTGAGCTGGATCCCTGGAAGCCACATATTGATAGATCAAACTGACTGTAGAGTGCACACAATTCTGTTTCTGTCTCTGTCTGTCCATCCGTCTGTCCTTCCCTCCCTCCTCCTCTCCCTCTCTCCCCCTTCATGTTTTAAAAAACATATATATATATTGAGTTCTTTGGGTGTGGCAGCACATGCCTGTGATCCCAATATCAGAGCAGGAAGATGGGGCGTTTAAGGTAAACTCTATTCACAGTGAGTTAGAGGCCAGCCCAAGACACCCGAGACCCTGATTCAAACAAATACCATCAAGCACAAACGTCAGCATTCCCACCGCTATTCACAATGTATGTGTTTTCTCCAAGAGCTGAATGTGTACGGGTATGCTGTGAGTGCAGGAAGGGCTATGTGTGCACATGAACACGTACATATATCAAGTAGGTAGATCATATATGATAATTCAGGAGCCACACTATCGCAAAGGCCTGATACAGAGGTGAGCAGTGGAGACTGCCACAATGATAGCCACCTCGTCCTCTGCTTCCTGCCCCTCAACACTGCCTGGGTACGTGGCTGTGTCAGCAAAGACCCTTGAGCAAGACCCACACACCACTGTACCTTCTCAGACCCCAGGGAGGATTCCTGGGTAATAACGAAACTCACTATTTCCTTTGAGGAAGGTACTACGCAAGAGGCATGCCACTGGCTCCATTTCTAGGGTGCCATGACCTCCTGAATAAGTCACAGTTCCTACTGATTCCCAGGCCATGGGGGGAGGGGCCCTTGGAGCAACCCGGAATGGGCCTGAGAGTTCCCCTCCCCCCATGTGACTTCTGTCTTTTTTTTGTTTTGTTTTGTTTATTTTTTTAAAGATTTTATTTATTATGTATACAACATTCTGCTTCCATGTATTTCTGTACACCAGAAAAGGGTACCAGATCTCCTAACGGATGGTTGTGAGCCACCATGTGGTTGCTGGGAATTGAACTCATGACCTATGGAAGACCAGTCAGTGCTCTTAACCTCTGAGCCATCTCTCCAGCCCCCCTTTTTTTTTTGGTTTTGTTTTGGTTTGGTTTTTTTGAGACAGGGTTTCTCTGTGGCTTTGGAGGATGTCCTGGAACTAGCTCTTGTAAACCAGGCTACTCTTGAACTCACGGAGATCCACCTGCCTCTGCCTCCCGAGTGCTGGGATTAAAGGCGTGCGCCACCAACGCCTGGCACAATTTCTGTCTTTTTTAAACAACATGTGTGCATGTGTGTATATATGCATTTGTGTGCATATTTGCATGTGAGTAGGTGCATGTGTGGGGCTATGCATATGTATGCATGTGTGTGGGCATATGTGTGCAAGTCAGAGGTTGACATGGAATGTCTTCCTTGATTACTCTCTATCTAATATATTGAGGCAGGGTCTCTCCTTGGACCTGGAGCTCGCTGACTTGGCTAGTCCAGCTAGCTTTGGACTGGTTTACCAGCCTCCATCTCCTGAGTACTGAGATTACAGGTGGGCTGCCATGGCTACCTGGCATTGACCTCCAGATAGACTGCACGCTCATATCTAACACTAGCCTACACACAGACGCCAGCGACCGTGCATGTGTGATATGCAGAGCCAGACACTCCATCTGCAGGTGCACACGGTCCATGTTCATCCTTAGTGAGGTGGCACACAGGCTGAGTAACTGGGCTCTGAGGCAAGTGTGGTGGCGTCAAGGTCAGCACTATCTAAAAATCAAATAAATAAATAAATATTAACAGTATTTGCTTCATAACATTAAGAAAATTAAAAATATCAGTATATACAGAGTGCCTATAGCAGGCCTGGTACTTAGCCTTGTTTTTAGTATAGATGGTCCCCAACTTAGGTCTTGATTTCGATGACTTTGGTGACGGAAATAAAATGTGCGTTCAGTAGAAGATGCACCTTAAATTCTTATCCCTCTGTTTGCTCGTCTATCAGGAAGCTGGACAGTGGCAGGTGAGCGTCACTCTCAGTTAGCCACCAGGTCACAGTTATGAAGGTATTACCCACAGGTAACAGTGGGTATTTTCCACCTGCAATGGGTTTGTTGTGGTGCAGCCTCATTGTTAGTTTTTGTTACTTTGTTTTAAAATAGGGCCTCGTGTAGCCCAGGCTGGCCTTGAGCATGCTGTGTAGCTGAGGGTGGCCTTGGATTCATGATCCTGCTGCCTCTGCCTTCCAAGTGCTGGAACTGCAGGTGTGCACCAGCACTCTCAGTTTGTGTGGTCCTGGGGGTTGAGCTAAGGTTTTCCTGGATGCTAGCTAGATAAGCAGTCTCCCATTGAACCACACCCTCAGCCCCTTGCTGTCAGTTAAACCTGCACTCATATGATCACACATATACCCGCAGAGTAATGGGCATATCTCTAGGCCCATGCTACACACAGACATGAGCCAACATACAAGCACATGTACCCCCACCCCCATCCCCGGTGTGGGGCTTACAGAAGGAGCATCTTGCCTCCGTTGTCATTGGGCCAGGCTACCACACACTTGGTGGCTCCCTGGTCCACAGTAATGGTGGAGTAGAAGCACTGGGGAGAGGCGAGAGCCAGAGCTACCAGCCAGATGCCAGCGATAACCGCCTTGGTGCTGGGGGCCGAGAGCCGTGGCTGGAAGGGATGGACGATGGCCATATACCTACAAGCAGATCACAACATCAGCTGACTTCCCCCCTTACCTTGTTGCCCAGGCCCATGCCTATGCCTTCCATGACACCCACCCACACAGCTCCTCTTTATGCAGATGCTGGAATACCACCCAATCTGCAGAGGTGGCGGAGGGGAGGCGGTGACTGTCTCCAGCCATAGCACACCAGTACCCTAGAATCTAGCCCAGGTACCCATTCCACTGTCTCCCTCTGGGTGTGGACAGGCTCTTGGACAGCCAGCCACACTGTGATCCAACCTGGAGCAGGATACAGTCCAATATTAGCTTGAAGTTCAGCCTGACTTTAGTGTCTCCACCCTGACTCCCACGCCAGTCTCCCACCACTCTTCATGGTACAACCATTTCCCAGACAAAAGCCAAACCAGTGGTACCCTCTAGAACTTTCCGCAATGGTAGATATATCTGACACACACAGGGTCCTGTTCAGTAACCACTCACCATATATGCCATAGAACACAGACAATATGGCTACGAACGAGCATACTCATTTTTTCTTTGAGACAAAGTATCATGTAGCCCAGGTTGGCCTTGAACTTGCTATGAAGCTGAGGATGACCTCGAGTTCCTGATCCTCTTGAGTGTAGGGAATTACAGACATGTTTTGCCATGCTTGGTTTATGCAGTACTGGAGATAGAATCCAGGGCTTCAAGCTGCTAGGTGTGCACTCTACCAGCTGAGCCCACTAATGTATACTTGTGCAGGCACAAGCTGAATGAATCCTGCAGGCCTGGATCTTTCCAGCAGTTCTCAACCTGTGGGCCATGTCCCCACAGGGGTGGAATATCAGATATCCTGCATATCAGATATTTACATTACAATTCATAACAGTGCCAAAATTACAGTTATGAAGTAGCAATGCAAACTGTGTTAAAAGGTTGCAGCATTGGGAAGGTTGAGACTCACTGCTTTAGACTCACGTGACCAATGCTTGGTTTAGTCTCCTCTCTCAGCTTTCCCTGTGCCCTAGCTAGTTTTTGTTGTTTGTTTATTCAACCTGACACACGCTAAAGTCATTTGAGAAGAAGGGACCACAGCTGAAAAAAATGTCCCCACCAGATTACCCTGTGAGCAAGCCTGTGGGACATCTTCTTGATTAGTGTTTGATGCTGGAGGGCCAAGCTCACGGTGGGTGGTGTCACCTATGGTTAGGCAGTTCCCTGTTGTATAAGCAAACAGGCTGAGCAGGGCACAGGAAACAAGCCAATAAGCCAATAAGCTGTACTTCTCTATGGCATCCTCTCCAGCTCCTGCCTCCAGGTTCCTGCCCTGACTTCCTCTCAGTGGTGAACTGTCACCTAGAAGCATAAAATGAAATAAACTCTTCTTTCCAAGTTGCTTTTGGTCATGTTTCTTTATCACAACAATGGAAACCTTAACAAAAATGCCTGCGGGCTGGAGAGATGGCTCAGAGTGTTAAGCACACTGACTGTTCTTCCAGAGGTCATGAGTTCAATTCCCAGCAACCACATGGTAGCTCACAACCATCTATAATGAGATGTGGTGCCCTCGTGCAGGCAAACATCACTTATATAATATATATATATAGCCTGGAAGAGCCTGCGTGGGGGGGTTTTGTGGAGTTTTCTTTCCCTCCCCTTCCGGAGCTCCTCCTGCCTCTCTGTTCTCACTGATGTCATAGATCCCCTTCTTGATGAAGTTATCTAGAACAGGTTCAGCCGCTGTCTCTCTAAAGGGCACTATGGGGACTTGAGCTGCTGTTGAGCTCTGTGCCTGGTAAAGTACAGTGGCCTTGACAGCGTCATCTCCATTTTCCACATCAGGAGATGAGCAACACTGACTTTGAATCCTGGTTGGTCCCAGCTTTCTACTCCTGGATCACCCTGTTCCCTGTATTTCAGGGTCCACACAGCCACTGTAGGGGCACCCTGGACTTAGTGGGGGACTTCATCAGCCTAGAGCCCAACTGAGGAAGGCCCACTGCTTGTTTTTCCAAGGCTAAATGACCCAAAGGACCATCCTCAAGGATGACATCCCATCCTTCTAATATACATTCTAACCTAGGGCTTGGTTTCCTCTCAGCAGAGGACGGAGGAGGACTAGATTGGCCACTGTAAGTGTCACAGGCCTGTGAGCCCTACAATGAGGTACACAGACCCTTCATGAGAATAAGATTAATTTGTTTACATGTGTTTTTTATTGTTGCTGTTTTTTTTGTTTTTTGTTTTTGTTTTGTTTGTTTTGAGTCAGGGTTTCTCTGTGTAGCTTTGGAGCCTCTCCTGGCACTTGCTCTGTAGACCAGGCTAGCCTCAAACTCACAGAGATCCACCTGCCTCTGCCTCCCAAGTGCTGGGATTAAAGGTGTGTGCCCAGTTTGTTTGTTTCTTTTTGAGACATGGTTTTACTAAGTAGCCCTGGTTGGCCTCCAACTCAGAGATTTATTTGCTTCTGCCTCTTGAGTGTTTGGATCAAAGGAGTAGGCCACCATACCCAGCTGTTCATTTGACAGGGTCTAATGTAACCCAGGCTGGCCTCAAACTCTGCGTAGCTGAGGATGGCCTTGATTTTTTGATTCTTCTGCCTCTACCTCCCAGGTGCTAAAGCCATGCACCACCATGCCAAGATAAAATATTTGCATCCATGTAGGTGTTTGTACAGGTGTGTACAGTGTATGGAGTCCAGAGAACAACGTTAGGTGTTGTTCCTCAAGACACCATCTACTTTGATTTTTGACACAGGGTCTCTTGTTGGTCTAGAACTCAGCAGTTTGGCTAGGCGGACTGTGGTAGTTTGAATGTAATTGGCCCCCATAAGCTCATGGGGAGTGGGACTATTGGGAGGTGTGGCTTTGTTAGAGTAGGTGTGGCCTTGGTGGAAGAAGTGTGGCAATGTGGAGGTGGACTTTGAAATCTCATATATGCTCAAGCCACACCCAGTATCTCAGTTCACTTCCTGTTGCCTTGGATCAAGATGTAGAATCCTCAGCTCCTTCTCCAGCACCATGTCTATCTTCATGCTGTTATATTCCCAGCCACCATGCTCCCCACACCATGATAATAATGAACTAAATCTCTGAAACCATAAGCTGCCACCTCAATTAAATGTTTTCCTTTATAAGAGTTGCCTTGGTCATGGAGTCTTCACAGCAATAGAAACCCTAAGATAGTCTGTCCAGCAAGCACGGGGAATCCTCCCATCTCTAACATCTCCTGCTCTTGGGTTAGAAGTGTGTGCTAGCATGGATGGAATTTAGGTGTTCATGCTCACACTGCAAGTTCCTCACTGAAGAGCTGCCTCTGCCTCCTGAGTGCTGGGATTAAAGGTGAGCACCAGAAGCACTGGGCTAAGATAAGCTTTTAATGCAAGGACCAGGGGTAGTGGCTCATGCCCTATTAGCAGAGGACCAGGTCCTGGGAGTTTAGAATCAGGCTGATCTGGGTTCAGATCCTGTCTCCACAGTTTCCTAACAACAAGATCTTGAACAAAGAGAGCTTTAGCTCTCTGGACTTCCATTTCCAGCTCTATGAAAATGGGTCATTCTTGCACATGGGTTGTCAAATGGAGGAAGGGACCCATGTGCACAGGAATGAAAACAGTCCTATGTATTCATTGTTTTAAATTCATCAGAGATGGCTTTGGTCGTGGGCAATGCCTGGCCCTTCCTCTCTAGGATGAACCTGATCTTAGAGACAAGGCTGAGACCATAGACTGTGGCACTGAATTGTAGGTTTCCCATTTGCTGAAGTAGAAGTGTCCATACCGGAGCATCCTAGGTGTTAAGATTGCACCCTGAGAGCATCACCACCTTATCTACTGCTTGGAATGTTTGTCTCTAGGATTCTCCAGGCTGTCCTGATTTCCTCCTCATCTTTGTAGATCCCAACCTCTCAATGAGGCCCATCCCAGGCCAAGTGGTTCTCAACCTGTGGGTCTCAACCCCTTTGAAAACCCTCTATTGGGGCTGGAGAGATGGCTCAGCAGTTAAGAGCACTGACTGTTCTTCCAGAGGTCCTGAGTTCAATTCCCAGCAACCACATGGTAGCTCACAACCACCTTGAATGAGATCTGGTGCCTTCTGCTGGCATGCAGGCAGCAGACTGTATAGACTATATACATAATAAATAAATAAAATCTTTTAAAAAAGAAAACCCTCTATTTCCAAAAATATTTGCATTGCAATTTATAACTAGAAAAAATTATAGTTATGAAGTAGCAACAAATGTCATCTTATAGTTGGGGGGTGTCACCACAACATGAGGAACTGTGTTAAAGGGTCACAGCATTAGGAAGGTTGAGAACCACTGAATGTAGTCTTTCTCTCTACCACATCTTGAGGTCTGGAGATCTCCCTCTAGTTAATATTTCTTCTCAACACTCAAGATCTCATCTCAAAATACAACTTACAATTTATTTATTCATGCATTTAGGATTTAAATTCTTACCTTAGCAGTAACATCTATGTGGGTTCCCCCCACCTACACCCCCAAACAATACTTACATAGCAGATACTGCGTGAAGAAAGGGAGAAAAGGGACCATTGAGATGGCTCAGTAGGTAAAGGTGCTTGCTGTGAAGCCTGAGAACCCGAGTTCAATCCCCAGAACCCACAAAACGTAATGGAAAGAGCTGAGTCCTGCAGGCTGCCCTCTGACCTTCCCAGGTGTGCTGTGAGAAGCGTGCATGCTAGCATACATGTGTACTCAAGCACACACAAACACACCAAACAAACAAGTGATAAAAATTTCAAAAAGAAGCAGAGAAAGGAATGGAGAGTCCCAGTTGCTGCCAGCCTAATCAGAGCCCTTCCTCTGACACGTCATCAACCTCCTGCCTGCCTACCTTCCAGCCTCCCTCTGAAGTGGAGGCTCTAAGACCATGTGCTAAAGTTGATTTTCTCCCCATTGGTGAGGGTCCCCAACACCTGGAACTGTACCTAACGCAGAGGAAACATCCCAGATTTGCTGCATAACTGAAAAACAATGCTTAGGGACATTCAGATACACGCATCAAAGAGGAAGAGATGCTCAGTGGGCTCTAGCCTGATTTTGAGACTTCTCCTATACCCATTGCCCAGAGGGCTGTGTTCCAGGCCCCTGGCTCTGCCCTGACTGACCTTAAGTAGCCTTATTTATCCTGATTCCCAGATTTCTTGGTTGTAAAGTTAGAAGCTGGGCCTATATGAATGGTGTTTAAATTTTTGTGTGTGTGTATAGCAACTGACTATGTAGCTTAGAATGATCTTGGGCCTCTGACCCTCCTCCTGTTACCTCTGAAGGTGGGAGTTACAGGCATGTACCACCATCTGATACCTGATTTATGCAATGCTGGGGATCAAAACCAGGTCTTCAAACATGCTAAGCAAGCACTGTGCCAACTGAGCTCATTTGCAAACCCCAAGCTTTTCTTTTTTAATGAGTAGAAAACATTGTCTCAAAGAAAATCTCTGGAGAACCCCACAGGGAACCATCTACAGCTCAGCGGTGAGAGGATGCAGGTGAAGGTTGCTGGGGAAGTTGGGGAGGGGTGGAGAACAAGGGGAGATGGAGAGGCTCACATCTATCTAGCCATGCAATCAGTACTCTATGTCCCTGGGTGTCATGGCTCTGTCTTCATCTCCCCTGGACTTCCTGGATCTTTGCCTCATCCCATCATACTGGCTGTCAGATTCCTGCTCTCCCAGGCATTTGAGTCCCCCTTTATCCCTGCCTGCCTGCCCCAGAAGGTCTCAATGCTATTTCTTCCACCCCATCCTAGGCCCACTCCTCAAAGGTCACTGTTGGTACCCGTCCATACACACACCAGCAGCATAAAAAAAATAGCATTGTTCTAACTAGATGCAGAATCTAACCTCATGCAACATTCAACTTTTTTTTCCTAAATACAAAAGCAATCTGTACAATTTCCTTGTATAAAGGCAGCAAGGTAAGGGGGATTGCACCTCCAAAGTCGCTGGGAACATCTTCCTTTCCTGCCTTGATCTAACTCCTAGGGTGAAGTCATTCTGTGTCTAATCTCAACTCCCCCTGCTTTGCTCCACACCCTCCTGTCTTCCTGCTCTGAACCAAAACCAGGTCTAGGAGGCAATTCCCTGAGCTCTCCCACAACAAGACACCCACCACCTTCCCCGATGCCCACTCTTGCCTGTCAGCAGCGATGGCAGTCATGGAGTAGATGCTGACGAACATGGCTGTGATGGGAAAGAGGTTCTGGAAATAGCAGAAGGCGCGGCCAAAGTACCAGATGTTGTGACTGGCATAGACAAAGTTGAAGGTGGCATTGAAGGCTGCCATGCAGAGGTCTGCCAAGGCCAGGTTGACGATGAAATAGTTGGTGACTGTGCGCATTCTCTCATGGGCCAGAATGATCCAGATGACTGTGGCGTTGCCTGTTACAGCGACCAGCACCAGGGCCAGGTAGGCTGTGGCCCACAGTGCCAGCTGCCAGGCAGGCATGGAGAAGGCGGTGACACCAGTGGTGTTGCTCTCGAGGCCAGATAAGATGCTGGTGTCAGTGACAATGGCACGGGCCCCCATGGCTGATTCTGGGCCGGGAACACAGGGTCTGGCCCTGCAGTTCTTTCTGGAATTGCAACAGAACAGAAATCCTCTGGTGTGTAGAGATATACAGAAGTGAGGACAATTCAAAAGCAGACACGTGTAGCCAGGGGACCACACCTACAACTCGAGCAGAAATGAGTTAGGCTGAGCAGAAAACAGGCTTCCAGTCCGGCCATTCAACCATCTTGTGGGGATGGAGAACTCAAACGCCAGTCTCCCAGCAGGAGGCATCCTGACAGCACGCTGGTTCCTCTCCTTCACTCTACAGTCAGAGAGAGATCCATCCGTGGGCATTCAAGAACTTGGTGATAAGCCAGATCTTGAATTCATCTCTCTTAATGCTATTTGGGGTATATTTCCAGATGAGAGGTGCGCACAGTGTGGCGAGTCTGTGGGTCCTACCATCCAGTGTGCAGCCGACTTTGTAGTGCAGGCTCCCCAGGCTGCCAGCCCTCAACCCCTGCTCCCAGCTCCTCCCTGCAGGGCAGGCAGGCGAGGGCCTTGGCAGAGGTGCTGCCTGCTCCCGCCCTCAATCCACCCCCTGCTTGGATGGCTGGGCTTTGTCTCTTGAAAGATTTAGGACCTGCTGGGAAGCTGGGAATCGGAGAGAGACTTTGGGAAGCCGGGCAAAGCCTGGGTGGGCCTGGCATAGAGGGTACAAGCCTCAGTGTTTACATTCTGCCAGGTGGGAGCTGCTGGAGCACATTGGCATTCGCACTGGAGAATGAGAATGACTCCAGGCTGGCTTGGGAACCCCAGGCAAGTCATTTACTCTGCTTGCAAAGAAAGTCAGTGTTCAGGAATACCCAGTAGGGGTATGAGGGTGAGTTTGATGGGGTGTCAGTCAAGTGATGAGGGCTGGGTTCTGGGCCTCTGGCTCTGCCCCTGACTCATTGACCAGGCTATCCTGGTCATTTCTCATCTCAAGCCTCAGTTCCCTTAGATGTAAAATTAAAATTTGAGGGGGCTAGAGAAATGGCTCAGCTGAGTACCCATTACTCAGGTTCAATACCCAGCACCCCATAGCAGCTCACACCTGTCTGTAATTCCAGTTCCAGGGGCTCTGACACCCTCACACATACATATATGTAGGCAAAACATGAATGCACCTAATTTTTTTTTAAAAAAGATTAGAAATTGGGTTTAGACAAATCTCTCCCCTTCCCCTCCCTCCCTGCTCCCCCTCTGGGTCTCCTGTATCCCAGGTTGACCTCAAACTTGCCATGTAGTTGAGGGTGACCTGAACTTCTGATCCTCATGCTCCTTCCAAATGCTGGGATTAGAGGCGGGTGCCACTCAGCCTTGTTTACACAGTGCTGGAGATTGAACCCAGGCCTTCACGAATGCCAGGCAAGCACTCTAAGAACTGAGCTATGCCCCCAGTTCTGAGCTCTGTATGGTGGAAAAGCAAGTGCCACTTACAGAGTCTAGGGCAAAGACAATGTTAAGCCACACAGCCTAAGACTGTTTTGTCAAGATAGGGTTTCTCTGTAGACTGGGGCTGGCCTCGAACTCAGAGATCTGCCTGCTTCTGCCTCCAGAGCGCTCGGATTAAAGGCACGCTCCACTACACCCAGCTGCACAGCTTTTTGCTAAGCGGTTCTTACTGGGAATTTCCTGATGAGCTCATCAATGCTATAATAATTATTGTTTGCTGTCGTGGCTAGACGGATGTGCAAAGTACATCTGGGGACTGGAGAACCCAGCTTTTGACTTTGGAGAAGAGGTGCTTCTGGGGCCCCTCATCTTCCCTGGGATGAACTAGCGCAGTGGTTCTCA
Organism: Cricetulus griseus; assembly: GCF_003668045.3. Taxonomy (NCBI): domain Eukaryota; kingdom Metazoa; phylum Chordata; class Mammalia; order Rodentia; family Cricetidae; genus Cricetulus; species Cricetulus griseus. Next base: position 274,967,858 of record NW_023276806.1, read on the forward strand.
ACTTGTGGGTCATGACCCCCTAGGCATTGAATGACCCTTTCAGAGTGGTCACCTAAGACCATCAGAAATATCAGATATTTGCATGATGACCGTAGCAAAACTGCAGCTATGAAATAGCAACAAAAATAACTTTATGGTTGTATGTGTGTGTGTGTGGGGGGGGGTCACCACAACATGAGGGACTGTATTAAAAGGGTGGCAGCATTAGGAAAGTTGAGAACTGCTGAGCTAGAAAGTTCTGAAACTCCTGAACACAATACAGAGGTGGCCACATTCTTTGCCAAGCCACAAAGGCCAATTTCTTCTCTTGGATGAACCACCATGTTTTGACGTTGGTCTCTTACCAGAGGGTCTCTGTCTTTAATCACTTGGTGGCAGCAGGGACACCCAGTCAACCATGGGTTTGTTTCTGTCCCATGCTTGTTTGGACCCCCGTCCCAGAGGACAAAGTCTGTAGCAGTAAGAATGGAAGCCATTTTCTCCTTGCTAGTTTGATCTCCTGTGCTCAGATGGCTGCACTAGGTTGAGCTTTGGTCAGCAAACCCAGTGGAGAGCAGAGATGCCAGAGAGTGTGTCACCAGCTCCAGAAACCCGGAATAGCACAGCCCCGCCCCTGCTGCTCAAATTGTGTTTGTAATGGGGATTATACTTTGGAGCTATTAAATCTGAGTTTTTATTTCCTCCCTAAATCATAAACCCTTGCAGCTTTCCAACAATGTGCCAGGGAAGGAAAGGTGCTCCCCTCTTAGGGACAGGGGGACAGGACACAGAGTATGGCTGGTCAACTATGCTATTTCAGGGCAGGCCCTTGGAATCTGTAGGCCAGTCTTCAAGAGGAAAGAGGTATTGTTGGTTGTTTTTTTTTACTCTTTTTTTTTTTTTTGGTGGGGTCACCACCCAGCTCCCAAATAAATCACATGGAATCTTATTCTTATTTATGAATGTCTGGCCTTAGCTTGGCTTGTTTCTAGCCAGCTTTTCTTAAATTTCCCATCTATCTTTTGCCTCTGGGCTTTCATTTTTCTCTAATTCTGTATACCTTTCTTTACTTCTTTCCCCATGGCTTGCTGTGTGGCTGGTGGCTGTCCCTGATGTCCTCCTCTCCTTGTTCTCTCTTGCTCCTTCTTTCTCCTCCCAGATTTCTCCTATTTATTCTCTCTGCCTGCCAGCCCCACGTATCCTCTCTCCTGCCTCACTATTGGCTGTTCAGCTCTTCATTAAACCAATCAGGTGTTTCAGACAGGCAAAGAATCACAGCTTCACAGAGTTAAACAAATGCAACATAAAAGAATGCAACACATCTTTGCATCATTGAACAATATTCCACAACATACACAAATGTAGCAATCTTCAACTAATATTCTACATTTCCCCCTTTTTATCTAAATAAAAATGAAAATTTTAACCCTAACACAGTAAAACAACAAAAACAATTATCAAGAATTTACAATATTCAGTCCATTTGCATTTAACAAATTTAGAGAAAATACTGAATCCAAAGTTTTACACCTAACTTAACTTTCTTTCATAATTAAAGAAAACTGCAGATATAACTATCTAGTCTTCAACACCATCTAAGATCCAGAAGGAATTAATATTACCTAAATAAACAGGAAGTTCATTTTGAACAACTTTTAAGACTCTAGAAATGACAGAGGCATCTGGCTGACTGGACAGTTACCCAAAGAATCTCTGCAACATTGGGGCATTCATCTTCAGCATACAGGCCTAGAATATCTGTCAGACTTTTCAGTGATGCAGTTAAATGACTGTTCTGCCATGTGTTAGCAAAGTTCATCAGTCACTTTCTTCTGTGTCCTACAGAATGTCTGGCAGACCCTTATGTGAAGCAGGAACCCTGAAGGACTGTACCACCTTGTTTTGGCAAAGTTCAGCAGTCACTTTCCAGTGGGTCTTGGATGTCTGGTTTATACAGCATACTATCAAGCAGTCAAGGCAAAAGCAGTTTCATGCCCAAATGGCTCACCTTGCCACAATGAAAACACTCCTATGGAGTTTCTTCGATGCCCATCATCCTTTTGTGAAGTAAATTGGTGCTGCCAGGAGCAAATGTGTCTTATTGTCATGAAAAGCCCTAAGTTAATAAAACATTTTACAAGTGCCACGATAGGCTCCAAAGCTACACAGAGACACCCTGTCTCGAAAACCAAATAAATAAATAAATAAATAAATAAATAAATAAATCATCTTAAATGCCATATTCTATAAGTCTTTGAAGTGTTTGAAAATCATCTATCTAAAATATACCCATTTAACCTTGAAAACCATACCTAATGTGACTACAAGTTTAATTATTATAGATTAACTTCTAAACTCATTTCTTATTTATACATTGAGTTTTTAAACCAACTGCATGAATACAGTGCCCCAAACAAAAGTAGAACATATATACAGCGTAACAAAAATAACTTTACATTTTTATCAATGTACCAAAATCCATGCCAATGCAAAATATCTGAGATTAATAGTTGTCTTTTTATCCATCATCCCTATATTCCACAACATTATAACAAACACCCATAACCCACCAGATAATGAAAAGCCTCTCACAACCCAACTCTTGGGAATGTGAATGTCGTGTTCTCTAGACTACTTCCTGTTGCATGTGAGTGAAGGCATCTTCGGGGGTCTCTGAGAAAATTGAGATAATGACCAAGTCCTGGGAAGACCAGCAGTAACCTTTGTTGACAGATATCACCTGTCAAGATTCAGGAGGTCTCCCCTGATCAAACCATATTAACCTGGAAGGAATCCACAGCTTCTCATTTCCTGTGGGAACACAAGCAAAACCTCTCCTCCAAAGCATTTTTTATTTTCACTTGACAAATATATTTCTTGACTTCCATTTGAAAGTTAAGGCATTCCTAAGGTATATATAGGCTGGCTTATTTCAACAGTCCCTCTGTCAACTCCAGGTTTTTTGGCAGCTGTTTGCTTATCAGCAATCAAAAACTTCAAAATCAACACAATACTATACAAAATCCAGATTCCTTGTGTATTTCCCATCTTTACATGGCTTTTTTTCTTTTACTCTTACTGTCTCTTTAAAGACTTCATTTTTTTTTAACCCATTTCTTTCTATGACTGTTTACACTCATTTTCTTTTCTTTCTTAAGCCAATGCACATTGTAAAACACACTGGAACCTGTTTACAGCTTTTTCCCCCCAATCTGGACCGCTTTTACTGCATCTTTTAGCCTTTTATTTCACTGCATGAGCAATCTTTAGATTGTTAATCTACGATGGGTCCTCCGCATTGCTCTATTGCTGCTCTATTGGCTGGCTCCTCCTGCTACTCAGGTAGTGAAAGCCAAGCCTAAAGCTCACTGTCCTGCCAGCGGCAAGTGACCAGGACTGAATTCAACTTTCCTGGTTGTAGGAACACAGTGCCTGCGTTGCCACAAGCGGTTTTTACTTAGCTTGCCATTTCTATTTAGTGCTGCCCACTGAACAGCAGTGCTTATTAAAGGAGCTGTGTCCTTTTTTGGCTTTCTCAGGCCTTACATGGAAATATGGGCTCCACATTGGGCACCAAAATGTTGGTTGTTTTTACTCTTTTGGCTTTTGTTTTTGTGGGGGGCACCACCCAGCTCCCAAATAAATCACACACGGGGTCTTATTCTTTCTTATAAATGCCTGGCCTTAGCTTGGCTTGTTTCTAAGCCAGCTTTTCTTAAATTATCCCGTATACCTTTTGCCTTTGGGGTTTTATCTCTCTGTTCCTGTATGCCTTTCTTTCTTCTTTCTCCAAGGCTTGCTGTGTGGCTGGGTGGCTGCTGCCGATGTCCTCCTCTCCCTGTTCTCTCTCGCTCCTTCTTTCTCCCCCCAGATTTCTCTTGTTTATTCTCTCTGCCTGCCAGCCCCACCTATCCTTTCTCCTGCCTTACTATTGGCTGTTCAGCTCTTTCCAAACTATCAGGTGTTTCAGACAGGCAAAGAATCACAGCTTCACAGAGTTCAACAATTCGGCAAAAACAGTGCAACACATGCTTGCATCACTAAACAATGTTCCACAGCATAAACAAATGTAACACAGCTTCAACTAATATTCCATAACAGACATCAAAATGGGAGGGTTAAGCCAGGCTTGGTGACACAAGGCAGAGAGATTAAGAGTTATAGGCCATCCTTGGCTACATAGCCTGTTTGAGGCCAGCCTAGACTACCTGAGACCATGTCACAGACAAATGGTCTGAGGAGATAGCCTTAAAAGCATGAGGGCCTGAGTTCCATACCCAGAACCCACATAGAATAAAATGGATGTTGTCTTAGTGAGGGTTTTCTATTGCTGTGAAGAGACACCATGACCATGGCAATTCTTATAAAGGTAAACATCTAATTAAGGTGGGGGCTCACAGTTTCGGAGGTTTAGTTCATTATCACCATGGTGGGGAGCATAGAGGTGTGAGGGCAGACATGGCGCTGGAGAAGGGGTTGCTACATGTTGATCTTCGGGCAACGAGATGTAGACTGAAACCCTGGGAGTAGCTTGAGCATAGCAGCTCACCCCCACACTGACACACTTCCTCCAACAAGGCCACAACTCCTAATAGTACCATTCCATTCCCTTTGGGAGTCATTTTCTTTCACACCACCACATCCCATTCCTTGGTCCCCAAAGGCTTGCAGCCATATCATAATGCAATAATGCATCCAGTCCAATTTCAAAAGTCCCCATTGTCTATGAGAGTCTCAAACTTGTTTAAAAGTCTAAAGTTCAAAGTCTCTTCTGAGATTCATGCAGTCTCTTAAATGTAATCCCCTATAAAAATTAAAATTAGGGGCTGGAGAGATGGCTCAGAGGTTAAGAGCACCGACTGCTCTTACAGAGGTCCTGAGTTCAATTCCCAGCACCCACATGGTGGCTCACAACCATCCATTATAAGATCTGGTGCCCTCTTCTGGTGTGCAGAAATACATGGAAGCAGAATGTTGTATACATAATAAATAAATAAAATCTAAAAAAAATTAAAAAACAGGTCAAATACTGCCAACATATAATGACACAGGATATACATTACTGTCCCAAAAGGTAGGGAAGGGAGCAGAGTGAGGAAATATTGGACCAAAGCAAGACCAAAAACCAGCTGGGCAAACTCCAAATTCTTCATCTCTGTGTCTGATGTCAAAGCACTCTTCAGATCTCCGGTTCCTGTCAGCTTTGTTGACTGCAACACACTTCTTTCTTTCTCCTGGGCTGGTTCCACTCCCTTGGCAGCTTTTCTTGGCAGGTATCCCATGACTCTGGCATCTCCAACGTCTTGGGGTCTCCAAGGCAATCCAGGCTTCACCTTCAGAGCTTCACACAATGGCCTCCTTGGACTTCCATGCAGGGACACCCCTGCCACATGCCTGGCCTCAGCAGTTTTCCTTAGATATAGAGGCAAATTCCATAGCCCCTTTCTTCTCTCCTTAACTCCAGAACCACGTGGCCGAAGCTGCCAAGTCCTGCTGCTTGCTGGGGCTGGAACATGGCCCCTTGTTCAATTACATCTTCACTAGCTTTTTGTTTTCCACGGCTGTCTTCTCTGCCTAAGCTTTGCTGTTCTGAAACTGAATCTGGAGACCAAGCTGGCCTCAAGTTCAGAGATCCACCAGCCTCTGCCTCAGGAGTGCTGGAATGAAAGCCTGTATTCAAGGTCACCCTCAGCTGCATTATGATCAAAACACCAAATCCAACACAAGCCCTGTCTCCATATCAGGCTCTCAAGGTACTGGAGGAGAATGTGGGAATCTGCAGTGTTCCTGGGTTATGGATCATAGATCGCTCCCCTTTGTCTACAAATGCCAGGAGCCCAGGATGGATCCTCTGGGAGATGATCTGTGTGCCCCTTGGCTGGGGAATCAGTGACCTAGACCATTAAGCCAAGAGACAGAGAGCCCGCGTCTGCCAAGAGTGCAGGCTGCTGTTGACATCTTTTTTAAACACAGAGCATGTGCTGGGGCAGTGCCTTGCCCTAAAAGCTTGAAGTTTATCTAGCCAGCGGAGAAAGGCCTGAGTGTTTACATCTGCCGTGCTGCTGGTATACACAGAGCTCAGAGGTTCTTAACACACACCCAGCACTGGGCTCTCACAGAATCTGTCCATCTATGGCAGGCAGAGGAGGAAGTGGTGAAGCAGCTTGACCCCCTCCCTGAGTAGGAGCAGGGGTTCATCCCTGAGCCAGCCTGGGTATCTCACACAGAGGGGACTTGGCATCTACCTAGGATGTCAGCCAATGTGGCACTGCAGCCTGGCTGAGGTGAGGAAAAGGGGCTGCCAGAGTCAGTCTGCCAATGGCTCCAGCCCCTAGGACCTGTGCAGGTGATTAACTAACCAGATGCTTGGACAATGGGCTCAGAGCTAGGAAAAAAGAGTAATGTACCTATCTTCATGAGGTCCCCAGTCAAGACGAGGAGCCAAGTCCCAGGCTGGCAGCAGGAGCTCCCTGGAGCTTTCTGTTGAATGGCTGACATGAGCCTTGAGCTTCAGGGGAAGGTAGAAGAGGCCTCTAGTGGCTTTGGACAGCGAGGAGGGACCAGAGGAGGGGATGTGGGAATGAGCTCTGATGCTGAGACAGGTTGGGGGATCCTACCTGGACCCAAGCAGGCTAACAGGAAAGTTGCAGGAAGAGTGTAAACCTCAGTTCACAACTCCTAGGATAAAAAAAGGCTTTTGTTTCTTTATTTTCTGAAAGTCAGCTTCATCCTAGCCATGGGCTTCATCCTAGCTGCGGGCTCCATCTTGTTGAGTGGCATGGATTCCAACATCATTAACGTCAGGGTGGCTCTCCTTAGCTCACAAAGCTGTGGACGGTGCCAAGGCCTGAGATTTCTCAGGCCCCTATTTCTGCAGTCTTCCAGAGAATGACAGGTGTTTCGGGGGCTCTTGTTTCTGAGAGGTGCCTGGGGTCCAGGTATTTTGGGGGCTCATCTGGGGAATGAGAACTGCAGGCCCATCTCTCCAGAACCCCGCCTTGTGGTCATTTCTTCTAGCTCCCCTCAGGGAGGGGACACAAGCTTCCCTGGGACTCACCATCATTTTCCTTCCTCTTGTCTCAAGGAACCTTCCCTTCTGTGAGTCTCCCAGTGTCCTTCGAACTCACCATCCTTTACTCTCTGAGGCTCGGGGAGATAATCTGATTTCCTCCAGGGCATGGGGACTTTTCATCTCCACAGTTTCTTAGGAAATGGAAAAAAAAAAAATGCATTCCATTCTTCCAATGTAGGGGAGAAGGGCAGGGAAAACGAAAGCTAACTTTCCACATTAAAGCAACCAGGAGCCCATGGTGGTGAGGACCTGTAATCCAGCACTTGGGAGGTGTAGGCAGAGGTTCAAGGTTAGTCTTGGCTACATGGAAGGTTTAAGGGAGGCTGTGATATATGAGACTTCGCCTCTGAAATAAAATAAAGCAACCAGACTATCCACCTCCTGCCTAGGAGAGGAGGCCAGCAGGGGGCAATGGGGAGAATTTGGGATGCTGTTTTGGGGTCACTTGGTCTGAAGTCATCCTGCTGGTCCTTCAAAGACTCCTCAAAGGCCTCTTTCTCAAAATTGTACCAACTTGAACCATTTTTTCAATAGCCTTTTTGTTGTTGATTTTGGTGGTGTTGGGGTGAAGTGAGGCCCTCATGGGTGCTATGTAAGCCATCTGTGTTTCCAGTCCTTTTAAGTTTGTCTTTATTTTTATTCCATTTATTTGTTTGTTTTGTGTGTTGGGGGCTGTGTGTGGGGAAGTCAAAGGCTAACTTTTGGGAACCAATTCTCTCCTTCTGTGTAGGGGCTGAGGATCAAACCCAGGTCATTGGGCTTAGCAGCTAACACCCACAGAACCATCCTGACAGTCCCCTTTAATTATATTTTTATGTATTGGGGGGGTATATGCTAGTGTGTGTGTACCTGTGCATGGAGGAGCAAACGTCAATCTTGGTGACCTCTGTGTTTTTCTTCAGGAACTGAGTTTTGAGACAGGCCTCTCACTGGAACCTGGATCCTGCCTCCTGGGTTCGGCTAGCTGGCCAGTAAGTCCTAGGACTTCGCCAGCCTTAGCCCTTCAAGCATTAGGTTGACAAACATGGGTCCCCAACCCCAGCTTTTTACCTGAGTCCCGGTAACAAACTAAGATCCCTGAGCATGCACAATGAACTTGGATTCTCTCTCTCTCTCTCTCTCTCTCTCTCTCTCTCTCTCTCTCTCTCTCCCCCTCTCTTTTTTTTTTTTTTTTTTGAGACAGGGTTTCCCTGTGCAACTCTGGCTGTCTTGGAACTCACTCCGTTGATCAGGCTGACCTTGAACTCACAGAGATCTGCCTGCCCTTGCATCCGAGTGCTGGGATTAAAGGCGTGTGCCACCACCGCCCAGAGCTCAGATTCTGACCTTGCACAGTGAGCACTCTATGGACTAAGATACCTTCCCAGCTTCTCATGAAAACAAAAAAAATTTGAGACAGGTGCTCACTAAATTGCCAGGGCTGGTTTTGAACTTGTGATCCTCCTGCCTCGATCCCTGGAGTAAATGGAACTACAGCAGTGCATCACCAGGTCTGGCTTAAATGGCTTTTTTGGCCACTGATGTTGATCCAAGGGTGGCCTATGCAAAGCCACTCTAATGAGTGCTTCTCAAACTTCCCAACACTGTGACCCTTTAATACAGTTTCTCATGTTGTGGTGTGTCCATGTCCACGCTCCCCCACTCGTGGCTTCTGTGGTTTGGGACTGAGACATGCCGGGCCATGACAGTGGTGACCCCCAACCATTAAGTTATTTTCATTGCTACTTCATAACTGTAACTTTGCTACTGTTGTGAATCGTAATGTAAATATCTGTTTTCTGATGGTTTTAGGTGACCCCTCTGAAAGGGTCATTTGACCCCAAAAGGGTTAAGAACTGCTGATTTAAATTTTTTACTGACCTCATAGGCAGGGAGCAAAGGCTGGCATTGTTATGGCTGGACTGAACTGGAAATTATATCAGACCGGCCCTCATAATACACATTTGGGTTACTTGTGTCTATTGAAAAGACCTCAAGCAGCTGGGAGGTTAGCCCTCCTGAGACCTAAGAAACAGGGAGGAGAGGAAGTGCTGTGTGTCTTCAACTCATAGGGAATACTGTTTAATCATATTTGCTATAAATAACTTCACACACACACACACACACACACACACACACACACACACAAAATGCTTAGCTCCAAACTCATTCCCTCAGCACCCAGGCCAGCCTCGGTGACTGTGAGACCCAGCCACAAACACACAGTCACTTTCTGCACCTTGAAATCTTCTCCCTTGACTCTGCCCAGGAGCTGTGGCTGTCCCCTGCATGTCACCATGTTAGCTCACCGGCATGGTCATTGTCAAGCATGTGTCTACATCTTTTATTTTATGTGTCTTGGGGGGGTTTGGGGGTGTGTATGCATGTAGGTGTTCCTGGAAGCCAGGAAAGGACATCAGATCCCCGGAACTGGAGTTACAGATGGTTATGAACATGAAGATGCTGGGAATTGAACCTGGATCTCTGAAAGAGCAGAGCCATCTCTCCAGCCCATCTTTCTTTCTTTCTTTCTTTCTTTCTTTCTTTCTTTCTTTCTTTCTTTCTTTTTTTTTTTGAGGCACTCTCTCTTCCTGAATGCTCATCAGTTTGGCTAGGCTGGTGGGCCAATGAACTCCAGGAACCCTTCTATCTCCATTCTCCCCATTGCTAGCATGGGAATTACAGGTGTACACTGCCATGTCTGGCTTTTATGTGGCTTCTGGGGATCCAAACTCAGGTCCTCATGCTTGCACAGCAGCCACTCTGCTGACTGAGCCACCCACCCCCAGACCATGTCCAAGAAAATTAAATGAGGTCCAAGGTGGGATGGTCAAAGCCCACCCATTCATTTCTCTCCTCCCACTGGCTTCTCCGAGACTGGAAGTTTCTCCTGAATGCCCCCAGAGTAGGAAGTCTTCCCACAGATACAACTTACTCATCTACTTTTTAATCCGTAGATACTAACAGATACCACATCCTCCAGGAAGCCTTCAAGTCTTCCTGCTGGTCCCTCAATAGTGCTTGCATGTCCTTCTGTAGCTGTCCCTTGTCTCTTGTGTGAGGAGCAGAGATGACCAGTCTTGAACTCTCCTGTGACCACTGACAAAACCACAAGCCATGCAGTTTCCCAGTTGGACAAGGAGGCTGAAGTTCAGGCAAGGTGATCACTGTCAGACCTGGGGCTGGAACAAAGGCCTCCAGGCTCTCTGTTACTGCCCAGGACTTCCTGCTCAACACAGTGTTCTGTAGAGACCCTTAATCACTGTTGTATCAAGCTTGTGGCCATCCTGAATGATGCTGGCCTGAGCACCAAGGGAATCCATGCTTTTCTCATCCCTGATTCTTCTACCTCTCTACCCGTGCTCCTCCCTGAGCTCAACCTAATCTCTCTCCCTCGTCTCCATAATGGTTTGGGTGACAGGACGCTCACTCTCTGTAATACACAAATGATGCCACCAGGGGGCAGACTTACAACACAAATCCTGTGACTACAGTATGCAGTTTTTATTTCTTTCTATAAAACTAGGATTTATAGTCCTGGATGGCCTGGAACTCTGTCGATCAAGCTGGCCCAAAATTCACAGATATCCACCTTCATCTGCCTCCCGAGTGCTGGGATTAAAGGTGTGTACCACCGTGGCTGGCTCTGTGACTACAGACAGGGTTTTTAGGAGCCTATCCATTAGCCAACAATGGCAGCAGCAATGGCCAAGCCTGATGTCAGGGTACCCTCGGCAGCTTCTTCCCCTCTCTACTCTGAGGCTTCTGTCCATGCAGCAGCTTATATTTCTTAGTGCACCGACCTCTCTCCATGCTGCATTTTGTTAGCCAAGAGCTGTGCGCTATACTACTTCGTTCCCTAATGAGGCCACTGGCTCCTGAACTTTACAGCACATTGGAGTGATGTGGGGAGCTTCAGAACCCCCAGATGGCCACACCACACCTGAGACCAAGGGCGTCAGGATGCCTGAGGTAGGCACCAGGGGTAGGGATTTTGAAAGAGCTCCAGATGGCTGCAGTTTGAGGCCAAATTTAGACACCACCCTGAGATTCTCTTCTCTACCTTGGCCACTCAGCCCATCTGTCAGGCCCTTGTATAACATGGCTCCTTTTCCTAGAATGCAAAGAAATTAACTGAAGACTCTCCATTCCTGCACACTCACTACTCAGAACTGGTTTCTTTTCAACAGACCCCCTGCTGTTTCTGCATGTGACAGCTTGAACACAGCAGCTTTCAAACATGAGAGAGATGACTTTTATAAATAAAGATTTACTGCAAGGCATGGTGGCACTCACCTTTAATTCCACCACTTGGGAGGCAGAGAGAGACAGGAGATCTCTAAGAGTTCTAGGCCAGCCTGGTCTACATAGTGAATTCCAGGACAGCCATGACTACATAGAGAGAGTCTGGGAGGTGGAGAGGATACCTCCTGGCTGAGGCAGGTGGGTCTCTGTTAGTTTCAGGCCAGCCGAGGGTGCCCAGCGGGACCCTGCTTTGTCTGTGTGGTTATGTGCACATACGTGCAGGAGGTCACACAAGCCAGAAGCCTGGGGTCCTTCTGCAGCTGGAGTTCCAGGCGGTTCTGAACCATGTGACAAGGGTGCTGGGAGCTGAACTCCGGTCCTCAGCAAGAGCAGTAAGAGGCCTTAACTGTGCAGCTGCCTCTGCAGCCTCAGAGGTAATTTTCATCCTTGCCATTTTGAATTTTGCACCAAATTCTGATTTTGGCAGTTCAACCATGTAGAACAGCAGATCTCAACCTGTGAGGTCGAGATCCCTTTGGGAGTCAAAGACCCTTTCACAGGAGTTGCGCTAGGATTCCTAACGGTAGCAAGATCACAGTCAGGAAGTAGCAATTAGAATAATTGTATGGTTTGGGGGGGAATCATCACAACACGAGGAACAGTATTAAATGGGGGTCACAGCATTAGGAAGGCTGAGAACCCCTGCTTTAGAGGGCTTTGTGCATAGCAACGTGCTTTTTCTTTCTGTGCAGTTTGGACATCTGTCGGTGTGCTCAAAGCCATTCTGTACTGATTTCTACCTGAATTTCCAAACTTGGCTCACAACAGCCCAAGATGCTCGGGTCTATAGAAAATACAGCAAATGGTTATGAGTTTTGGTTGGTTTTTAGTTTTTGGAGACAAGAGTCTCACTGTGTAGCCCAGGCTACCCCCACAAACACTTTTATTCTGAGTCAGGGTCTCATGTAGCCTACGCTGCCCTCACACTTGCTAGGTAGCTAAGAATGACCTTCAACACTTGATCATCCTGCCTCAGCCTCCCTTGGCTAGGATTATAGACATGACACACCACTCTTGGCCTCTGCCCTGACTTAAGTTTTGTTTCGTATAGTACCTTTCTGGCGAGTTCTTCTTAGGTTACAGAATTCTCTCTGAGTTGTCAAGTGTCCTTCAAGGGAATGAGATCTTGGTGACATACAGGCTCTGAGATGCAAGTTAATTTCCTCTGTGGTCCACATTCAAGAGTTAAAAATGAAACACTAATGCTCGTCTGGCACTCATTTCTCCAGGGACCTGGTTCTTTCTCCTAGATGAGAGCAGATTTTACAAAAAAGGGGAAAATAATTATAATAAAGAACTTGCAAATAAAAAAAATCACACACCGAAACTAACCAGACCCAAAGTACATACATCTCAGTGAACTTCCAAAACGCTTGAACAGTCACCCTGCAGCTGTGAAGCGTCACACTGGGTTTTACATCTTCACTAGTGGATATGTTTTATGCACTCGTCCACCACAACACAAGACAATCCAAGGCAGAGTTGAATGAAACTAAAAACAAAAACAAGAGCAAAACCCGAATTGCTTTCTACCTCCTCTCCTGACTCATGCCCTTATCTGCACCAGTCCTCACCCAGTATTTTCGCTTTCTACATGCTGAGAAGCTGGACTCTGCTCCTAAAAGGTTTTTTTTTTTTTTGGGGGGGGGGGGGGAGCTGGAGAGATAACTCAGTGCTCGAGCTCTTGTTGCTCTTATAGAGAACCTGGGTTCAGGTCAACCCAGTTCCAGAGGATCCAACGCCCTCTTCTGGTTTTCTTGGGGATCACACACATGCAGTGCACTTACATGCAGGCAAAACACTCATGAGCCAGAGTGATGTCGCAGGGAGTAAGAGCACTGGCTACTCACTGGCAAACTCCAGAGGACCTGGGTTTGGTTCCCAGCATCCACAAGACAGCTCAAAGCCATTCCAGTTCCAGAGACTGTGATGCCTTCTTCTAGCCTCTGCTGGCACCAGGCAAGCAGCTAATACACCAGCATACACCAGGCAAAACACTCATACACATAAACAAAGACAGAAGAAATATAAATAATTCTAAAAGTTTTTCTTCACCAAAAAGAACCTTTCTTGCACAATTTCTGTAACCATTGCTTCTCATATTAGTCAGAAACATCCTCAGGAGATCTGGAGAGAAGGCTCAAAGGTTAAGAGCACTGACTGCTCCTACAAAGGGCCTGGGTTTAATTCCCAACACCCAAGTGGCAGCTCACAACTGCCTGTGACTCCAGTTCCAGGGGACCCAGTGCCCTGTTCTGCCCTCCCTAGGTACTAGGCATGCACACAAAACAATCATAAAATAAACTCAGAAAAAGAAAAAGGAAAAAGAAACATTTTCAGATCCAAGCAACAAAATTTGACTAAAAAAAAAAAAATGACTGTCGCCATCAGTTGCTGGCTTTTCTTACTAAACAAGAATCTTATAAAGAGGTCCTTTCTGGCTTTGACTTCGTGGATCAGCATCTGTTTGGTTTGCTCAAGCTCACCCTGTGGGCACGTGACGGCCTCTGCAGCTCCCGACATCATGTCCTAGTGTGCATTTATATCAGAAAAACAAAACAAAACAAAATCTATCCAGAAGCTACTTTCTGGCTCCGATGACAGCCAGGGACGGTGGTAATGAGATGTTTCACCTTTTCAGCCTTCAACATGGAGTCAGAGATGGGTGGTGGCAGTGGGGAAGGGCTAGGTCAGTCAGCCGACAGCACGGGCCGCATTTATCCATCTTTGCTTTGACTCATCTCTCTTATTCTTCACCTATTCGTTTGCATTGTTCTACACTTTCTCACTTTATCTTCTAGGCCATTTTATATTTACATTTATTTATTTAGTGTGTGTGTGTGTGTGTGTGTGTGTGTGTGTGTGTGTGTGTGTGTGTGTGTTTGAGCATGCCACTTCCAGGAGCTGGTTCTCTCCTACCTGGGAATAGAACTCAAGTTGTCAGTCTTGGCAGCAAACATCCCTACCCACTGAACCATCTTGTTAGCCTCAGACCAAGGTTGAATTCTCAGTCTTGACTGTCCCCTATTGGTTCTCAGTCTCTCTGTCTGTCTCTCTCTGTCCTCTGTCTCTCTCTATCCTCTGTCCTCTCTCTCTCTCTCTCTCTCTCTCTCTCTCTCTCTCTCTCTCTCTCTCTCTCTCTCTCTCTCTCTCTCACTGCCAAGAAACAGGGATCCCTTCTGCCCTGAGGATGTCACACCTTCCCTCCTGGTCCTGTCCTTCCCCCAGGGCTCAGGAGAGTGAAGCCCCATTGGTTCTGGCCTTTGGAGAGGTCGGTTACTCCTTGCTTCATAGCTGGCACTTTCTGTGTAAGTGGATATTGTAAATCTAGGTGTGACTTCATGCATGGCACCAGCCTGGGTTTCTCCAGAGGCTCTGTCAGTGGTTTCATTGAATTAGGCTGGTGGTCCAGTCATGGTGAGGCTTGCTTTGTATCTGGTACACAGAGGCTGAGCCTGGAGGGTTTTCAAGGGCAGCCTGGGCTGGAAACATAACCAGGGGCTGGGGCAGAATATGTGGTCAGTCACATCTATCTTCCTATCACCGGGGAGGGAAAAGCAGCCAGCCTCAGCCTCACGAAGAGTTATCCCAGCCCTGTCTCCAAAACAAACAAACAAAAAAACAAAAACAAACAAACAAACACAACACAACACAACAACAACAAAAAACACACAGAACTGCCAAGATGGCTCACCGGGTAAAAGTGCCTGCTGCCAAGCACAGCCGCCTGGATTTGATCCTCGGAACTCACATAGTGGAAGGAGAGAAACTATTTCTGTTAGGTGTCCCCTGGCCTCTACACTTGGACTATGACAGCCTATGCACACATACATAAAAAAATACATGTAATTAAAAAATAGATTGCATCTCATGGTAAGAGGGCATTTGTTTCATGTAACTTTTTAACCCAGTGACATTATTGCCAACCATTTGCACAATGACAAAAACTGCCCAGTGTGCCGTGGTGGTGGCACATGCTTTTAATCCCAGAACTTGGAAGGCAGAGGCAGGCGGATCTCTGTAGTCAAGGCCAGCCTGATCTACAGAGTTCCAGAACAGCCAGAGCCCTTACACAAAGAAACCCTGTCTCAAAAAAACCTAAACAAAACGAAACAAAATTGCCCAGTGCTTTTCTCTGAATCCTAAGGTTTGCACAAGGGCACACTGGATTTTATTTACCAAGACTACCACTCTGGAATTTAATGTGAGCCAGTTCAGTCCCTAAGAAAGCACACTGCTCTTTCTGGGCCACTCACAGCTCTTGAGGATACACACTGCCCTCTTGTGATCTCTATGGGAACTGCACCACATGCACAAATCCCACAGAGACATACACGGACACAAACATTATTTTTAAAAAATAAAAATAAAATATATTTCTTTAATGTGAGCAAAATTGATACAGCTGTATGCATCTATTGCCCTATCAACTCCTAAGGCTCAGGTAGGAAGTTTGCAGCAGTTCAAAGACAGCCTAGGCAACATAACAAGTATTTGGGATTGATTGGTTGGTTGGTTGGTTGGTTTGGTTTAAAACATGAGAACTGTGATATTAGAAGCCATTTTAGGGCCGTAGGTTTGGTTTTGTAAGAGAGTAAAATTGGAGGGAGGCTTAGTTTTTTTTTTCCTTTTTTAAAATTTGAATTAGAAACAAGATTATTTTACATGTCAATCCCAGTTCCCACTCCCTCCCCTCCTCCCCTACCCCCCCCCACCAACTAACACCCTACCTATCACATATCCTTTCTGCTCCCCAGGGAGGGTGAGGAGGCTTGGTCTTTTACTAAAAGAAATCTACAATGCTCTCCACCCTAGCTGCCTTTAAGTAGCAGGTAACCCAGAACACTAAAGCACTAAATAGCAGGCCCACAGAGCCTCCTTCCCAGGTGCCTCTGCTGCCACCCCCCATGACACGAAGAAGAGGCTGGGATTTCTGCTGTCATGGAGACACAGGTGGGGTCATTCACTCAGAGAGGGAGACAGAATGTTGCACTGCATGGAAGGTTGGGGCAGCCATGAGGAAGTGGACACCAACCCCAGGTTCCTGGTCCTGCAGGTTTCAAAAGGTCTGAGGGATAGAGTCCTGTTTGTCTTGTTTACCTCACAAAGGTTTGGTGCTATCTCATAGGGAGAAAAAAAAATGACAATGTAGTCCCTCCTGTTTATAACAGAAAATCGAATTTTGTTAAGGAAAGGGCCTTTGGTTTTCTGAGCAGGGCCTAGAGCAGGGCCGAGGTACATGAGACAGGAAGTAGATGCTGGGAAACAGGGAAGAGGAAGTTGAAATGCCTTGAGTTAAAATACAGGAAGCAGAGAAAGGAGCCAGGGAGGCTTCAAACACAGGTTTGACCCCTCCAGGACCCAGCAAGGTTTTCATCAAATGTCTGAGGGGTTGGATCTCTGCTGGAAGCTTGGGGAGGGGTCATATTTAATAAGATCTTCAAGGGTCCAGTACTACATGGTCCAGTCATCAAGCACTGACCATGCTTGGTGGTATGCAGCTTTAAGATAGTCTTTCTAGAGAACACACCTTTAATCCCAAACTCAGGAGGCAGAGGCAGGTGATTTCTGTGAGTTCAGGGCCAGCCTGGTCTACAGAGTGAGTTCCAGGACAGCCAGGGCTATACAGAGAAACCCTGTCTCAAAATAAATAAATAAAAAGTCTTTATTGTTCCTTCTAACCATCCAGTAGGCATGAAGACCTGGCACAATTAATCTAGGGTTGGCCAGGTGCTACACATACACCTGATGACCTCCCACTACCCTGGGAACAGGGTAGTACAGCCGATCTTCAGCAGCTACCAGGGCCCTTAGAACCCAGCACATAGAACACTGGCTGGTCACTTTCCCTGGCCCAGACTGGTACATCCATATGTGTTTATGGTGTAAAATGTTCTGTCTCTTCTGCTTAGGTCTCCAGGAACAGATTCAGAGTCTGCTGTCACCTGGAAGAAGCTATCATTTGGTTTTATTTTACATTAAAAATTACGTGTGTGTTTGTGCATTTGTGTGTGTGTGTGTGTGTGTGTTTGTGTGTGTGTGTGTTTGTGGTGTATATGTATATATGTGGTGTGTGTGTGTGGTGTATGTAGTGTGTGTGGTGTGTGTATGTGTATGTGTGGTGGATGTGTGTGTCTGTGTGGTGTGTATGTGTGATGTGTGTGTGTGTGGTGTGTGTGTGTATGTAAGTTGTGTGTGTGTGTGTGGTGTGTATGTGAATGTGTGGTGTGTATGTGTGATGTGTGTGGTGCATGTGGTGTGTGTATGTTGTGTGTGTGGTGTGTGTGTGTAGGTGAATAGTATGTGTGTGTGGTGTATATGTATATGTGTGGTGTGTGGTGTGTGTATGTGTATGTGTGTATGTGTATGTGTGATGTGTGTGTGTGTGTGGTGTGTGTATGTGTGTTGTGTGTGTTGTGTGTGGTGTATATGTATATATGTGGTGTGTGTGGCGTGTGTATGGGTGTGTGTGTGTGTATGTGTATGTGTGGTGTATGTGTGTGTGTGTGGTGTGTATGTGTATGTGTGGTGTATGTGTATGTGTGGTGTATGTGTGTGTGTGTGGTGTGTATGTGTGGTGTGTGTGTGTATGTTTGCCTGTGTGTGTGTGTGTGTGTGTGTGTGTGTGTGTGTGTGTGTTTGTGTGTGTACGTGTGGTGTGTGTGTGTGTGTGTGTGTGTGTATGTTTGCCTGTGTGTGTGTGTGTGTGTGTGTGTGTGTGTGGTGTGTGTTTGCGTGTGTGTACGTGTGGTGTGTGTGTGTGCGTGTGTGTGTGTGTGTGTGTGTGTGTGGTGTATGTGTGTGTGTATGTGTGTGTAGGCTAGAAGACAACTTTTGAGAGTCAATTCTCTCCTCCTACCATGTGGGCCCAGGGATGTCTCTCAGATCATCAGGCTTGGTGGCAAGTGCCTTTACCCACCGAGCCATCCTGCCAACCCCAGCAGCTATTGTTTGAAGGTTTGTCCCCCAGAATTCACATGTTGGAAGCTTCACCCCCAAATTCCTATGCTAGTGCTAATCGGAAGTAAGTCCTTTGGGAGGTCATCAGGGACAGTGAGGTCATGAAGCTGAGGCTCCCATGATGGCATTAGTGGCTTTGTGTATTTGTATTTTAGGGGCAGGATCTTACAGCTAGCTCGTGGCTCACTACACAGCCAAGCATGACCTTGATATTCTGATCTGCCTGCTCCCACCTCCCGAGTGTTAGAATTGCAGGCTCTTGTCACCATGTGCCTGCTGTATGTAGTGCTGAGGGTTGAACCCAGGCCTTGCACGTGCATAAGGCAAGCACTCTGCTAGCCGAGTTACACTCTAGCCCACATTAGGGGCTTTATAGTGGTGGAGCAGATGTGGGGTGGGAGGGGGAAGAACTTTGCCATGTGATGCCCTACTGCGTTATGATTCAGGGGTGCTCACCAGATGCCAAGCAGAAGGGGCACTATGGTCTTGGCCTTCCCACTCCTTAGAGCTATGCACTGAGTAACCACCAGTACTTTATGAATTAGCTTGCCTCCATTCTTTTCTTACAGCGACAGAAAGCAAACTGAAACTAGATCCTTAGACTGCCAGCGGAGCCAGGCCAGATCCCCTGAGCCTCCTCCTTCCCAGCAGCACCCAGCTTTTCCCGGAAGCAGCTGCCCTCCCCCCACTGCAAGCAACAGGTGGAGCTCCTAGGATACCAGCCATTCCCTGTATGAGCCACACAGGCCGGGTCCAATATTCTGTCAGTCAATGCACCCAGGCTGCTTTCCCAGAATTCCAACCTGGGCTCCAGCAAGGACAACCCTGTCTGGTGGCTGCTTCTGAGACCATCTGCCATCAAAGCCATAGGACCAGCCTCTGTGGCATTTTCTCAGTCTGTCAGCCCTTGGCACTGGCCTCTTCCAGGAAGAATCTATGACCTAACTCGAAAATATACAATGGCCAAAACAGGACATTTGCAGAACCACAAAAGGCTAATCAACCTGTCAAATATATTCAGCCTCACCAGTCATAGGGAAATGAAAATAAAAACAGGAATATTTTCTTTTAAGAAACATTTTAGGGGGTTGGGAAAATGGCTCAGCTGTTAAGACTGCATACTGCTCTTGTAGAAGACCTGGGTTCGGTTCCCAGCACCCACTCAAGGTATCTCACAACTTCTTGTAGCTCCAGCTCCAGGGGACCCCACGCCTTCTTCTGGACTCCATGGGTACCTGCACACACATACACACATAATTAACAATATATCTTTAAAAAATAAATAATTAAAAACAACAGCAACAAGACATTTCAATGCCAGTTACTTGTGAGGCTGAGACAGGGAGATCAAGGCTCAGGAAACTTAGTAAAACGAGCTGGGGGTGTGGCTCAGTGATGAGAGTGATTGCCCAGTAAGTGTGAGGTCCTGGGTTCAATTCCCAGGACTGTAAAAAACGAACACAAGAAATCCTTTAAGATCTATATTGTCCTCACTGGGTTTTTGGTCAACTTGACACAACTAGTCATCTGGGAAGAGGGAAGTTCAATTGAGAAAATGCCTCCACAAGATTGGCTATGGAAACTGGGCATGACAGAGCACTCCTTTAATCCCAACACGCAGGAGGCAGAGTTAGGGGGATTTCTGTGAGTTCAAGGCCAGCCTGGTTTACATAGTTCCAGGACAATCAGAGCTATGTAGAGAGACCTTGTCCTAAAAACAAAAACAAAAACAAAAAACATTGACTTATGAGCAAGTCTGTGGGGCTTTTTCTTGATTAATGATTGATATGGTTGGCATACTCCTGGGCAGTTGGTCCAGGGAGTTTAGAGGAACTAACAGAATGTGAGCTTGTAGAGCAAGTCAGTAAGCTGCAATTCTTTCATGGCCTCCTTTACTCCTCCCATAGGCTTATAGGGAGTGACACTATTAGGCATGGCCTTGCTGGAGTAGGTGTGGCTTTGTTAAAGGAAGTGGATTACTGAGGGTGGGCTTTAAGGTCTTAGACACTCAAGCTAGACCTAGTAGCTCCATCACTTCCTGCTCCCTGAGGATCCAGATGTAGAACTCTCAGCTATATCTCCAGCGCCATGTCTGCCTGAATGCCACCATGCTTCCCACCCTGACGATAATGGACTAAACCTCTCAACTATAAGCCAGTCCCAGTGAAATGCTTTCTTTATAAGAGTTGCTGTGGTCATCGTGTCTCTTCACAGCAATAGAACCCCTAAGACACTACCTAATTGCTTTTGGCCCATGTGCTAGCCTGAATAAGAATGACCCCCCCAAACTCATATATTTGAGTGCTTAGTTATCAGGGAGTGGCACTACTTGAGAAGGATTAGGAGGTGTGGCCTTGTTGGAGTAGGTGTGGCCTTGTTGGAGGAAGTGAGTCACTGGAGGAGGGCTTTGAGATTTCAAAAGTCCAAGCCAAGCCCAGTTTCTCTCTCCCTCCCTCTCTCTCTCCCTCCCTCCCTCCCTCCTCTCTCCCTCTCTCTCCCTCTCTCCTCTCTCTCCTCTCTCCCTCTCTCCCTCTCCCCCTCTCCTCCCCCTCCCCCTCTCTCTCCCCCTCTCTCTCCCCCTGCTGCCTGTGGATTTGGCTTTGTTTTGGTTTGGTTTGGTTTTTTTTTCGAGACAGGGTTTCTCTGTGGCTTTGGAGGCTGTCCTGGAACTAGCTCTTGTAGACCAGGCTGGTCTCAACTCACACCTACCTCTGCCTCCCGAGTGCCGGGGTTAAAGGTGTGTGCCACCAACACCCGGCTGCCTGTAGATTTGGATGTAAAATTCTCAGCAACTTCTCCAGCTCCATGTCTACCTGCGTGTGGCCATGCTACCTCCATGATGACAATGGGACTAAACCTTTGAAATTTTAAGGCAGTCTAATTAAATGCTTTCTTTTCTAAGAGTTGCTGTGTTCATGGTGTCTCTTCACAGTATAGAAGAGTGACTAAGACAATCAGTGTTTTATTATAGCAACAAAAAGTAAACTAAATGTGCCTGGTGTAATCCCACCACTCAGGAGAAGCATTGGGAGCTTCAGGACAGCCTGAGCTACATAATGAACACCCCCTTCTCGGCACACGGCCTTCACCACAAAACAGCAGCCAAACACCAAGCACACACACTTGTAATTCCAGCCCTCGGAAAATATGGGTAGGAGGATCAGAAGTTCAAGGTCATTTTATCAGTTACTTTTCTGTGGCTGTGACAAAATACCTTGAGCAGAAGGAACTCAGGAGGAATGCGTTTGTTTGGGCTCCAGTTGCAGATGGTAAGAGTCCATCATGGCAGAAAGGTGCAGCAGCAAGGCAGCAACAGAAGCATGGTAGAAAGCCGAGAGAGCATACCTCCAACCATGCGCAGGAGGCAAAGAGAGTGAACTGGAAGTGCCGTGAGGCTGTGGATTCTCAAAACCCACGCAGTAAGACTGCATCTCCATTCTTCCCCCCACCTCCAAAAACAGCACATCAAGTGGGGACCAGGTATTCGGGACATTTCTCATTGAAAGCATCACAGTCATGGGTCAACAAGTTTGAGGCCAGGCTGAGTGACAGAGACCCTGTCTCACCCAGGCCACTTTCTCCAACCACCCTGAGCTGGTGGGAGGACGGGAAGTCAGGATGGCAAGCTTGTCTTGGTTTCCCCAGGGTTTCCTCCTGCTTACACTCCCAGTCCTCCGATGCAGAAACCCCTCAGCCCTGGACAATTCATACGGTGTGATGGGGGCAGTTTTAGTTTAGAGACAATAATTCCTAAATCCGTGGATCCACTTTCAGTTCTGGGCAAAAGAAGATGGTAGCCACCCTGGACAGAAGGATTACAAATGGAGGTGGTTCTTGGGTGGGTGTCCAGATGAGGAAGGGAGGCAGGAGGATGATGGGAAAATCCTGCCCCAGGGTGAGACGATCATGAGGAAGAGTTTATCCCACATTGCTCTGGAAGTTGTCTGGCTGGCATCTCTCTGGAGCTGGGCCTCACACTCATGGAGAGTCAGGATGCTGTGAGACCCAAGTCCCATGCTATCTTCAGCAATGTGTGGCCTCAAGACCCTGTCACTTGACTGAAAAAGACTTTCTGATGAAGGAAGATGTCCCAAAGATTATGTAATGTAATTGGGGCCCAGGCTGGGAAACCGAGGAAAAGACTGGTTGTCTGGTCTGGGGAAACCCCTCCTGAACTTCTCCAAACAGCTCCTCCTTTCAGAGCAGTGTGGTCCAGAGGTTCTTGTTGTACAGCAAATGCTAACTGACACGTTACGAGATTCTAAATCAGAGATTCTAAATTATCATCACCCTCAGCATCACCATCTTCCTCCTCAAATACCTGCACCTATTCCTGCCTTTCCTCTTCACCCTTTGTAAATAACAGGAACATCTGCCTAGTTGTTCAGTGCAAAGAACCCAAACTAAACCATAGGATCATCTCAAGTATGTGTTTCCTCAGAAGCCACACTCACCCATTAGTAAGCCCTGCCTTTCTGCCAGACAAGCTCAATGTTTTGATATCACAACAGGACACCTTCATTTATGAAATTCAAGCCTGAGAACTATGTAACCAAGTTACCAAAAAAAAAAAAAAAAAAAAAAAAAAAGCTAAACGTTTCCCACAATGCTCTCAGTAATTTTATGATTTTGTATTGGGCTGAATTCATAGCTACCTTGGGGTGTGTGGGGCCCCCCAGCTAGAAATAGCCCAATCCAACCATTTGCCCCCATTTCCACTGCAGCCTCCTCCTCAGAACCCCACCCCCACAATCTTCACAGCTGTCTTCTAAACTGCAGGTTAGATTCAGTGTCACTTGCGGTCATATATTGTTTATTATTTATTAAAGCTTGCCTGAGGATTCAGAAAGCAAAGTCAGCCACAAGCCATAAAAGCCAGGCACACATCTTTAATCCCAGCAGCAGAAGCTAGGAGGTGGTGGTACACACCTTCAATCCTAGGAGTCAGGATTAAGAGATAGATGGATCTCTGTGAGTTCAAAGTCACCCAGGTCTATACAAGAGTGAATCAGCCTAAAAGAGAATTATAGCTCATGCCTTTAATCCCAACATTAGGGAAGTATGCAAGACAGAAACAAGGTTTCAGTAGAGGAATTCATTCTCCAGCCATGATGAGGAGAGCTTACAGTCTGAGGCTTGGTGACAGCTCCTGGAGATAGGATCAGTCCATTCAGCCTGAGGCAGAGGTAAGAAGCTAGTGGCCAGCTACTTTGCTTTTCTGATCTTCAGTTTGAAGCTTGAACCCCAGAATCAGTGTCTGGGTCTTTTATTTCTCGTGTTACAGTCACTTGCCCCAATGAACCTTACCAGAGGCCTGCACTATAAGGGGAAGAAAACAGAATCCCTTTGGGTTGGTTTGACTTCAACCGCTAGGCAGAAGTTGCAAAGTTAAGAAAGATACAAGAATTTCTTCCTAGCCTCTGGTCCCGCCCCCTTCGGATCTCCGGGAAGCTTGTGTACTGGCCCTTGCACCCATCATTCTTCCACTGGGAAGCTCATTATATCATTAGTACACACCTGTGTCTGAAGTTAACCTCTTCTGTGCTTTTGTACATGGGTGAGCTGGTGTGTGTGTGTGTGTGTGTGTGTGTGTGTGTGTGTGTGTGTGTGTTCCTGTTCCTGTGTTGCATGAAACTACATTCCCCAGTCCTCAATAGGACACACATTCTTTGGTCTACATTTCTGATCATTTCCTTAGATCCCTGCAGGGCTCAAAGCACTATGCACATTCACTGACTGACTATTGACTAAGAAGCCTAAGGTTGCTGGAGCTGGATAGAAACAGTCCAGTCTCATTGTTTCACAGATGAGGAAACACAGGCAGGGTCATGGGTTCAGTGTCATTGCTGCAGATTTCACCCAAGGACATTAGCTATGTAATTCTGAGGTTCTACTCCTTCCATCATCCATCAGCCATTAGTGACAAAGGGTAGCTTCCCTCTAAATGTCCCTGCCAAGTGATCACCAAGAGAAATCTCCACACATATTCTGAGGCCCATACAGATATCCACAACGCAAACCTTTACAAGCAGGTAGCCACAAAACCGGTCCTGTAACTTCAGTAAAGTCACCTGAGACTCAACTGTCCGTCCTTGCAGGAAAATCTGCTCAAGGAAAAACAGGGCATTCTACAGACAGGATTCAGGTAACTGACAGCTGTAAGCACGGAACAGATTTAGACCAGTGTGCCTGTCTCTATGTGAAAAGGGCTCCTCCATAGTCTTTACTCTCTTTGGACAAGGAAGGGCCATGTCTGAGATGCTTTCCTCTATCAATGCCTAATTTATTTACATGTGTGTATGCTTCATAGTGACATGTTTTCCAAAAAACAAAACAAAAAGTAGAGGCCTGGATCGATGGCTCAGCACTCAGGAGTGCTTCCTGTTCTTGCTGGGGATTTGAGTTTGGTTCCCAGCACCCACATCTGCCGGCTCACAACTGCCTGTGACTCCAGCTCCCAGGAGTCCAACATCCTCGTCTGGATCCGGTGGTACCTATACACTCGTGGCGATCACATGCACACATAAATAAAATAGCAATCGTAAATCTTTAAGAAGAGAGAAATACCAGGATCAGCACCTGGCCATTTCTCTCCTGTTCTTCAGCCCAGCCCAGGGAACTTGCCTAAAGGTGCCATTCCCAGAGTCACCACCAGAGACCCCACTCTGCACTTCCAGAGCTTTTGACTTGTGGCCATGCATTTAATTACTGAATGTCACAAACACAGGCTGCCTGGTTCGCAGGCTCTGGGCTGAGATAGTCTAGGCCGGGGTTAGGAAAACAACGAAGTATGGCTGGGACCACTTATCGAAGAAAATGGGCTCATAGCCACCTGTGGTCAGACCCCCACTGACTGTATGGTGACTGGGTTGGAAGATGGGTCTAGAAGAGGATTCCCTGGGAGAAGAAGCTCTAGGGGCAGGGCTGGGGGCCAAAAGGGGTTTGTTTATATGATCAGTTGGGGGAAAGGCTGGAGCAGATCTGTGCCTGGAAGACTGTTACTCCAAGGGAATTCCTGAGTTCCACCCTGAGCAGGATGGAGACTACCCTGGGCAGGATGCAGACCACGGTTTTTACACACTCACTTGTATGTTTTTGTTTTGTTTTATTCAGACAGGGTCTCACATGTAGCCCTGGTTGGCCTCAATCCCAAGAGATCAGCTTGCCTCTGCCTCCTGAGTGCAGGGATTAAAGGACCGCCTTAGGATGCAACTGTACTGCAACTCACTTGCACGCTTTTTTGTTTTGTTTTGCTTGTTTGTTTTTTGTTTTCCGAGATAGGGTTTCTCTGTGTAGCTCTGGCTATCCTGGAACTCACAAATATCCTCCTGCCTCTGCCTCCCAAGTGCTTCGCTTGCACTTTTAACACCCTCTCAGTCCCTACCTCTTTCTCACAGTGTTTATTCACATCAGTGGAAAGCACGCTTTATTTTTGAGGGTGCTTAGAAACTCAGGCTCTTAGGCAAGCGCCCTATCACTGAACCACAGCGCCAGCGCCCTAAAGCCTGCTTTTTAAATACGGAACTGGGAACGCTCACCCTTCTTCCCGCGTCTCTCCAGGCCCCACGCTCCCACGCCGGGCTCCGAGCGTTCGCTCCGACGAGTCTCGCCCCCTCCCCTCGCGGGGTCTGCGCTCTTGTCTGGAGCTGAAGACACGCCCCCGACACGCCCCCTCGCTTCCATTGGCCGCCGGCATTGTCCGCTCCCCCGCCCGAGCGGTGATTGCGGCTCGCCTGTGTCAGTCCCCGGAGAGAGCGCGGGTGGCGGGGCAGGCCGCGGGACAGCCGCAGGTGGGGCCTGGAGCGGTGGCCGGACCAGGGCAGCCCCGCAGCCCCGCGCGGGAGCCACGATGCCCCGCGGGGACTCGGAGCAGGTGCGCTACTGCGCGCGCTTCTCCTACCTTTGGCTCAAATTCTCTCTCATCGTCTATTCCACCGTGTTCTGGGTGAGTGATCGGGATGGAGCTGGTGGATCTGGAATTGGGGGGATGGAGAGTATGGGGTGGTCCACACTCCTTGGATGACTCCCACCCCCGATCCGGGGTTGGGTCCGGCTTCAGTCCCTCCAGGGAGGCCGCCGGGAGTTTGAAACGGCTCTTCTCCCCCACTTCCCTGGGAACCGGGATGTTGTGGCGGCCCCAGCTCTGCTCGATTTCAGTCGCCCCAGTCCTCAGCTTTAGAGAGGTTGCCCCCAGGACGCCACTTTGTCCACCTGTACTGCTGCTCACCTATGCGCATCTAGCTGATGGGGTCTGGTTGGTTACCCGTGCCCCCTGTGCATCCTCCGGCTGCTCCGTAGGCGGTTGGTACGATGTTGGCCGCGCCCACCACGCCTGCAGGGTGTGACTCCCCATCAACATAGCAGCGAGAGGTGGTGGTCTGCTTTTGTGCTTGTGGCCACCTGGATTCCAAGTCTGGTCCCTGCTGTTACTTGCCTGAGCCTTCCCTTCGGTCAAGATACTTCTCTTGGGCGTCTTGCTTTCCTCCTTGATGGGAGAAGGATGCACTTGCCTTCTTGGAGCGGGGCGTTCCATCAGACGACTGTGAGACTCCTAGGTCACCGTTTCCACGAGTTCTGGCTTTTCCCGCGGAACATTAGGATGGAAGTGGTTGCAGACAACCAGGCTTTGAATACTGCCCACCACTTTCTAGCTGAGTGATCTGGGGGAAGTTCCATCATTTCTCTGTTTTCTCATCTGTAACTGGAGACAGTGGTTGTTAAACCTTTGGATGGTTGTGGAAATAAAGTGGAAGTAGTCCAAGTAGACCACAGAGAGCTCAAAAATGGGATAATAATAACATTATTGTTGTTTTGAATTAGGGTCTCTCTGTGTACCTGCCTCTGTCATTCAAGGGCAGCTACACCTAACTTATTATTATTATTGCTCTTTTTTTTGAGACAGAGTCTTTCTTACACATTTCTGGCTGGCCTAGAGCTCACATTATAGTCCAGGTTAATCTTGAACTCATAGTAATCCTCCTGCCTTAGTCTCCCAAGTACTGGAATTACAATTGTAAAACACCATGTCTGGTGACATCAATGCTATTATGGGCTAGGAATCTAGTCATGAATGATCTAAGCTACCCCAAGGCACTTCCTTTTTCTTTTTCTTTTTCTTTTAGACACTGTCTCTGCTGGTTCTAAACTCACTGTGTAGTTGACAATGACCTTGAAGTCCTGGTCATCCTGTTTCTACCTTCCACACACTGGGTACTGGGATGTGCCACCATCCCTGGCTTACCAGGGCATTTTAGAATCACTGGACCTCAGTGTAGAGATGAGGATATCTTTCCACAGGCTGGTTCTACCCTTACCTCTATGGAATAGGCCCCTGCCTCCAGTGTGTACTGTGATAGGCTTGTCCAGAGATCCCAAAGGGTCCCCTGCAAATAAGTTCCTCCCTCCCTTCCTCTTCTTTCTCTCTCTCCTCTTCCTCAGCTCCTCTTTACATCTCCTCTGTTAGAGGGAGCTGCGGCTGGGTTACCCATCAAGGCTGACTTTGACTGGGACCCCTTTGTGAGGCAACCTTGCTGCAGCCAGCAGATGTTGATTCTAGTCCTGCTATGCCCCGGACTCACTGGCATTTCCTAGGCAAATGATATCTCTGTTTTGGGTCTCAGACTGTTCATTCTAGTCTTTGGCCACCTTCCAGCCCAGTTCTCTGGCTCCAGGTACCTTGAAAGAAAGATAAACAGCATTGCCAGGGCCCCGAGGGTGGAGGGAGAGAGAGTAGAGATGTTGGGTATAAGTTGCAGAGAGGCTGAAGGTGGGGGTAGATGATTTGAGCTAAATTCAGAGATTCTCAGCCAAAGTCGCATCAGAATTAACTGGGTGGCTTCCAACACTACAGATCCCTGGGCCTTGGCACAAGCATCTCTTAAACTTGTACCTCGGCTCCTCACACCGCTGCGGTTTGCAGTCAGGGCTGAAAACAGCCAGCACAGGAGAACACAGTGCTCCTTCTCAATCGTGTTTTGCCTATATGTCAGATAAAAGGAAAGGCTAAGGGAAAGGGTGGAAAGTTGGGGGTCCCAGTTCCTCTTCCTCCTCCATTCAGTGTGTAACTACTGGCCCAGTCTCTTCACGCCTTCCTTTCTTCACCTGTAAAATGGAAATTTGTTATAGTCTTGCCTTGCACCCTACAACTTCCCTTTTTAGGACTAGCTGATGAGAGAGGGAATGAGGAAAGGGCTATGTGAAGATAAACTATGGTGGGCCTCACAGCACTCAGGAAGGCTTAAGTTCAAAGCCTACTGAAGCTACACAGTGAGTTTAAGGGCAGCCTGGAGAACTTAGTGAGACTGTCTCAAAATAAAAAGTGAGAAAAGGACTGGGGATGTAGCTTAGTGGTAGAGTATCTGTCTAGCATGTGTTCAAATCCCAGCACTATAGAAAACTCCCAGTTACCAAAACTAAAGGTAGACACAGTTATATGAAACCAAATGAACTTGCAAAGTCAGAGTCATTGTCCCTTGCAGCCCTTGTAGACACCCATGCAGGCTTTTGCTTTTCCTTTCTTGAGGCTGAGTAGGACCCAGAACTTGGAATTTTTCTTCTTTAGCCTACTGAGCTTGCTGTACTCCCATCCCCGGTAGTATTTCTGCTTAAAAATATCTCCCTACTCAGGCCAAGAACTCAGCTGTGGACAAGGCTTCTGGGGTGGCTCCAGGTGCCAGAGTTTGACTGTAGGGTGGCAGCTGCTGCAGGTTAAGTAATTTGTCTGGATTGAGTTTACTGCTAATTGGAAACCATTTATGGAAAAACCTATTGTCTTCATGTCATCTCCTGCCTCACCTCTGGCAAGAGGATGGGTGGGGGCAAGGGTTACTCACTTTAAAAATCAGAAGTGCTTGTGTTTCTGTCTATAAAGATTGGGGCAGTGGTGCATGCCTTTAATTCTAGTACTCAGGAGGCAGAAGCAGGTGAATCTCTGTGGTTTTGAGGCCAGCCTGGTCTATAGAGCTAATTCCAGGACAGCCAGGGAAAAACAAACAAAAAGATAAAGATAATCAGCAAGAACCTTCTGTCAGGCTTGCTCTCTCTTTCATCCTGAGGTTTTTGGTTTTTGTTTTGGGTTTTGTTTGTTTGTTTGTTTGAGACAGGGTTTCTCTGTGTAATAGTCCTGACTGTCCTGGAATTTGCTCTGTAGACCAGACTGGCCTTGAACTCACAGATATCCACTTGCCTCTGCCTCCTAAGTGCTGGGATTAAAGGTATGCACCACCACTGCCCAGCCCCTAAGTTCTTTTTAAAATAGAATGTATTTGTTTTTATTTTGTAAGTGTTTTGTTTACATGGATGTCTGTGCACTAAATGTGTGCCTGGTGCCCTCAGAAGCCAGAATAGTATGCCAGATCTCCATAATTGAAGTTACAGATGGTTATGAGCTGCCAGGTGGGTGGTGGGAATCGAATCCAGATCCTCTGGGAGAGCAGCCAGTGCTCTTAACCACTGAGCCATCTCTCCAGCTCATAACCATGAATTCTTAATCTTCCTGCATTTTCCTCAGAAATCCTGCCATTGCAGGCACGCATCACCATGCCCAGCTTGTAAATGTTTTTCCTTAAAAATTATAAAAGTAGAAAGGGAGGGTGTCTTAGGGTTTTCATTGATATGAGGAGACACCATGACCACAGAAACTCTTACAAAGGAAAACATTTCATTGGGGTGGCTCCCTTACAGTTTCAGAGGTTCAGTCCATTATCATCATGAAGGGGAGCCTGGCACCATGCAGGCAGACATGGTGCTGGAGATCCTAGTACCTAGTAACCTCTTGCAGGTAACAGGAAATGGGCTGAGACACTGGGTGGCATCCTGAGCATAAGAAACCTTAAAGCCGGCCACCACAGTGACACACTTTGTCCATCAAGGCCACACCCACTCCAACAAAACCACACCTCCTAATAGTACCACTCCCTATGAGGTTATGGAGGCCAATTACATTCAAACTACCCCAGAGAGTCGGGGAGATGGCTCAGCCTGATGTCCTGGGTTTGGTCTATGGACTCAGAGGTAGAAGGAGAAAACCATCTGCACAGAGTTGTTCTCTAGCCTCACATATGCCTTGGGACCCACATACCCCAGGTAGAAAAGG
Organism: Cricetulus griseus; assembly: GCF_003668045.3. NCBI lineage: Eukaryota > Metazoa > Chordata > Mammalia > Rodentia > Cricetidae > Cricetulus > Cricetulus griseus. Next base: position 274,998,247 of record NW_023276806.1, read on the forward strand.
AGTGGTGTCTTTGTCTCAAAAATAAGAAATGAAGCAGATGGCCAGTGGCAATCTGCTCTCCCCCTTCCGGCTTGTCTTAAACACAGGGGACCTCTGCTACTAGTTTATTGTAATTTTTTTTCCCCTGAGGTTATCTGAGGCCAAGAATGGCCTGGGCACAAATATGCATATGCAGTGCATAATATTTATTTATATAAGTATACACACACACACACACACACACTGCATAGGGAACTGTGGAGGAACCCCTCACCTTTTCATTTGATGCTTTAATGCTTTTGTTTGGGGGTGGTGGTGGCAAGAGCTCAGCTATCCCAGGCTGGCATGAAATTCATGAAGTATCTGAGGATGACTGTGAACTTCTGATCCTCTTGGATACTAGAATTATAGGTGTGCACCACCACACCCAGTTTATATGATGTTAACAATTGAACGTAGGGCTTTGTGCATGTTAGGCAAACACTACCAACCGAAACAAATCACCAGGACTTTGCTCAAAGTCAAATCTTTGTAAATTTTAGATAACTGCCAGGGTCTGCCTCTGTCATTTAATTATTTTTATTATGTGTGTTTATGGTGTGTATGTACGTATGTGTTGTATGTACCACAACTTGCATTTTAGGTCAGAGGACAACTTTTTATAGTTGGTTCTCTCCTATCTTTTCTGGGGCTCAAACTCAGTTTGTTGAGGTTTCGAGGCAAGAGCTTTTACCCACTGAACTATCTCATGAGCCCCAAGGGGATGCCTCTTTCCATTTGGTGGTCTTATAGACTTCACTCTAGGCTGAGCCAAAGTTTATTTAATCTGACCACAGCTGGGGAATTCTGTGGTTGTTTCCAATCTGTTCCTGCTCTGGGTAATATGGGGGTCACTCTATTTAAGTTTGCACATGTGTGTATACGGTCATTTTAATATCTGTATTTAAGTTTGCATATGTGTGTGTGTATGGGGTAATCTTCAGAAGAATTCCTGGGGTGAAGGGCATTCGGATGTGGGGCTCAATACAGAAATATATACATGCGTGGTTCCCCGTGTTTTAGAAAAGCTGGCTGTGCGCCTGTAGTCAGTTCTCAGCTTAGCCGGTAAAGAAAGGACAGAAAGCCAGAAGTCCCTTCCTGCCCTCGTCAGTCATCATGACTTTAAACTGCTGCAGTCGTTTCTGGAACTTCAAGCCTTGTAGAGTGGCAGTGCTAACTTGGCATTGGCAGATTTCCTCTCCCTCTTTGCTCCTCCCTCCCTTCATGCACTCTGCTGTTAACTAGACCTGCAGCCCTTAAGTTCTGATGTTATTAAGTTGTCCTATATAGAAATAATGTTAATTGTAATATTATTTAGTTAATACATTTATTTTCTAGTTTTATTTTCTTGAGATAGGGCTATACTCTGTAGCCCAGACTACCCTTAAACCAATGGCAATCTTTGGGTCTCTCAGCATCCTGAGTGCTGGTATTATAGACATGTATCGCCATGCCTAGCTTCACATATGCCTTTAAACTGACTTATTTTCCAAATGTTAATCAATCAATCAATTTTGAGATAGGGTCTCACTGTGCAGCCCTTGATGGCCTGGCTAAGACTAGGCTGGCCTCAAACTCACAGATCCTCCTGCCTCTGCCTCCTCCCAAGTGCCAGGATCAAAGACCTGTGCGAAGGCACGCGGTCCAATTTTATTTATTTCTTGAGATAGGATCATATAGTCCAGTCTGGTCTTGATGTGGTCCCAACTGCCCCTGAAGTTGCTCTGAATCTTAAACTCCAGATCCTCTTGCCTCTGTCTCCAGGCACGCCCCACCTCACCAGCCTTCAATTTGTTTTAAAAGAAGACCTGTTATATGAAACCAGCACCCCATCACAGAAAGCAGGCAACAATAAAGGAACACAGTTTAGGGCAAAGGGGGACAAGTTTATAGCATCCTGGCTTGATGTAGTTGGCTGTGGAGGGTCATGGCCTCCATTGCTCACTCTATGATTGAAGGCAGGGTCAAAAGGGCCCACAGCCTGAGGGACATGTGTTACATGGAGGACCCCAACCTCCTATACTGATGTCCCTTGCCACACTGAGGGGGCTTCTTGAATATGTTCAGGATCACCCCTGCAGGGCTGGCCTGAGCCCCCAGGTTTCTCCTCGGCCCATGCTCCCTGCTTGTTCTTGCCATGTCCCTAAGTTGTCACTGTGAGTCTTATCCAGAGGCACCCAGAGCCTCCTCTTCCTGTATGCAGGGTGAATTATTGTAACACATGTGCCCCGAGACCACAGGGGCCACACCTCTAATTTTAGCATTGCCCAGAATGTCCCGAAGATCTGTTTACACACTGCTTTTTCTTGCTGGGCTTTGGGCTCAGAAAAGATTAGGGGTGTGGCTCACTCTGATTACCAGGTTAGGGCTGAGCATGCCAGAGGAGGAGAGCCTAGTTCATGAGGGTGAAGGTGAGGGAGTTTCACCTGTACCCAGAAGGCCAGGAACGGACACCAGACAAGGCTGAGCCTGGCAGCTGTGTGTGAATCCCTGTTGCTGGTCGGCTTTCAAGGCTTTGAACTTGAAGCCAGCTAAGCTGAACTCGCAGTCAGTCACTGACCGTCTAGAAAGCCAAGCCTGTTGGGTTTCTGCTTGGGTCAGGGTGTGTGTAGTGTCATTGAGGAATCAGGAGAAGAACCAGCTGTGGCGGTGGTAAATGGGGAGTGTAGGTGGCTGAGTGCAGGAGGAAATAGAAACAAATCACCTTCTCTGAGGATGGACCAGTTTTCCAAGGCATTCCTCTGATTCTTTTTTGGTTTAAAGATTTATGTGTTTATTTATTATGTGAATGAGTATATGAGTTTATGCACACGGTCTGTGTGTGTGTGTCAGAGGAGGCCAGAGAGGGTGTCAGAACCATTGGAATTGGAGTTCCAGGCAGTTGTGAACTGCCCTATGTGAGTGCTGGGAATTGAACTTGGGAACAGCAAATACTTTTAGCCACTGAGCCATCTTTCCAGCCCCCTTTCCCTTTTCCTTTCCATTTAACTTTTTTTTTTTTTTTGGACAAGCTCTCATGTAGTTCAGGTTTCAAAGTTCTAATATTGCTGAGGGTGGCTGTGAACTTCTGATCCTCTCCTGCTTCCACTCCCAATTACAAGCATACACTACCATGTCCAGTTTTCTCTGTGGTGCTAGGGATCGAATCCAGGGGAGGCCTTGTGCATTCCCAGTGAGCATTCTACCACTGGAACTAGATTCCCCAGTCTTCAGCCTTTGGAGCCTTTCGTTTCGCTGTCAGTGAGTGTGAACTCTGCACTCTGCTATGCCTCTGCGGACTTCCCTGGGCTCTTAATGCTTTATCTGCAAAGTGGATACTAGAGCAGAGCACGCCCAGGGTTGTCGAAAGCAAGTGGACTATATGTAAACAGGCTGGGAGCTGGGCCTGGCACTAAAAACACTCCACTCCTTATATACACAGGGCACTGCCTAGCACACTCCTCTTTCCTGTCCCTGCCAGGTGCTTGACAGCCACCCTGAGAGAACAAGAAGGGTCCCTAATGATACCCTGGGATCTAGAAGAAATCAGAGCCCGTAGTGAAGGGCAGGGGAGCTGCTTCAGAACACTCCCCCAGACCAAGAAATAGGTGTCTGCCCACCACCTTCCAGTCCTCCCCACTCCTGTGGCTCACATCTCCAGGGTAAAAGTGGGAGGTGGCCTCTCTGGGAGGAGCCACCCTCCTCCCACTATGTGATAGTAGGTGATATCAGACTGAAAGCAAAGTGGTTTCTGAAAGGTTCTCATTGCTGTTTGACACAGGGTCTCTGGCCTGGGCTGGCCTGGAAGTCACTATGTAGCCCAGAGTGGCCTGGAACTCCCCAGTGGTATGCTTGCCGGCAGAGTGTACCCGTGTGTGCCTCCAGGCTCTCACAGATTTTTAGTTTTGAAAAAGAGCTCTGTTTTTGAGACAGTCATACAAGTATCTGATTTCAAATCAAGTAAGTTAGAAAAACATGATGAAGACAAGAGTTTACTTTTTGATCCTACCCCAGGGGACCTCTGTCACGTTATCAATTAACATCTGTCTGGACATCTTGTACATATGTAGATTTTTTACTTCCTTAATTTTTTTTTCCTCCTTGGTTCTTTGGGCAGGATCAGTTAGTTTCATGTTCCAGGAAGGTGCTTCAAAGAGAACATAGAGAAACCCTAGTTGGAAGCCACTGGCCTTCACGTTGGAGAAGCCTGCTGTGCTCAGTGGGCAGTGAGGGATGACCCACAGCCTGGGCCTGGGCCTCCCTCAGCCGGAGTCATCGTGAAGCAGGATTTCACCCTCCAGTGCCCCCATTGTACAAAAGAGCAACAAAGGCTCCTGAACCTGCACAAGACCCCTTTCTGTCCTGCAGAGGAGTAGCTACCTCAACCTGCAGGACCATACCTGGTGCCTGTGGCTTTTGGTTCTCTGAAGAAGCAGGCAGGGCTACCTGCCTTCCTTCTCCCCCTCTTGTCTCTAGGTGACTCACAGGGACACCCAGGGGTGGAGCTCAGAGGAAACCAGATAAGGGACTGATCTTGACATTCCTGTGCCAGCTTGCTCCACCTGAGGCAAAGATATCTTCCCGTGAGCTAGGTCACAGGGCATTGGGAAAAGGCTTTCCCAGAGGGGACTTTGGTCTCCATTGGGTTTGGGTTGACACCTTGGTTGGGGGCAGGAGGCTCTAGGCTAGACCAGCTGTTCTTTCTAGGGTAGGTATAAGTGGCAACAGCTATTTGACACCTCTTGAGTGCCAGACACTGATAGTACAGGAAATAACTGAACAAGAAAGGTTTTGGGCAGACCCTAAGTAAGTGAACATACTTGCTAAGGGGGGAACCAGGGAGTCAGTGGTAAGGGTTAGGAGTTCCTACTTTAGATGGTGTGTGGTCAAGGAAGGCTTTAACCAGGAGCTGCCTTTTCAGCCAAGACTGCAAGTGACAAGAACAGCCAGTGGAGAGCATCCCAGGCAGACAGGGTGAGAAGTACAAAGGTCCGAGGCAGGCAGGCAAGTCAAGGCCACGCTGGTGCAGTAGGAGCCTAGAAGAAGCCTGATGTGGGTCAAGAGGGTAGCCTGGGCTACATGAGATCTTTTTTTTTTTTTTTTTAAAGGAGGAAGACTTGTTTGCAGGCATCTTTTATGTCTGTCTCTGAGATGAGAGCTTTTTATCAGGAAAACAGTGCCTATTGTGTGTTTCATTTTTTCCAAAAGGGACTTTCTCACCAAGAGACATACGTGTGTTTTGACCAGCAAGAGAAATCAATATTTGCTTTGTGAGTAGAAGGAAAACAGCCTTGGCAGAGGGAGTCTGTTTTTCCATGTTAGTGCTGGTCCACTTCCTGCCCAGGACAGCTGCGTGTGCGCTCCAGAATGGGTGTTCCATGCTTCTTCCAGGATGCTGCTTCCCAGCCTTAGCAGAGGGTCAGTGCTCTAGGCGCTCCAGCTATGCCAGGTGCAGCGGAAAGGCCTCAGCCGTGGCTGGTCAAAGTCACATCTGACTCACTGTGTGCCCTGGTGCTGTGCCAGGACCCTTTGCGAGGATGGGAACAGTGTGGCAGGTGGGTATCCAGACAGTCTGCTGGGTGCAGTGGAGTGGGCTGTTGGCTTCTCAGACTGGGGCACTTACCAAGGTCAGAAGTCAAGGCCTTCTCCTTGCTAGAAACCTCTTGCCTCTAGAGGTTTCACAGACCCATACAGTCACACCCATTGTCAGAGCTGCTGACTCAGTGGATCTGGGGTGTATACAGGTTGGGACCTGACACTTCCAGTTAAGGCCATATTTGCACTTACAGATTCCAGGGCATGGGGTCAACTTCTCCAGGTGATTCCCCCTCCCCTTTTTTTTTTGGTATTTTTGAGACAGCAGTTCTCTCTGTAGCCCACACTAGCTTTAAAATTGTGAGAATCCACCTCCCTGGTATTGGGATTACAGGTATGCACGTCTTTGCTTCCAGGTGATTCTGATAACAGGGTCTCAGGTAGCCCAGGCTACCCTGGAATTTTCCATGTAGCTGAGGATGACTTTGAACTCCTGACCCTCATGCTTGTATTTCCTAAGTATTGGGGTCAAAGTGTACATCACTATGCCCATTTGTCTGGTGCTGGGGATGGAACCCAGGGCATCTTGCATGCTAGGCAAGCACTCTACCAATGGCGCTCTGTCCTCTGCCTCGTAAACTTGACAATTTGCAGCCAGGAAATCCCCTGTGCTGCCCTGTTCTGCTCAGGTCCACATCCTCCCCCTTTGTCATTGTGCGGCTAACAATGAAAAGCTCTTCCGCCTGCCACTCCCAGCTCAGCTGCTTTCTAGACATGCTTGCATTTGCAGCCCCCTGGGAGCAGATGTTTGTCCCTCCCCTGTTCCCAGGAAGAGAAGGCTCTGAGAGGCCAGTTGGCTGGCTGACTACTCAGTGCCTGCTGGAACTAGAGGCTTTTGTTCTTCAGGGGACCCTTCTTTCTTTGAGGCCCTGGTGGGTGGTTGGTTGCTCAGTCACTCATCAAACATTTCTGTGGCATCTGAGAGTTTAGGAGTCCTCTGGAAGGCTCGACTGGAAGAATCTGGGTGCTAGAATAGGAGTGGCCTGGGGCAGGGGCTACAGCTCCACCAGGGAGACACACTGACAATAGTTCAGTGTGGGGAAGGAAGAAGGAGCACTCCCGTCAGGCTCCTCGGAGTTGCAGGAAGCAGAAGTGCAGCCAGTTTCACTGTCCTGAAAACGATTTTTTTCTTTTGCTTTTTTGTTTTGTTTTGTTTTTTTGAGAGGATATGCCAGGGCGTGAGAACTCATGTTCCTGGGGAGGAAGGCTAGCCTTCAGTGGAGACAGTTGGGCCTGGGAGCTAGGAGAACTGGGTCACAGCTGCTGACCAGTAGCTAATTCACTGTGTGACCTTGTGGGAGTGATCACTGTGCCTCGGATTGCCATCTGCAAACGAGGAGGGGGTTGGGCTGGTTAGGTCTTTGCTTCTGCTAGTGGCTGCACCACGGTGTTCCCTGAGGTGGTCCATGTACGTATGAAGTATGGTGTGCATTAAAGAAAATAATTAAAGCTGAGAGGTGGTAGTGTGTGCCTTTAATCCCAGCAGACTCAGGAAGCAGACAGGTGGATCTCTGTCAGTTCAAGGCCAGCCTGGTCTACACAGTGAGTTCCAGGATAGCCAGGGCTACACAGAGAAACCATGTCTTGGAAAACCAAAATAAATAAATATATAAATAAATAAATAAAACAAAAATAATAAGGGATTGGAGAGATGGCTCAGAGGGTAAGGGCATTTGCTGCTCTTCCAGAGGGCCCAGGTCTGGTTCCCAGCATCTACATTGGGTGGCTCACCGAGGCCTGTAAACCAGCTCCACTTGGATCTGTTACTTTCTTCTGGGTACACCATGCACGTTGTGTGCATACATACATTTGGGCACATACACATCAAACAAATCTCTCTCTCTCTCTTTTTAAAGAAAATAATTAAGTACCTGGAGTCTTTGGTTTCAAAGGTGTTGGTTGGGTTAGGTAAGGGGCCGTTCAGAAGAAAGGTCGCCATTTTAAAGAAAAATGACATACAGCAAAGTGGTATGCCTGTGATCCCTAGCACTCTGGAAGCTGGGGAGGCAGGATTACCCATTCATTATCTGGGGCTGCAGAGAGAAAGACCCTGTCTCAAAACAAACATAAACAAAGCAATAATACACATACACACACACACACACACACACACACACACACACACACACAAATATAGCCAATCGGTAATCGGTATGTACAAGCAGCTGGCCATTGCGGACATGTAGCGTACCAGCTGGGCTTGTGATACATGGAAGTGACAGCTTCTGGCTATTCCTGGGGACTTTGCTATCGTGCCACCTTTGCTCAGAATCCCGCCATGTGTTTGCCTCTTTGGTTCTAATTTTCTCAAAGCGGAAGAGGAAGGATTTAAGGTGCCAGGCCATCCCCTCTCCATTCCCCATCCCTGACCCTTGGCTTTACTGCGGATGGACCTCCTTTCCTCACTTTCCTAAAGCCCTCTGTGTCTTGTTTTCCAGCCGGGTGCGTAATAGGGAGGTTCCCCTTATAGCCTGTACTTAGCTCCAATTAGCAGTTTGGGAAGTCTTCAGTTTGGTCATTAATTCAGACCAAAAGAGGCCACCCACCTCCCATCCCTGGTTGACACCCCTAACACTTCCCTGCCAGGGCTAGTATGTTCTGGGGCATGAGGCCTGCAATGGACGTCCTGGAGAGCGTGGGTCATGGGCCTTGCTTTCCTTCTTAATGTTTTATTGTAAAATAGTCAAACTTATGAGTAAGGTGAAAGAATGCTGTGTAGTACGTAGCTTGAACTGCCACCCAGAGTCAGGAATTTTGACATTTGACCATTACAGAGGAAGCTGTATATACCGTGACCAGTCACTCCAAGTATGCCAGGATGTATTTTTGTTGTTTATTTTTTGAGACAGGGTCTCTCTATGTAGTCCCAATTATCCTGGAAATTGCTATGTAGACCAGGCTGCTTCAAACTCACAGAGATCCTCCTGCCTCTGCTTTCTGAGTGCTGGGATTAAAGGTGTGAGCCACCACTGCACCTGATGGCCAGGATATATTTAGAAATGTTCTTGGGTCTAAGCATACCATTTTCAGCTTCATCTTAAAACTGCTCCAATTGTGTCTAAAATATTTCTCAAACATTAAAAAAAAAAAAAAACCCAGAAGCCAGCATCACAGTCCCTGTCCTGCTGCTGGTGTCCCTTTGACCAAAGGGTCACAGAGCATCCGGAAACAGTCTCTCAGATCATATCTATGCATACCCAGGGCCTCCACCCTCTGCTCCAATCACCAGGCAGTCTTTGCCATGACTCTGAGTCACCATCCTTGATTAGCTAAAAGTTTTAAGGCCTGCTTGGATGCTCAATCAGGGTAGCTCGGGCCCTCTCTTTACCCAAATGCCCCCTTCCCAGGGTACAATAGTTAATTAACTACTCCACTGTGACTTTTAATCCATCTCCTTAGCTTGTCACATTGAGAAAGGTAGAGTGAGTGGGCTGCAGAATGAGACCACTTGGGAACCCATTGAGTCACCCTGGTGATATCCTTCTTATTCACTCCCAGTACCTGGTGGTTGAGCATATTGGATGATGGTGGTTGATAGGATTTGTCTCTTGTTACTTTTCTACTGCTGTGATGAAACACCATGACCAAAGCAACTCATAGGAGGAAGAATTTATGTTGGGCTTATGGTCCCAGGGGATTAGAGTTCATGATGGCGGAGTGGAGACAGCAGGCTGCAGGTAGGAGCTGCAGCTGAGACCTCACATCACAAAGTCTCCTGAGAACCCCCAAAGCTTGCCTCTTCCTGTGATATACTGTGATATACTTCCTCTAGCAGGACCACACCTCCTAACCCTCCCCAATAGCCACCAAGTAGGGGGATCAAGTATTCAGATGCCTGAGACTATTGGGATGTCTTATTCAAACCCACAGGAGTAGTCTTCTCTCTCCTTGATAGTAACCAGACCTTTGGAGTGGCAGTTTGCTTCTGGGGCATCGTGGTTACTTGGTCATTGTGAGCTGACATGGTAGACCACCTTCCATGTAGTTTTTTTGGGAGGAGTGTGGTGTGTGGAGAAGCCACCCAGCTTCCTGTACATAGACTTTTGGGGCATGCTAGTACATTTATGAGCTATGTACAGGCTGTGTTGAGGTCACCGCGGTAGGTATTGCTGGCTCTGCTACCATGCCATGCACATATTTGTGGACTGATCAGAGGGCAGAGTGAATACAGTTCATATTGCCACCAGTGAGGGCTTCCTGTTGTTGCTTTCATAGACTTTGAGAAGATCCTTTTACCCAGTGAACTAAGAAGCATTCCCAGGGGAGGAGACTAAGAGCCGGGCCAAAAAAAGTGTTAGTTTTTGGTTTTTTTTTTTTTTTTTCAGAAAAGGCCAGGCTAGCCTTGAACTTCTGATCCTCACTTGGCAGGGCTGGGGATGGAACCCAGGGCTTCATGCATGCTCAGGCAAGCATTCTGTTAACTGGGCTACATCCCTAACTAATGCTATTTCTGTCTCAGGCTGCCTGGGCGCCCTGGGCTGTAGGGGAAGGAAGAGTGTTGAGCAGCAGTGGTTTGGCCCAGGGGCGTGTCTGTATTTCTGTTTCCCATCCTATAAGGCTCTCATCCCTAGAGTCTCCAAGCTCCTATCCCAGAATTCTCCATTCCTCATCCTACCATCAGTACAGCTCTGGTCCTGCACCTGCATGCTCCTGCAGCGGCCTGAGTGGGGGACTTTCAGTCCCCAGGGCCTGATGTCCAGGGCACACCTGAGGGAGTATGACTTTCTTTCCGCTCTGTTGGCCTCTTGACAATGAGCTACCAAGGCTGAGAGGAGGTAGCTTCTTGGCAGCCACCATTATTCAAAGACCATGGGGACCCTTCCAGGGAGTCAGACAGAGGGCTGGAGAGGGCAGAAACAGGCATGGGGGAAGGGGGCATAGGGAGAGGTGATTTACTCTTGTCCCCTCCCCTGTCCTAACCATAACCATTTCCACGGTTTTCACGTTCAACGTGAGTCAGTCTCATCCACAAGCCTCCAAGGCGCTGGTCCAGCATGGGAACTTGTAGACGGAAGTTTCTGTCCCACCTGGTTCTGAAGCCATACAGTTCCAAAGAAACACACAGAGGCTTATATTAATTTATAAACTATTTGGCCCATTGCTCAGGCTTATTACTAACAAGCTCTTACAACTTAAATTAACCCATAATTCTTATCTGTGTTTAGCCACATGGTTTGGTATGGCATTCTCATCTTGCTTCCTCTGCGTCTGGCTGGTGACCCCGTCTCTGCCTTTCTCTTCCCACAATCCTAGTCTGCTAGCCCCGCCTACACGTCCTGCCTGGCTACTAGACAGTCAGCAGTTTTATTAAACCAATACAAGTGACAGACAAATCTTTATAGTGTACAAGAGCGTTAGCCCACTTCAGAGACTACAGAGTGTCTTTCTCAGGCCAAGGAGTATCTCATGCTGTGCCATCTCTCAGACTTATCCCTCCCAGGTGCATGTTGTCACTCAGTGCCTCCTTCCAGGCTTACTCCAGTGGACCTACCCCCCTGGGATTCCCCAAGGAAGAACGAATTGCTGTGTCCTGTCTCAGTATCCTGGTGGGTCTATGACTGATTCCCACCTGCTCATGGTGGCTGCACTTAGCTGTCTGTCAGTGGCGGTTCTTTATTAGAAATTCCACTCTGCCCTGTCTGGACTGAATAACTGGTTTTACAAACCTCCCAGCATAGCTCCCTCACTGCCTGGAATGCACCCTTTGCGTGGGGAGTCTTTGAAAAATCAAACTTCCTGCCAACAGGAGGGTAGAAAATGATGTGCACCCTGCTTGTTTTGTGAAGGCCTCGGCTCCAGCCCACGGGCCAACTCAGGAAGGCTACAAAATGCCCCCTCAAGTCTTTCTCTAGGGCAGAAAATCCTGAGGTAGAAAAAAAGGGGCCCTGCTCTTAAATAAGGCATGTATGAAGAGAGTGCCCCAGCCAGAAGGTTGTAAATGCCCGTGATTCTACCACTTACAAGGTGGAGACAGGGTGATCAAAAGTGAAGCAAGTGAGGGGGTCTAGCATGGGGACTAGCTTAGCTACCAGGCCCCTCGCCTGCATGGAAGGGCACACAGTGAAGTAAGGAACCATCCCTCATAGTCTTCCGTAACTTTCCTTTAGAGAAGAGTTTCTACTCTCTAGATAAGGGAGTGTGCAGGTGGGTTGGGGGGTGGCCTGTGGATCTGGCCTGAACGAGTTTTGGGTGCATTCACAGTGAGTCAAACTATGTTCTCCTAGTGAACTTTTAGGAGAATTCCGTATTGACCATCTCATGCTTATGCATATTTGGGTGTATGTATGATTAAAATCATACATGCCGTGTAAAGGGACATACACAGTGAGCAAAGGCATATAAAACCCAAGCCTGTCAGTCAAAACAGAAAACTCCTCGGGATGCTCCTCTTAGCAACTAAACTTCTTCTCTTGGACCCCATCAAAGGAAACTTCAAAAGAAAGCCAGGGTCTTGAAGTACTGTTTTACTTGGGTGGCCCACTGTGAAGCTCGGCCACATACCTCATCTGTCCTATCACTTTGCTTTTGAGTGGCATTTCCTTACTACTTTGCAGTCTGTTTTTGCCTTTATTTCAATTATTTGATTAAGACGATAAGAACCCAGAAACACATGATCTAGACACTAACCACTGGTAACAGAAGTTCAAGGTTATCCTCAGCTATGCAGTTAGTACTAGACCAGCCTGGGCCACATGACACCCTTCCTCAAAATAAAATAAAATAAGAGGCTGGGGAGATGGACCAGCAGTTAAGAGCACGGGCTGCTCTTCCAGAGGACCCAGGTTCGGTTGCCCGCTCCCACATGGCAGCTCACAGTCATCTTTATTTTTTTTCTCATTTCAATTCTTTTATTGTAATACTGTTATACATAAAAATGAATGAAATTTTTAGTCTTTCAAACAGCCCAGTGACAGCTTTGCAAATTAAATATTTAGAAGTTTGAGGCTGGTTCAAACTACGCACAAACCAGGACATGATATTGAGCCTTCACAGCCATCTTTAACTCCAATTCTAGAGGATCTGACTCCGTCTTCTGGCCTCGCTGGGCATCAGGCACATAAGTGGTACACAGACACACATGTAAACAAAACACATAAATGCATAAAATAAAAAGATTGCTGTTTATAGCTGCAGGCTTTTTTCTATTTGACAGGTAAATAGCAAGGCCCAAAGTGAGGCTATGCCATGACCAGGGCCCCAGAATGCCAACTCCTGTTTCCTGTCTCTAATGGCTTCTTCCTGCTCTATATGGAAGAGAGCCTGGGATAGAAGCATGGGGAGACATGCTGTATTCCATGAGTGACCATCACCAATACTGCAAACCACCTCCATTTGTAAGCCTGGAGAGAATACTCCACTGAGAGGCAGGATTAGTCGGTGCTGTGGTACTCTAACAAGTTACCTGAGCTAATCAACTTATGAAGAAGAAAGGTCCATTCGGGCTTGCTGTTTCAGGTGTCCCAGGCCATGATCTATTGGCTCAGTTGCTCTATGATGAGGTAGTTCACCATGGAGCAAGCACATGGTGGAGAAAAAACACGCACCTTGTGACCAGAGGAGAGGCAAAGAGGAAGAGGAAGGGGCTAGGGGGTCAATTGTTCCCTTCAACGGCATGCCCCCATCAGGCTGAATGAGGACTTCTTCTTTGGCCCACCTCCTCCAAGCTCCACCAGCTCCCAGCAGCCCCCCTGCCCTGAGGAGTAAGCCTTGGGCCTCTAAGGGATACTTGATTGGAAAAAACAAGACTTAACTTCTCCCGGCAGTCCAAGTTCAAAGACTCCCTGACTCCATCCACAGGACAGGCATTTTCTCTCCCTCTCCTCCCCTAGTCTTGCTCTTTAACTGATTTTGATTCCTGGTGGCCTTGTGGAGCCTGACAGTGTCTGGAACACAGCAGGAGCCAGTTATGTGCCTGAGGATTGGATATGGACCCCATCAACTCATCTAAGTGGAAAAGCTGTGCCAGCCGGGAGTGAGCCAGCTGGGCACCAACAAGCTGCATACTGAGGACACACAGGTGCTGGGGCATCACACAGGATGGCTTGTTTCTCAGCAGCTTAGCACGGCTGGGCCTGTCTCTGCCCACGAGAAAGCTGAGCTCCAGGCCCATTCTGAAGGCACCCAGTTCACGTTGGACAACAGGGCTCCTCCACAGAAGGGCAAAGAGGCAGCCTGGTCCCACAGTCAGAGGCCTGGTCCACAGACTGCCTGCCCTATGTTCTTTCCCCACCATGACACCAAATGGGCATGGCCTGTGCCCCTACCCTTATGCCTGTTTAGCTGAAGCTGTCCAGTTTGACAAATGGCCATTTGCTTCCTGCACCGGGGCTGAGGTGGCTGGCTGCCTGGGGCAGGGCTATAATTAGCGAAGGAGCAGACTGGATTGCATGCTGGCATTGACTGATAACTTTATGCCCAGATGGATAAACTTGATGTCATCAGAGATGTAAATATCATTTGGAAAAATTTTAAGTTTCTGGGAAGGTTCATGCCTGCTTCTCGCCATGAACAGCACTGCTCTGAACACCTGCTGGAGGAGCCTGGGTCAGCCTTGCCAGGGTGGGGACAGTGTGAAGGGTGACATCATCTTTGAATGACCAGGCGACTTTGTGCTTGATGGCTTGGTGCATGGTGGTGAGGGAGTCTGGAGGCCTGGGCTTTGGCATCTGCTGTGGGAGCATTGCCTAGGCTTTGGTGGGCTGGAGCTGCCACCACCAGCTAGCCAACAAGGAAATGGTAATGGCATTTGATGGGGGACTGAGATCAGACCAAGGGAAGTTTGGTTTACTGCCAGCAGGACTGTCCTGGAGTGGTCCCAGGGCTCTGGAGAGCTTATAAAAATAGAAGAATCCACCCATTGTCCTGCATAGGGCTGAGGTTGGCTCTGTCTGAAGTTGTCCCACAGCTCTGCAATTTAAGGGATGGATTTAAAGGCTCAGGCAGGAAGGAGGGGTGGGGACAAGCCTAGGGGCTGGGATCTGCTAGGAGGCCAGTGAGCAGAGGGGAGATACCAGAGCCCAGAGCTCATCTTGTCGGGAAGAGGAACTTTTAATGACAGGGTGCCTACAACTCTCAAGAGCACATGGAATCAATTCTGAAAACAGTAAAGTGGATGGATGAGCTATGTGGTTCAGGGACAGGGTGAGAATTAAACTTTTCACCATTCACCAAGGGATGTGATAAGGCCCCACCCCTCCTGCCCTGAAGAACTCTGGGTCCTGCATATTTGATTTCCTCCATGCCTGGACTCTGACAACTCCTGTGTTCTGAGGAATGTCTTCATCTGTGGTGGTTTGAATGTTTGCTCCCCAGTTGGTGGACTGTTTAGGAAGGATTAGGAAGTGTGGCCTTGTCAGAGAAGGTGTGTCACTTGGGGTTGGGCTTTGAGGTTTCAGAAGCCCATGCCAGGCGCAGTCTCTCTCTGTCAGTGCTTGAGGATAAGATGTAAGTTCTCAGCTTACATGGTCCAGTGCCATGCCTGCCTGCCTGCCTGCCTGCTGCCATGCTCCCCACTGTGATGGCCATGGACTCATCCTCTGAAACTGTAAGCAAGCTCCCAGTTAAATGCTCTCTTTTACAGTTTCTGCGTGTCCTCACAGCAATAGAGCAGGGACTAAGACAGCATCCAAAGAGCCAAGGTGCAGAACTCTCAGGGCTGACCCATCTAGGGCTAGGATGCAGTGAGCAGCCCCTGGGTGTGGAGTCATTCAGAAGGGGACCTGGATTTTTATGCAGGTGCTTAACCACTGTGTTACATCATCAACCACTTTGAACTCTTTTTTTTTTCTTTCTTTATTTTATTTTTTGGATTTTTGAGACAGGGTTTCTCTGTGTAGCCCTGGCTGCCCTGGAACTAGCTCTGTAGACAAGGCTGCCCTCAAACTCACAAAGACCCATCTGCCACTGCCTCTAGAGTGCTGGAATTAAGGGTGCTCGACTATACCCAACGTAAGAATTGGTTTTTTAATATCTGCCCACCGTATGTCTCAGAACTCTGGGAGCTGAGGCCAGTCTTCCTTAGGCCATGCCCTGGGTTTTAGAGTCAATAGATAGCCTGTAGTTACTCTTTCTCTATTAAGGGTATAGTTTATTCCTGTGGATGCTATTTTCTTGTAGGGGGTTAGAGTGTGTGTCTGTCTATCTGTCTGTGGTAAAATGCTGATAAGGGGAGAGTGCATTTAAATCCCCTAGAAATCTCTGCTGTTCTGACACTCGGCCTTCTCCATGGTCATTCTGAGGGGAAATTCCTTCTTTAGGAGACTGACTGAAGCGTCTGCTCCCCGAGCCACTGGGAAGTGTCCCTGGAGTGGCTTGCCAATTGAGTACACGTGACGGTGACCCTGTGCCCCCATACATCTAGAATGATTGTCTTTATTATCTCACTAAAACCTTCCAAAAGGCTGTGGGGTGAGCAGGACAGGAGCACGTTTATACACGTTATTCAGATGAGAATGTAGACTCCTGGCCAATGTCCATCCTAGAGCTGAGACAATCCACGTTCTCTGACGCTGCAGGAAATGGCATTTCCCTGGTCCACCAGCACTGTCCGCTATAGTTGGTGTCCGTTTTCAGGGGCTGTTGTACACTACCACAGATTTTTCTTTCCTCATAGTTTTGTGGGCCGAAGCCGAAGATCAAGTTGTTGACAGAGTTCTTATCTTCCAAGCCCTCTCCTTGGCTTGCAGATGGTGGCCATCTTCTTTCAAAAGGCCTTCCTTCTGTGAACTTCTGTGTCATAATGTCTTTCTCCTTCTCCTTCCTCTTCAGGCCTAGCCTTATGTATCCCAGGCTACCCTCAAACCAGAAATGTCCTTAAACCCCAATTCTCCTCCCTTCACCTTTCAAGTTCTAAACTGCCAGCCGGTTTATCTGGTGCTGGGAATTGAACCCAGGGCCTCTGCGTGCTAGGCAAGCACTCCACCAACTGAACTACCTCCAAGCCTGTAATCAACTTATTCTTACAAGGACAGCACTCATATTGGACTAGAGCCACCTTAATGATCTCATTTTAACTTAATTACTATTTCCAAGGTCCCAACTCCAAATATAGTCACATTCTAAGGCACAGATTTGTAGGGAAACATAGTTGAGCCCACAGCAGTGGCCCTTGTGTGCAGTTCCCTGGGAACCCGATTCTTGCGACTGGTACCACAGTTCCAGAGAGATCCTTTGAGGAAAGTCAAGTAGCTAGCTGACATCTTCCTGCTCCCTGCCCCACCCTCCTTTGGAGACAGCAGCAAAGCTGTCCCCAAACTTCCTGTGTGGATGACTTGGAACTTCTGTACTTCCTGACCGCACTTTCTAGATGCTGGGATGATACGTGTGCACCACCGTCCCCGGTTTATGCTGAGTAGTGGGTCAAACCTAGGGAAGGCGCCCTTCATGCTAGGCAAGGATGCTCCAGCTGAACTATTATTACACCTCTGCAGGCCCTCACCTTCCATTTTATTTTTATTTATTTATTTATTTATTTATTTATTTATTTATTTATTTGCGTAGTTGATTGGGGGCCTGGTCCTGTCAGTGGGGATCTACGCAGAGGTGGAGCGGCAGAAATACAAAACCCTGGAGAGCGCCTTCCTGGCCCCAGCCATCATTCTTATCCTCCTGGGTGTAGTCATGTTCATTGTCTCCTTCATCGGGGTGCTGGCTTCCCTCCGGGACAACCTGTGCCTTCTCCAGTCGGTAAGTGGTTCCTCCCAGCCCCAGGATGAAGGGAGCGGTTCTTGGTGTCTGAAGAGCCTGTTCCTCTGCTCTGGCCAGCTCTGTTCCTTCTATCTTTCACATGATCCAGCTGCCCAAGAACATTTCCTGAATCAGACACTGTAGCACAGTGGTCGGGGTCCACCCCAGCTGCCTCACATCAGCATGTATGCATGTCGGGCTTGGATACTTCTGTCACTGGAATGCTGTGGTCTGTCTCCACTCCCAGCTGTTGAAATGACGGTCAGCTGAGAGCAAGCAAAGCCAGGGGATGAGGTGATGACTCATCGGCTCATGCAGCCAGCAAACCTCTGGGGGCCAAGGATCAGGGTACCACTAGGCAAGGCTGGGCGGTCTGTTTTCCCTCGTCCAGCAAACAGACTGCTCCTGCCTCCCATCTTCAGGCACAGAATCTTTATTGCTTTTGAGCCCAGGGCATCTTTCTTGGACACTCTGGCCAGAGTCCCAGCACACTGGAGTGCCTGGCTCACATCACATGTCCATCAGGTGGAGTGTTGTGGTCAACACAACCCCTGTCTATAGCTGAGAGATGACACCCCAATCCTGGGGACACTGGGTGCGAAGGCCCATATCTTCTGACGTGTATGTCTTCACCTCACTACCCCCACCATCCCTCTAATGGGGGTTGCTTTACAGTCACACACAGCAGGGTACTGCCCAAGGCTGGAAGTTGCTAGAATCCATTTGGTCAATAGCTTTTCTTGGATAAGGGAATGGAGTGTGTGTCCTTTAAACTTAAGGTACCCCCTCTATACTTGGTTGAGTAGGAAGCTACTTCTGAGCTATTTGGGGGACAGTGGAGACTCGGGGACTGGAAGTGCTTGCCAGGTCTTGCTCCCTTTGGCTGTGTTAGAGGGAGAAAAATCACTCTGATTGCGGGGAGAAGCCTACTGTTAATCTAGACCCCACTGAGGACCCCAGGACAAACATGAAGAGTTTCTGCCTGAGCACTCTCTAGATTCAAGCCTTCTCAAGCACAGTCCTGTGTTCTCTAGGAGGGGCAACAAGGCCCAGTCAGGGAGGACTACCACCTGCAGCAAGGCCTAGTCAGGGAGGACTACCACCTTATTGTGCTTGATCTTAGCACAGGCAAGCCTTTCCCTGATTCCCCTGATGAATCACTGAATCTTGCCTTCCAGTTCATGTATATCCTGGGGATCTGCCTCATAATGGAGCTTATCGGTGGCATCGTGGCTTTGATCTTCCGGAACCAGGTAGGCCTGTGAGTTCATCATCAGCCGTGTGTGTCTTGAGCACCCACTGTGTGTGTCTTGGGCTTTACCCAGGGTGCTTCTGTGGGCAAGGTAGATAGATGGTTTCTTTGAAGTAACTAAGAAAATGACGATGGGTGACCGGGGACTGCCCAGTCCATGCAGTGCCGTATCGTGGAAAGGGGCTGGGTGAGCAGGGGTGGGCGGAACCACTGGGCTGGCTGGCACAGTGTGGATTGGAGTCTGTCCTCCTGGTAGGTAAGGTGTAGGGAGACAGACAGAAGGTGAGGTTGGAAGGCTGGCTTGGGGAGTAGATAGATCCTCAGAGGCTATGGGTTAGGTGTCCTAGGTAACTTTGAAAGGCAGTGAGCTGCTAGAGAGCTGTGTGCAGGGAAGGACATGACCTGACTCCCATCTTGCTCCAGTTGCCAAGTGGGGAACAGGCAGTAGGGAAGTAAGGGTGACATGGGAGGCTGGTTGGTAGGCTGTGACAGTCATCTGGAGGAAAAGGGATGGTGGCTCAGATGTAAGTGGAGACAAACGTCTTCAGGTCTGACATAGTGGGATTTGATGTGTGTTTTGGGCCATTGTACTACATATAGGATTCAGGGAAGGGACAAGTTGAGTGAGTGATACCTGAAACCCAAGGCCCGGCAGTTTCTATAGACCCACACAAGCCTCCCAGCTCCAGGTCCCCAGTGCCTTCACTGCAGTCTACACTCAGTACCTCTCACTAGCTGTGAAGCCTTGGCCGTGTCACATGACTTCTCTGACTCTGAGTACTCACTCTCCGAGCTTAGGGTGAAGATGGGGGTGGAAGGGCGAATGTGATGAACAGGGCATGGTTCAGGCATGCACTAGACCCTCCTCAGCTCTCTTGTCCGAGATCCCATTAGTGATGGTGTGTAGCTGTCTTCTGACTCAGGGTACTGTCTTTTTCCTTGGGATGCTGGGGTGGGATCCAGAGCCCTGCACATGCTAGGCAAGTGTTCTGCCACTGAGCTGCACACTACACTTTGGCTTTTCTCCTGCTATTTTCTTCCTCTGCCTTCTTCCTCATTGGGTGTTATAGGTAGGGCTTGGTCCCTGACCTTCCAGGTACTGTTAAGACTATGTCTCAGCAGGAGGCAGAGGTGGGTAGATAGATCTCTATGAGTTCAAGGCCAGCCTGGTCTACATGGTCTAGCCAGTTCCAGGACAGCCGGGGCTATGTAGAAAGACCCTGTCTCAGAACAGTGAGACTGTTGCTGAATCATGCAACTTGTCAGAAGTGGACTTCAAGTCACCAGTTACTGTCCCAAACCCTCAAAGAGCACCATGTCTGATTCCTACTCCATTCCGCATTGGCTTGGTGGTGTTCTGAACATGAACAGTGGGGACCCAACCCTAAGCAAGTGTAACCCACCCAGGACACCTCAAGGTCTGCTTCCTAATGGGTGAGTTCCAAGGGTTTACGGGGAGAGAGCTGGTTCCCACTGTATTTATGGGAGTCATCAATGCCCAGAGGAGTTAAAAAGCCCTTCAAAGAACAGAAAAGTGTGTGTGTGTGTGTGTGTGTGTGTGTGTGTGTGTGTGTGTGTATGTGTGTGTGTGTGCGTTGTTTTCTGAGACAGGGTCTCTATAGTCTGAAGGCCTCAAACTAGCTATATAGCCTACTGCCTGCATCTCCCAAGTGCCAGGGCTACAGATGTGTGTCACCCGCCCCACCCCCCAGGCTCCTGTAGTCGTTTTTTTGTTTTTCCTTTCTGCTTTTTCAGACCATCTATTTTGAACTGGTACTGGTTCATTCCCCCAGCAGTCTTGAGTAGAGAGAGGTATTTATTCCAGTTGTATATAGGTATGTTTTTCTGTGTGGTCAGCATGGCTCTCAGTTGACCGGTGGCCTTGCAGGGGTCTAGGTTAGCATTTCCTGGCTGAGCCCCAGGGCCAGCTCATGGTCAGTACCATTCATGGCTTTAATTAAACCTGTCTCTTCCGAGCAAGCTAGTCCTGGTTCCAACATGCCTCTCCAAGGCTGTCAGATTTGTCATTTCCCAGTGTTTTGTAGGTCAACTGTGGCCATGACATCACTTCCTTCTTCTAAATGATGGACTTGAGCTGAGTGAAGGCTGCTGCCTCTGGAGCCTCTTGGGACCTTCAGTCCTCACAGCTCAGGAAGCCAAGCCCTGGGTCATCCACACACCCTGTGGGCTTCATGGCCCATGAAATGTGTGCTTCATAGTATGGAAAAAAGATCTGGACTATCCTTAAACTACTTGGTAAATTTGAGGCTAACCTCAACTATTTGAAATCCTGTCCCAAAACTAAACAAAACATGCCAAAGGCCAGTATATAACTGGTAGTGTATAACTAATCCTAGCACTCAGGAGGTAGAGGCAGGTAGATCTCTGTGAGTTCAAGGCCAGCTTAGTTTACATAATGAGTTCCAGAACAGCCAGGAAAACAGTCAGCTACAAAGAAAGACTCTGTCTCAAAAACAAAACAGAAAACAACAAACAACAACAACGAACAATGCCAAAGTGATTGTAAAGGATGCCGAAGAGATGTTTGGGAGAAGGCAGCCCTAGCTTTTAGCACTTCTCCCAGTGCCCATCCCTACAGGACCACCCGGCTAATCCATTGTGTAATCCTTCGGATCTCATCGACATGGGATGTTCAGTTCTCCGAACTGTCCCTTTGGGTCATTATGGAGACCACTGTGTAGGCATGACTGCTCATAAGCAGGTGGTGGAAGCCTGTCTGGAGGTTCTTCAGCATTCTCTTGTGGGTTTGCCATAGAATCCTCTGGAATGACACAGCACACACACGGTTCCAGGAGCAGCGCAGGTTTGCAGCAGCCAAAACAACTCCAAGAGTCATCTCATTGAACTAGCCAAGACTGTCTGACAGCTCCCATGTCTGGTCAGGGAGGTTCCCTTAGGGCCTTCCCCCTAACAGGGGTACTGTAGCTTCACAGATGGAAAGATGGTTCTCATAGGGGTGTATGGAGTTTCCTAGTCTATTGGTCTATCTTGGTGGGGCCAGCACATACTTCAGATACTAGCAAGACTTAGCAGGGGAGGGAGAACACATTAGAGAGAGAAGGATAGATAGATAGATAGATAGATAGATAGATAGATAGATAGATAGATAGACAGACAGATAGATAGATAGAAAACCCCACAGGCTACCAGCCTACCCTGACCACTGTGCTCCCGCCGTCATCTACCCCATGGCTTGCCCTGAGGGAAGGGACTCCATGGATATCTAGAATGGCTGAGGTAGGAAGGGAGGGGTCAGGGTGAGGCAGCTCAGTATCCCCAGTGCTGGGAGAGAGGAAAGAAGCTGTTCACATCACATGTCCACCCTCATGGCCTAGGCAGGTCCCTAACCCTGGTGTCACTCACATGCCTGGCTCCACCAATGAAGCCCTGCAGTGCATCGTTCAGGGCCATGAGCTCATTCCCTTGCCCCCCTTGGGTGCCAGACAGACCTCGCCCTGGTGTCCTGTTTCTTATTCATCCCCACCCCACCCTAGCCAGCTGGCCTGTCACCACATCTCCCAGAGGAACAGGCAGGCAAGGGTTAGGTGGGAAGTGAGGGTAAGATTTGGTTGGTCCTTGTTCTGCCTATGCCGTGTGGCTCACCCCCTACCCCGGGGTCCAGACCTTCCAAGGGCTGTGTGCTGTGACTTCAGAGCCTCTTGTAGAAGCCTGTGGCTTCTTCTTCCTCTTGGGGTCCATGCTGCTTCTGGTCATGATCAGAAGTGTGGGGGAGGGGAGGTCCTCCAGGCTCTCAAGTCAGGCTCGGCCCTCACCTCAGTAGTGCGAATCTCAAGAAGAGGCAGCCACACGTGAGCCTTGGGCTTCTTATCGTGTAACCTGGAGTGGGTTGAGCTGGCATCTTGGTCAGCTGGGGAACCTTGGATAAGACATATTGATCCCAGGGCTGTGAGTGTCTCATAAAATCTCCAGAATGCTGGTACTAGGGGCTCCTGCTCTGGCAGGAGGTCTTTGGGCAAGCAGTGGGCCTTAGGCCCCTGGGGACTGAGCTTCCTCTGTGAATGTGTGAAATGGCAGCCCGAGGGATCCTTTTCCTGCATGCGCGGAGATGTCTCTGTTACCGGGACCTACCATGTGCCTAGCATCCATGAACACTTTCAGGGGTTCAAACTCCTGGCGCCCCAGAAGTATTTGTGGATGAGGGAAGGAGCCTTGGACATAAAAGAAGCGTTTCAGGCCTGGTGGCAGCAAGGACTAAGTCCTTACCCATGAGATTTAATGGCCCCTCTTAGCTTTATCTCTAATGCTTAGATCTGGAAGGTCCCCTGGGTTGTTTCACCAATGGGAAACTAAGCCCTAACAGGGCCTGGAAGCTGGCCCCTGCCATCCCAGTGTACCTCATGACGCCTCCCCCAGGAATTGTCTGGCTCCTCTGTCCTGTACCAGAGCCAAGAATGCCCTTTGTCCTCAGTCTCTGTTGGTACCCTGCCTCTGCTCTGAAAGCTCCAATTGTCACAACAAGCCTGTGGCTGTGCTGCCCACTCTCCCACCCCAGCCATGCCTGCTGTGGAGCCTTTGTATTCCAGGGACCTCAGCACAACAACCTGCTGTTGATCCCGAGAGTCCAGAGTGACTGGGAGAGGTTGGCATTCCAGTCTTTTCCGGGTAGAGAGTGACTGTGCCCAAACAGGGAGGAGACTGTGTGGCCTGAGGGTCAGAGCACTAAGTGATGAAAAGAGGCCCATGTAGGGGGCCAGGGGACCTGGATTCCAGTCCTGACCAGCCTGCTCTATAACCCATGGCAGTCTGACCTCTGTCTCCCCTTTCTCCCAGCCCCATAGTCCTCTTCCCCTGGGATCTCAGTTTCCTTTGTCATAGGCAAGAGTTTGGGTGATGAGAGTGTGGCGAAGGGACTGGAGGACCAAAGGAAGATTCTAGCTCAGGCCTGTTGCTGGGCAGGGGAGAGAATACATGCCAGGAATCAGAAGCGTTGAGGCCCAGCTCCAGGATACTGCTTCAGAGCTGGAGTCTGGCAGGTGGGCCTCTCAGGGCCTGGACCTTGGAAGCCTAGGAAATATCTGTGGGCTAGGCAGTCTCGGATATTCAGGGTGGGGAGTGGAGGGGACCTTCTCCTCAGGTAGGTGGGAACTGTTGGGCATGCCTCTGGACTTCTAGAATAATCTGAACCTAGCCTCTGATGTGTGCTTCTTTTCCTTGGCGATTTTTCCTTCTGCATAGACCATTGACTTTCTGAATGACAACATCCGGAGAGGAATTGAGAACTACTATGATGACCTGGACTTCAAGAACATCATGGACTTTGTTCAGAAGAAGGTGACATGGGGAGCATGGGGTCAGAGTGGTACCTCCAGGACCTTTGCCCCAGATCAGAGCCTCTGTTCCAGAGAGTGGGGTGAAGGGCCAGGTGACCTGTTCATTCCCAGTGCAGGTGGCTGGGCTATGGATGGCCCATGGGGTTTCCATGGGGAAACAACTCACAAGGCCAGATGTCACTCTGTCCACTTTGCAGGGATCCAGGGCCCACCCTGGGGTAACAGAGATCTCCTTTTCTCACAACTGGCTGGCCTTCCCTCAGTGTCCATCCTACTGGACTCGGTCCCTCTAGTGTGGAGAGCTTACTTTAGCAAAGGTGGAAAAAAAAATTCTCTTCTAATCCCAGCTTCCCCGATGGACACAGGACAAGACTCTTCCATCACTCTTACACATCTTTGAATGTGATGATGATTGTGTGTCCTCTTGGGACACTGTCCCTCTCCCAGAGGCCCAGCCCAGTATGTGGGTGCAATAGTCACACCTGAAGCAGGGCCACCCTTTCCTGGGGCTTGCCTGCTTCCCTCTTTGGCTTGAGGCCTGAGTTTCTTGTCTGCACTATGGGGCCAATTCTGTTCTCTCCCCAAGCTGTGGCTGAGACTCCTTCAGCTTTTCTGACATGTGTAGAGCAGAGCCAGTGTAATGGGGTCACCCTCATTCACTGGATGGGGACAGTGATATTGGAGGACCACTGGCTCCCCTGAACCGGGCAGTTGGGTGTTCCTGGTTCCCTGTGTGGCCTTTTGGCTCTGTGCTTCTCTGTAGGAGAAACAGGTGCAGCTTCTGGGAGATTGTTTCCTGCCATCAACGCCTGCCAGGCCTGCCAGGCCTGCCAGCCCAGGCTGGGAGAGCCGAGTCATTCTCCTGTGGATGCTTAGCTGGCTCGGGGATTTAATTTCTCCCTGGGTGGGGGTGGGAGGTGACTAATGCTCACTGGGCCTTGTGCAGAATGCTGCCTGCCTGCAGAGCCACACAGAGCTAGCCTCGCTCTTTCTAGCAGACAAGCATCCGAGGCCCAGAGAGGCTGATCACCTTGCCCGTGGTTACACGCCTGGAGCAGTGATGTGAGGATTTGAATGTGTATCTGTCCAGCAGCAGAACAAATGTCCCTTGTACAGCACTGCAGATAAGCAGCTGTGGATCCCGAGGAAGGCCCGGTGGCTGACAGGGCACTGTGGAGCCTTGACAAGGGGGCCCGGTGATGTCTACCTGGGCTCCTACCACATGATCCTTCAGCTTCTACTCCAGGAACACAGGCCCAGACCCCTGTTTGCTCAGCTAATGGGTCTTTTCACATTTGGTTTCTTTTCCCTGAACTTCATTTCCTCTGCTCACTGGCGTTTCCACCGGCGGCTGGCCTACAGTCTTGCTTCTGCACAGCGCCTTTGCACATACATGTTGACCGCCTTTTCCTTGTTCATGTTTCAGATGTCATGTCCTCTCCTTCGAGCAGCCTTTCCTGTCCTCCCAACATAAAGCCACCCCTCCCCCCACTTCTCTGTGCCCAGGTACATAGCACCCCTTCCTGGTCACCCCCTCCTCCAGGTGGTTTTGTTTGTTTGTCGTTTTTGGTTTTTGAGAGAGTCTTACACTGTAGCCTAAGCTGTCCTAGAACTCACTATGTAGTACAGGTTGGCTTCAAACTTGTACCATTCCTCCTGCTGGGATTCCAGGCATGCCTGCATGCTTGGCTGTGGCTCTCATCATTTAGCCAGCAGGTCTGTATCCCAAGTGATTTTACTTTGTCTGTGCAGAGCCCAGGAGGAAGCCATCTGGCTAGTCTCTGCTTAACTGTTCTCTGCTGTGCCCTACAAACCCCTCCCCTGCCACCAAGCATGGTCCTGGTACAGAAAAGAGAGGAGGGATGAGGGGGACTAAGGAGAGAGCCTATGATAGTTTATTTAGGTTTCCAAGGTCAGGATGGAGCAGGGCTTCCACAGGACATGGTCTCTGAGGCTATCTTCTCCAGCTAGACCCCTACCTCAGGGACTTGAAGATGGAGGAGAAGATGCAGACCAATTCCAGGGACAGATTCCCTTTCCAGTGTCTAGTCACCACCTGGTGTCCAATTGAAGTAGTCCAGCCTTACCTTGCATGCCTCTCCAGGGTGGAGAGCTCATCCCCTTTTGGATGGCCATGCCTAACACACTATGGCTTCATGAGGCCTTGGAACTTCCACCCCGCCCCAGCCTCATGAGGCCCTGTCACTCCCACCCCCACCCTCCCCTCCCCTGACACACACCTTATCAGCATCCTCTCTCAGCAGTGCTTCCTGCCATCCGACCCTGGCCTTGGTAATGACTGCAGATCGTTGTGCTTTCCTCCTCAGTTCAAGTGCTGTGGCGGGGAGGACTACAGAGACTGGAGCAAAAACCAGTACCACGACTGTAGCGCCCCTGGACCCCTGGCCTGCGGGGTGCCCTACACCTGCTGCATCAGGAACACGGTAACCGCATGGGTGCTGGGTGCGGGATCACCTGTCTGGTCACACTGCTCTCATTCTGCCCATGTGGAGCAGGCAGTGGGAATGGGCAGGAGGTAGTGGTCAGTGCTCCTGCTTTCCTTAGCCCAGGGGCTCTGGCAAAGGGGAGCAGGGTGGGCAGCTTCCTCTGAGAGTGTGTCAGTAAGCATTGCTCAAGTGTGTGCATGCCCGGGCCCAGGCTCTTACAGCAGCCTTGGGGAGGCCAGGGGTACTGTTACTTTACCCACTTTAGAAGACTTGCCCAAGCTTGGCAGGGCTAGCCTGTAATGCACCTGTGTCAGGCTAACAGCGGGCCAGGCACTGAGCAGGGGCAGCCAGTTCCACCCTGTTGGCTGTAGGCAGAGGACAGTGCAGGCGTGGTGAGTACCAGCAGCAGAACTGTGGCCAGAAGGGACATGGTGATGTAAATGCCAGCCTCCACCTTTCCCCAGCAGGAGTCTCTCAGTCACTTCCCCAGTCATCTGGGATGCTGAGTTGTGAGGTCACTGCTCCATTGGTCCTGATGTGTGACAAGTATGTCAGGAACTGCCCAGTTTCTGGACTGGAGCAGAAAAAACAAAAAAACAAAAAAACACCAAATCAGCCTGACAGTTTCTCCCCGCCCCCCCCCCACCCACACATACCCTCATGAAAGTCTCCCGTTGATGGTTTCAACAGCTGTGCCTACCAGCCCAGGCTGTAACCATGGAAATGGAGTGGCTGTGGGCAGGGCTGCACCCAAAGTCTGGAACAGTGCCAAATGAACTTGCCCTGTGAAAGGCGGGGCTGGGGGACTTTGGAAACCCCAGCTGCTGTTTTAGGGGAGACCTCTGAGCCAAGTGAGTGCTGTGGAAGAATCCCAGGGTTTGCAGAGAACTGCAAAAGGTGACCCTGGACTTCATCACCCATGGGTGCACTCTGGGTGTCCAGGATGAGTTGTGGAGACCCAGTGTGTCTTCCTTCATTTGCTCATTCATTCAACAATCCTTGGTTGAAGACCTACTGTGTGCCAGATGTATTGCTAGGCTTCGGAGGAACTGCAGGCACACAGAGAAGTCTCTGCCTGAATGGGAATGACATAGTGAGGGGACCTGACAAAATAAGTGAGTGTTAGAAGGAGACACTAAGTAACAATCAGGGATGCCACAGCTTTAGATGCAGCGAGGGCTACACAAGCGTTTTGGGAGAGAGGGATTTCTGGGAGAGGGGTTTGTGTTTGCGAAACAGCTGGAAGGCCTGTGTGACCAGAGCAGACTGAGATCAGCAGGGAGTAGGGGAGGTTTGAGAAGGTACCCTGAAGACCACAGGCTGGGACTGATGTCCTCATGAGTGACAAAAGTCAGGCCTGACGTGCTGGCAGCAAACAGGAGGTGGAGCAAGGGGTTCTGAGAGATGAACCGCTGCTGGAGGGCAGGCTGCTGCACACACATAAACGAGCCCATGCAGGAGGGGAGGGTGGGCGCTGTGAGCAGTGGTGGAGGTTTGGTGCAGGTTGGGTGGAAGTCTCGGTTAAATCTATATATACCATCCTTCCAAGTTGATTCATGCTGCTGTGGCAAAGGAGCCAGGCCCTCACACTAGTATGTCCACTAGGCATCACGCAGTCTGCCTCTGGCTGCCCAGTGAGGTCTCTCTTGCCGCCCCCGTCTTAGCTACATCATTTCCTAGTCATGTCCATCTCCTTATCTCTAGGCTACCAGTGCTGAGGCGGGCCTTCGCTTTGTCCACTCTGCCTCAAGTCCCTAAAGTGGTGACTGGCATGCAGCAAATGCCAATTAACATTTGTTCAGTGAGTGAATGGCTGACCCTTCCCATCGGAGTCAGTGCCATGTGAGCGCTGGGCACTGTGGATCCGAGGGTCTTAACTGAGAAAGGTTATTTTATGCACACACCAAGCCCTGCTGCTTAGAATGACCTGATGACATCTGGAACTGGGGGCATAAGCAGTGTCACACTGGCCAGAGCCCTTCCATGTATGTGTCCCTGGGACAGCACTTTACCTCGTGTGTATCTCATATGTGACACAGGGCACATGGGGCAGGTCACATTCCCTGACTTTGCAGAACTGGCTGGGGGAACTGCTCATCTGCTCCCCACCCCACCCCTGCATCCATTCAGTGCTCAAGTGCTGCCTCCTCTTCATCCTCTTGAGGCTGGGTCCCAGAAGCGGTCCCAGAGACCAGGCTGGCGACTCTGCTGCTGGCCCACCTTGTCACTGCTGCCCCTGGCTCTCTGGCCCGGCAGGGGCCTCACATAGGCAGGAACGGACCCAAGCTGGATCCAGGTTGGACCCGGGACTCTGCCTCTCTCTTTATGGCTGGAGGTGTGACCGAACAGGGCACAGGCAATGATGGGAAGTGTCATGGGGCCTACTCAGGAAGGAATTTGATGAGGCTAGAGCCCGTCCATAGAGTTCCCATGTGTATATCGGTCAACAAGAAGCCCTGGAAAGTGGCCCTATTTTCAGAGAGGAACCTCTGTGGCTCCTTGGTGGTGAAGCCCAAGTTGAAAGGGCAGGGAAGTGTGGCCAGTGGCCCAGCCTTGCCCTCAGGTAAACAAACCACAGCTGGCAGGGGCCTGTTGTGGTTTGAGCAGTTCCTTTCTGAGAGCCAGTAAAGTGGGAACAGCTTGGCTCCAGACTGAGAAGTACAGATGGGACAGCAAGGGTGTGCCTCAGGGGTGCTTCCAGATAAGAACTTAGACTGCAGCTGGTGGAGGGATGATCTCCCACAAGAACCCCCCCAGTGGGGTCTGCCCTTGGTTCTCCACTGGGCATTTCTTGGAGGAGGTAGCTAAGAGACAGGCTGGAGTCTGCTGCTGGAGGCAGGAAATCTCAGCTCCAGCCACACCAGTCTGTACAACCACCCCTCGGCTCTTTCATCTGTAAAAGGTGCGTCCTTCAGATGACAGCCGGTAGAGTTGTGGCTTGTGATGTTTCTGTTTCAGACAGATGTCGTCAACACCATGTGTGGCTACAAAATGATCGACAAGGAGGTAATGGCTTGGAAACCTCTTGTCCACAGATAATGGTGTTTCCATTGTCCCATTCCCCAGCCGATGGAGGCTTTCTAGCGGAGGGCTCCTGGCTGCTCAGGTTTCCCAACTCTCCCAGGCCTTCAGTCACAGAGGGGCCCAGGGAGCCGGGGGAGGCCACCTGACTGGGTCTGCTGAGTGTAAACTCCAGGCACCATTCCCTCCCAGGGCCCTTCACATGCTGCCTGCCCAGCCCTGCAGTTCGTTGACAGCTCACACTTGTGCTGCCTGCATGGGACCCAGGAGTCCCAGGGGAAGAACAAGTCCTTCCTGGGTATCGCCCTGCATCTGTTTTCCGGGCAACTTCTCAGGAAGCTGGGGTGATGCTGAGGTGGGGGGTCTCTCTACATAGCCCCAGCTGATATGAAATTTCATAGTGTTGAACTCACGGAGATTCTCCTGCTTCTGCCTTCCGAGTGAATGCTAGAATTAAAGGCATTGTACCACCATGCCCAGTCGTGGGTTTTTTTCTTTTTTCTTTTTTAAATGACCCACTGGGTCCAATTAGTTCTGCCCATATATGTACGAGGGTGGGGCCATCCACTGGGACATGGGTAGCCTGCCAGAAGCCATACTCCTAAATGATGTCATTTTTTAATAATTTTGGGCATGAAGCAAAGTTTCATGATGAGGGATTTTTTCATTTGTGGAAAAATCTAACGTAGTAATTCTAGAAGCTTCATTGCACATTAGAACCATGTAGTTGTTGGGTTTTTGTTTGTTTGTTTGTTTTTCCACGTATACCTGGAGTTGGCTTTTGGCTCTGGTAATAGTGTGCATTGCTGGGTGGCATCTGGCAGGCATGTGGGCATGCTTTGCCATCCCCCAGTTCCCAGCAGTTCTGACCACCAAAGTGCTGCCACAATGTCCCCAGTGCTGTCTCAGGAGCAGTACTAGGAAACCCAGGGCCACTTTCCCGCGCTGACACCCTCCTCCCGCACAGCGCCTGAGTGCCCAGAATGTCATTCATGTCCGAGGCTGCACCAACGCAGTGCTGATATGGTTCATGGACAACTATACCATCATGGCAGGTCTCTTACTGGGCATCCTGCTTCCCCAGGTGGGTAGTCTGTGGGGACAGACAAAGCCAGGCTGGGTGGGTGATGAAGGTGGAAGTTTAGAGCCCCTGAGAGGGCTGGGGCCTGAAAGGAGAGGCAAATGGAGAAGCCTCAATTACTCACTCTGAACTGGCTCTGGCTTCAGGCCATCGGTGAGATGGGATTAGTTACCATGTCCACTTAGCGGGGGTGGGGGTGGAAACTGAAGCTTCAGAAGGTGAGGTGGCATTCCCAAGGTCCCCTGGATAAAGTGTGGCAGAGTTGGGGTGGAGGCAGAAGGCCCACGAAAGGGACCTTTGCTAGCGAGGCACATGGAAGTCTCCATGTTCCTAGAAGCCATAGAAGAGGCCCTGCCTAGGGCTGACTGGGCAGTGGGTGCTGGGATGTCCATGTGTCAGCAGGCTCTCACCTGCCCTCTCTCTGTCCTCAGTTCCTCGGTGTGTTGCTGACACTACTGTACATCACCCGAGTGGAAGACATTATCTTGGAGCACTCTGTCACTGATGGATTGCTGGGACCTGGTGCCAAGTCCAGCGAGGACACAGCGAGCACTGGGTGCTGTCTGTGTTATCCCAGTTAGGACCTGGTCCAGCCCAGCAGCCTCAGCAGGACTCTACTGCCCAGCACATCCCAGTCTATACAAGCCAGACAGGACCATCTCCAGCTCCTCTGCCCACTCGTGGCACTGACCGAAGCCCAGGGTGTATGTGCCTGGCTATAGTATCCGATGGCCACTCTTCACAGGGGAAGACTGAGCCCTGAGGAGCCCCGGGGAACAGGGATAGCCCAGCTGCAGTTCTGGGCCCCAGAGACGGAAGCTCAGGGCTTAGTACGGGCTCAGTTTATTTCTCGAAGTGCCTTGGCCAGGGGTCATTATGCCCCTTCAAGAGAAGTTTTGCAGTGATTTTTGAGGAGAGAGGAGAATGTGTTTGTTCCACAGGGCAGGAAGTGCTGGGTTCAGCCCCCGGCACCACTGCTCCAGATGTGCAGTTGGACCATGTCTCAAATTTCCAGGTGCCTTGAGCCCTCTGTAAGGCTCCTGCATTGCCCACCCATTTTCTACGTGGTTTTTTAAATATATATATAACATTAATGTTTTGTACACAATTAACAAGAGTTTCTGGCTACTCAACACTAGCCACCACCACCCCAGTCCACTCCTCCTTCCCAGGCGGTTCATTAATCAAACAATAAAGATGCGATTTTTTGGGGAGGGCGGTCTTTCGTTTGAGTTATTTGAAAGTTTCTTGTTGGTGCGGGGGTTGAAGGAGAGCTGCCCTGGAGTGAAGATAGGTATAACTTGGGCCACCGAGGCCACGGAAGCAGCATGTGCAGCACTAGTATTTCACACACTAGGGGAAACTGAGGCTGAATGGTAAGACATAAAGCTCCATAGGCAGAGAAATGGTCTTACGGAGAAGTAACTGAACCTAAGGCTCAGGAAGGAGAGCGGTGTCCACAAGTCTACCCCAGTTACAGAAAAACCGCCGGTAAGGAATCTGCAGATTGTATTCAGGGACCCATGCCAAGCAAAGCTTGGTGCTGGTTGCCCCCTGCTGGAAACAGCAGGCCTTGCAGGAAGAGTCCACCCAAGTGTGTGTCACCCCAACCCCCACCTGGGTTGGAGTTTTTTTTTTGTGAGGTTCCTAGTAGATAAGTCAATAGAAATAAAACAAGAGTCTGAATGGTATGAGGAAGGGCAGGGGTGGAACTTTTTGGGTTTTTTTTTTTTTTTGGTTTTTTCGAGACAGGGTTTCTCTGTGGCTTTGGAGGTGGCCCTGGAACTAGCTCTTGTAGACCAGGCTGGTCTCGAACTCACAGAGATCTGCCTGCCTCTGCCTCCCGAGTGCTGGGATTAAAGGCGTGCGCCCGGCTCAGGGGTGGGACTTTTAAAAGAGTGCTATGACTACATCACAGAGGCCACCTGAGGCCAGGCCTAAACACCTAGAATATGTGGTAACACCTCTAAGGCTCACAGTTGTTTGTACTCCTTCCTGTTACCTTAGTTTTGTTAATAGGGAAACAGGCAGAGTGGTTAAGTAAATTGCCAAGACATGGCACTGCTCACATAGCACTTCTGCTTGAATTGGGTCTGTCCGTAGACTCCCCTCAGTGTGCAAAACCATGCATGGCGGGACTGCTCCTCCAAACTCACTATGGAGGCTTCTGTCCATCCCCCTGTGGTTGTTGAGATAGGGTCTCATGCAGTCCAGGCTGGCCTCAAACTCACTGTGTAGCCGAGGCTGACCTTAAACTTCAGACCCTAGTGCTTCACCCTCATGAATGCTGGGGTCACAGCCTTGCACCACCACACCCCGTTTATGGAATGCTGGGTCTGAAGGCTCTATACCCTTGGCCCCAGTGAGCCCCTTTGACATGGACACAGGGCTGGCTGGTAAGCCTTCTAGCTCTGGTTGCTCTCAGAATTCTTCTGTGCCCAGAGGAGAGGGCAGAGATCTGTGGCCCAGCAACGTGGCCGGGACATGCAGAGGGGGGTTGGGACTACTCTGGAGCCTACTTTTAAAAGCTTGCTACTTCACAGCCCTGAGCCTGGTGACTCTTTCGTCATTTCCTCTTTCTGCCCACCCAGGCCTGAGTTCCCACATGCTCTCTGACTTCCAAACCTGTCTAGTCCATCTCAAGAAAATGCATGCAGAGAGAGCTTTGCCAGCCAGTCTCAGAGGGCCCCCTGCTATGGCACTTTTCTGTGACCCAATGTCGAGGGCATTGTTTTGCTGCCTTGTCTCCCAAGACTGGTCCCTAACCCACCCACATTGGCTCCAGTTTTGAAGATTTTTTTGTTTCAGTTTATTTGTTTTTGAGATGTAAATCGGCTTCTCTGTATAGCGCTGGCTATCCTGGAACTCACTCTGTAGACCAGGTTAACCTCAGACACAGGAATTCACCTGTCTCTACCTCCCGAGTGCTGAGATTAAAGGCGTGTACCACCACTGTCCAGCAGTTTTGAAGATTTTTGTTACAAGGAGAATGCATTTGTGAATGCTAACAGTTATGTTTCAAACCTGGGATGGAATGGCCGAGGTACCTACTTAATGTATCAAAGCAGTCGCTGGCCGCCAGGTTCTCCCAGCTCTCTCAGCCCCTCCCTCTTCCATGGTCCTCCTGTCTTGCTTATCTGCCCCTTACCCTAAACTTCTCCAGTCCAGGTCACTGGCTTCATGTGAAAATTCCAAAAATACTACTCTGGAAACTTCTTTTTGAAGTATACACGAGAAAAATACTAATTTGTCAGGTTTGGGGCATGTGCACCTGCAATCCAGCACTCAGGAAGCTGAGGCAGAAGGATTGTGTTCAAAACAAAACACTGATGTAGTATTGTCCCTTATCCCCGTCACCCCTTTTGCCTTTCCTTCTGTGGGCCAAAATAAACCTTTTATTAAATTGCTTCTGCCAGGTGTGTTGTCATAGCAATGAAGAAAATACCTGAGATAGGACTCCAGTGTTTAAAGAGGCACACATGGAGCCCACAAAAAGTATCAGAGCAATTTAAGATGGTAAGCGTGACCATTGCTCTAAAGAACTTCCTCCTAATACCTTCATGCTAGCCCTCCCCAGCAATGCTGCTCCCCCACCCCCCTTAGGCACCCCCTATCTGCTATCTGTCTCTGTGTGTCAGTTTGTCTTTTTGGAATCTGTCTATTTTCATATAACACAATTATTTTGAAAGTCACTCATTTCTCTAAATGAGTTGTGTTCCACTGTTATGGACATGCCATTGTTAATTTGTGCATTTGCCAATCAATGAACTTTCTTTTTTCTTTTTTTCTTTTTTGAGACAGTCTCATTATGTAGCCCTGGCTGGTCTGGAACTCACTGTGTAGACCAGGCTGGCCTCAAATTTCACAGAGATGCACCTGAGATTAGAGGTGTATGCTGCTGTGTTCAGCAACAACTTTATTTTGTTATTGCAAAACTCTGAACATTTGCACATCTTTGCAAAAGCATGTGTCTGGGTTGGCAAGAAAGCTCTGTAGTTAAGGGCACTTGCTTGCTGTCAAGATTGATGACCTAGCCGGGCGGGCGTTGGTGGCACACACCTTTAATCCCAGCACTCAGGAGGCAGAAGCAGGCGATGTCTGTGAGTTCGAGGCTAGCCTGGTCTCCAGAGCGAGTGCCAGGATAGGCTCCAAAGCTACACAGAGAAACCCTGTCTCGAAAAACAAAAAAACAAAAAAACAAAAAAACAAAACAAAAAAAAAGATTGATGACCCTAAGTTCAATCACTGGAGTCCACATAACAGAAGAGAGCCAGTTCCTGCAAGTTGTCCTCTGACTTCTATATCTGTTCCATGGCACAAATGTCCACATATACGCATCACACATATGCACACATACAGGCTAATAATAAGTATTTGAACAGGACCTTTTTATATTACTGAATTTGGAGAACTATATAAGCCCTTTATTGCATATGTATAATATGCAAATGTTTTTCCCCAACCTTAGTGTTTAGGAGCACTGGCTGTTCTTGCAGAGAAATCAAGTTCAGTTTCCTGTACCCACATAGTGGCTCATAGCTGTCTGCAACTCGTTTCAGGGGATCCAGCATTCTGGTCTCTGCAGGCACCTACCTGAACATATGTGGTGTACATAAAGATTAGCAGGCACACTCACATAAATGAAAATAACAAGTCGTCCCACGTGGCACATGCCTGCTGTCCCAGCTACTTGTGAGCCTGAGGCAGGAGGAGTGCTGGAGTTTCGGACCAGCCAGGGTATTATAGAGGCTCTGCCTCTTAAGACAAAGAAGAGTACCCTTGTGAGTGAATGTCCTCTCAGCCAGTCAGCCGTGGTCTGGAGAAGTGCTGTGCCTCCTTGCAAAACAACCATCCTAGGTGGGCTTGTTGACTGCTTATGTCCCCAATGGAGCGGTGGGAGAGGATCGGGAGAATCTCACCTGAGTACCCAGCCACCGCCTACCACCTGCTGCATGCAACTCTGTTTTAATTGCAAATGGCCTCTGGAAGTGGTTTGGGTATCTAGGCTGGGGACTGGAGCCCCATCCGTGCAGCTACGGGTAACTCATCATCCCTGCTGAGTGAAGGTTTTCCAGGCGCTGTCTTGGGGTGGGGAGCACCCATATTCATGTAAGGAACCCCTCACCTATGCTCTGAAAGAACGCCCGATAAACTCACTGCTTCCCCGGAGTGAACTTTGGTGGAATGGTGCCTTGGTTTGTTCTTGCCACCTTAGGAGAAGGGTTAGAAGTTACTTATGTGTCCCTCTGGGGAGGAATTTTAGAGACAGCCTTCATGCGAACTCCCCTATACTTAAAGTAGCGCGTGCATCAGTACTCTACAATCATGCCTGTGAGCCCCTAGGGGGAGCCAGAGTTGCAGTCTGGAGAGCCCAGGAAGGCAGAAGGCACAAACAAACGTAAACAGCAGCAATGGAAGCATAAAGCCATTAGGTGGCGCTGTCTCCGAATGCCCAGCGCTCTGCAACTGTGCTTCCCCAGAGGCTAAGCTTCATTGAGGGATGAGGTGGGGAGATCAGTGTGTCCCCCACCTCCTCACCCCAAAGGGCAGCCGCAGGTGATGTAGGCTAAAACCACCCCAGTCACTGGAGTGTAATGGCTTCTCAACAAATAACTGTTCAAACCTGGTGTGTTGGCACAGGCCTGCAATTCCAGCACTTGGGAAATAAGTGGAGGCGGGACGATCAGGAATTCAAGGCCAGCCTCAGCTACACATTGAGTTTGAAGCAAGCCTTGGCTGGATGGGACCCTGTTTCAAACAAATTGTTGAGTGAATGGACGACATAGACTAGGGAGAACAAGCAGAAGAACCGGACTTGAAGGCCTCTGCCTGCATCTCATTGACACAGAAGGACTAAGGTTACCTATTTGTCATTTGTGCTCCCTCCTCAGCCTGCCTTATCAGGGCACCAGGTGAATGGAGTTCCTCCCAGCCAGCCCAGCCTTGCCCCATCATATATAGCCACTAGAATGAAGTCTGGGCCTTCAGCATCCATGAGGGCCTGGAAGGAAACTAAGGGGAGAGTCAGGACTTGTATGTCAGAATGACCCTGTTGGGGAGGGGTTACCTACTGACAGGAAGAGTGGCCACCCTTACCATGCCAGGATAATAGGAGGCTAGACATGGAAGGTCTCTTGAGAGGGCACTCAGTACCTGTCCTCCCCACATTGATGCTCATGGCAACACACACACACACACACACACACACACACACACACACACACACACATTCACCAGGGCTGGGGCTTTGCCCTTCGGTCTCAGGTGCCCTCTGGATGCTGACTCCACCTTGGCTATGGATGCTCCTGAGGCATCCAGGGCCTTTCAGGGTCACTTGGTCTCTGCTGGCAGCCTGCGTGGATCTTAGAAACCAGCCCTGATTGGAAGAGAGAGGGGTGAGGAGGAGGAGAAGGAGAAGGTCCCAGGGGCAGAAGGCATATCAGAGCTACCTATTTCCTGGAAAACTTGATGGGCCTCCCTGCTGAAGAAGAAACAGCAGGTGGAGAATATCTGCCATGGATGAGGACCAGAGACCGCAGAACCCCCACTTCAGACAGCATCTTGTCATCAGTGCAGCTCTAGAGTGGCACAAGATACTCAGTAAATACTCGACAGATGAATCTATGACATCCCTCAGCAACCAGTTTCACTGGCCAACTTAGAATATGTTGTACTTCAGACTGGGTCATGACTTGAATAGATGATATTCCCCAAAGACTTGTGTGTTACAGTTTTGGTTCCTGGGTAAGTGGTACTATTTTGGAAGGTGCTGGAAACTTCAGGAGATGATGCCAACTGGAGAAATGTCCTTGAAGGCTGCCCAATGTCCCGGCCCTGTGCTCTCCCATACCACCTGACTCTCGGTTGCTGTGGAGGAAGCAGCCTTCTTTGTGGCATTTTGTCACCAAGCTGGTGTTCTGTCCAAGTGCATGGGGCCAAGCAATGGTGGCCTGAGCCCTCTGAAACTGTGAACCAAAATAAGTCTTTTCTTGGTTAAGCTTTTTCTCATATATTTGTTACAGCGACAAAAAACCTCACCTGAAACAGAACCCCTCTAAGGGCCAAGAGAACACTGTTTTTATTTCACGAGGACAGCTCATGAGCCAGGAAGATTGCTCCACGGACAAAGAGCTTGCCATGAGGGTGTGAAAACTGGGTCCCCCCCAAACACAATTGAAAGCAGGGTGAATGTGGCCTTCAGTCTGTAGCCCCAGACTATGGGGGCCAGAGATGAGGTATCCTAAAATAAACTGATTAGTCACACCTGGGACCTCTATGTGTTCACACACACACCTGTACAAACTCATGGACCCATACATATACTAACATGCATGCATAAACACAACATGTTTATGTGCACTCATGAGTGCATGAGCATGGATACACACAGAGACAACTCATGATAGGGGACAGTAGTCAACAAAAGTATAATATCCCAATTAAAATTAGATAGGGGCTAGGGAGATGGCTCAGTGGTTAAGACATATGCTGCTGTTGCAGAGGACCTGAGTTCAGTTCCCGGCATCCATGTCAGGCATTCCACAACAGTCTGTAACTCCAGCTCCAGGGGATCTGACACTCTTCTAGTCTCCTCCAGCACCTACACCCACACACATGTGTATGCACACAGTGAACCCCCACAACTGAATCCATTTGGATATAAAAATAGACCTAAGTATTTGGAAATCTAGTGCAAGATGTAGAGGCGGCTGAAGAAACATTCCCAGGGTCTAAAGAGAGAGGATGTGAGGATGGAGCATCCCATGGCAGGTGCTCTCTGCTCTGTCAAAAAAACTCTTAAACAGAATTTAAAAAGCCAAAACTCACAAATAAATAAAAATTAAAAAGAAAGAAAGAAAAGCAAGATGTTTAAATGTGAATTTTTGTCCATTCAGACTACCAACAGATGAGATTTTCCTAATTGCTTTCTATGCGTTTGTGCTGCGTGTTTCTTTTGCTTTTTTTGTCTTGTTGAATATTTTGTTGTGTTTCTAAGACTCTGTTATTATATGGTGTGAATGTTGTGGGTGGGTGCAGGTCCCGTGGGAGCATCTTTACCATGTCTCACCAAACTAGAGTCATCTGGGAAGAGGGAACCCTAATTGAGAAGTCCCCAACCAGATGGCCTTTGGGCAAGCCAGTAGGACATTTTCTTGATGGATGATTGATGTAGGAGGGCTCAGCTTACTGTGGGCAGTGACATCTCTAGGCAGGTGGTCTTAGGTTCTGTAAGAAAGCAGGCTGAGCATGTCATGGGAAGCAAGCCAGTAAGCAGCACTCCTCTAAGGCCTCTGCATCAGCTCCTGCCTCCTGTATGTGTCCTGCTTGAGTTCTTATCCTGACTGCCTTTGAAGATGAACAGTGATAAAAGTGTAGGTTGAATAAACCCCTTCCTCTCTCCAAATTGCTGTCCTCATGTTGTTTCACCTCAGCAATGGTAACCCCAAGTAAGACGGCCATCTTGTCTATACCAGAATGGGAAGAATTTAGCCAGTTGTCAGGGGTGAAGAGACACAGCTCTACATTTGGTAGCCCAAGGTGTTTCCCCTAAGTTTTTAGGGTCCTGGCTAGAGCCAAACTGATTTGATCTCAGTACTATCCTACAGTATAGTGAAGCAGAATTGGAAATGGTTTTTTATTTTGTTTGTTTTGTTTTGTTTTCAAGACAGGGTTTCTCTGTGTAGCCTTGGCTATTCTGGAACTCACTCTGTAGACCAGGCTGACCTTGAACTCACAAAGGTCCACCTGCCTCTGCCTCCCAGTGCTGGGATTAAAGGTGTGTGTTACCACCACCCGGCAGAATTGGAAATGTTGTTATCAATATTTTAATACAGGCTTAATCAAGAGGGTTATGAGAAAGAGAGGTGTTCTAAAGAGACTAAGATCCACCCAAGTGGGAGCATGTGCTCCCCAAGGGAGAGGATGGGGAGTAAGAAATGCCCAAGTCTAAGTACAGGCTCCTCAAGGGGAAGGGAGTAATTACTTGTCCTAGCATTGGCTATGACACTGTGTTAGTGGCTCTCAAGTTACATCTCAGAAGCCTAAGAAGTCCTTCCTTCCCATCTCACTTCCTTTTGATAATAGAGACCCTGGAGGCAGTGCTGACAGGCCCTGGATGGAACTGTAAGCTGAGAGCTAAAACCAGGGCCCGCCAGCAGTACACAAGGTCTTAGTGAGTATCCTTTCTCTGAAAGTGGGGTTTCTGCTGAGATTCCTAGAAACTTCCAGTTTGTGGCTGGAGAGGGACAAGGGCCGTGAAAAGTTGGTATTTGGGCTGGGTTTCTTTTTTCTTTCTCTTTTTGTTGTCCGAGACAGGGTTTCTCTGTGTATCCCTAGCTGTCCTGGATCTTGCTCTGTAGACCAGGCTGATTTCACACTCACAGAGATCTGCCTGCCTCTGCTTCCCAGGTGCTGGGATTAAAGGTGTGGGCCACCACTGTGGGCTGGGGTTCTTGCTCAGCTGCTGATGAGAGGCTTCATCTGGACTCCAGAAAAAGTGCTCCTTTCCCTTCTTATATCGCCCCCCCCCAGTTTCATTTCCCCTGCCTTCTCATCCTTTCTCAAGGCTACCAAGGTGGTTTTCAAAGACCTAAGATCCAACTTAAGGAGGCACCCATCAGTCAAAATAAGACAGCATGAGCTTTGGTGGGGGATAGTATCTGTCATGGGTTGGAATCCATCAAATATTTAACCCATGAGTCAATAGTGATGCTAAAACATAAAGAAGAGAAAAGAGAAAGAAAACATCATTTGTCCTCTTTGGAGAATGGCAAAATGGCTTCAAAGCCTGATGAATAAAGGAAAGACTTGGCCATCTATCTCGCTCTCCCAAAGCCCCACTTTCTCATTTTTTATTCAGTGTGAGCCCTGTTCACTGGATGGTGCCGCCTACATCCACTGTAGTGCTTTCCTTCTCAGTTAAACCTCGGATGCCCACAATCACCTGGACGTGTGTCTCCATGGTGATTCAAAATCTGGTCAACTTGACAATGATTAACTCTTCTGATACCCATCTTCCCCAAACAGCGTTTGTCCTTTGTAGTCTCTCCAGCTTTTCAAGCACTCCCAATGTCACTAAACTACTCTCATCACCCCCCCATCCCATGTGTCCAAAGTTGGTGGTGGTATTGGGGGCTGCACTTAAAACATCAAATCCCTCTCCTGACCAAAGGGGGTTCCAGAAGTTCCAGAATCCAGTCCCCCAATCCCAGCCCTGTCAGGGCTACTCTCAGGCTGGCATGCTGGTAGGCCAGAGGGGAAAGGGGGCATTGTCAGGGAAGACAGCCTGCAGCTGCCCCACTGGGAGGCTGGGAGGCCTGAATAGCTTCACAGCTCTGGGCTTGGTTGCTGAATGGGGGCTTGGCCCCTCCCTGGCGGTGGCCTGGAATAGATGACATTTTCATTGCAAGCTAACAAGGGGAGAAATCCAATTACCTCACAAAGGGGCTCCTGAAGGGGCCTGCAGAAAAGAGGGAGGGGAACAGGGAGAAGGAGAAGGGAACCTGGGGGGCCGTGTGTCTGTGTGTGTGTGTGTGTGTGTGTGTGTGTGTGTGTGTGTGTATGTGTGTGTGTGTGTGAGAGAGAGACAGAGACAGAGACAGAGAGAGAGCGAGCCTGTGTGAGCATGTGTACACAAGTGAATTATGTGTGTATGAGAAAGTGTGAATATGAGTGTGTGCAAGTGTGTAAAATGTGTGTGTGACTGAGTGTGTACATGAGTGAATGTGTGAGTGTGAGTGTATGAGAGTGTGTGACTGTGTTTGAATATGTGTGTGAGTGTGCATGATTGAGTGTGTACTTGAGTGAATTGTGTACGTGTGTGTGTGTGTGTGTGTGTGTGTGTGTGTGTGTGTGTGTATGTATGTGTGTGTGTTTGTGTGTACAGGGAACTGGAGAGGAACAAAGCCCCTATGGGGACTTGGGGACCTGTATGCCGGCAGGGAGGTGAAACGTACCATTGGCCAGAGCTCCTGTTTTCAAGGGCCCCTCCCTGCAGAGTCACCTGAGTGGAGCAGACAAGACTCCAGGCTGCTGAGGGCAGTTCCTTTTCATCACTTTCTGTCACCAGCTCTGTCACCAAGTGACCAGCCCTCAGCTCCTCATGTCTGGCCTTTGCCCTTTCTTTGCATTTGTTGAAAGTCTGTTATTTAAACTTGGCATAAA
This sequence comes from Cricetulus griseus, assembly GCF_003668045.3. Lineage (NCBI taxonomy): Eukaryota > Metazoa > Chordata > Mammalia > Rodentia > Cricetidae > Cricetulus > Cricetulus griseus. The sequence goes on from NW_023276806.1 coordinate 275,039,800, forward strand.
AAATAAAAATAAGAAGGCCAGGTAGATGGCTCAGTGGGTAAAAAAAAAAACTTGCTATCAAGGTCTAGTGGCCTGAGTTCCATCCTGGGATAGGGACCCACATAGCACAAGGAGAGTATAAGTTGTCCTCTGATCTCTACGTGTGTGAGCAAACACACACACTAAAGGAATTAAACGTGATAAAGATTTTTTTTAAGTTTACACCCTAGCTGCAATTAGAAAAAAGTAGAAACTAATTCTAAAGAGAGATAATTTGAATTACCCAACCAACACTTGGAAGCTTCGGCAGGTGTTGGGGTTGTCAAGGGCCTGAGTGGAATCTGGGGCTCTCTGGAGAGGTTAGCAAACTTGGGCATCTCCTGGACTTCATTCCTCGTGGAGAGGATAGAATAAAGAGCATCTATCTAGAGGTTTAAACAGCTGCGCAAAGCAAGGCTGTGTTAGAGGCTGCCTTCCTCCTTCCACGGGCCACGGGTGTCTCCGCCTCCATGTAGCTCTTAACTTTGCTTATCTGAAGCTAAGTGTATCTTCTCCTCTGCAGAAAGCCGGGACAAATTGAGGGTTCACTGTGTTATTTGGTGAATCTACCTTGAGCTCCGTGGAGGAGCCACGGGGCTCCCTGGAGGAGTCAGGAGCTAAGCGAGCCAGAGGACTGATGGTTGCAGGGGACCCGATCTGCAAGTCCAGCCGCCCCCCTCCTTCCCCTAGGAAGGAAGGGCCGCAGACCCCCTTGGGAGGAAATTAGCTCCGGCTTCCTCCGGCCTAGCCAGAGCAAATCGGCCTTCAAAAGCTCTGAGCCTCCAGGCCACACAGCGAGCCCCTTTGTCGCCCCGCCAGCACCTCCCTCTCTCCTGCCTGTCCAGAGGAGACTAAATGGGACTCTTAAAGGACACAGGAACTGAAGGACTGAGGGTTTGGTCGGGGATGGGGGGATCTAGGAGGTGTGGGAGGATGGCTGTCTGCCAGGATTTTTAAACTGCTGAGCCAATGCCTTCTCCAAATTCAATGCCCTTTCCAAATTGGCGTATTGCCTCTTCATTCATCATGTGAAGGCTTTGGGGGAACCCTCTGGCCTCCAAGGTGCTTGTCCCCAAGGATGTTACAACTCTGACCCCTACAAACTGGTACAGTCAGGCATCGTGAAGAAGGGGCAGGACTTGTTAGGGGCAGAGCTCAGATCAAGCCACACCCACCAGAACATGACACCCAAGGGACCTCTCTGGGTTTGGGGGAGGGGGCACCACGCGCTCCCCGGAGCTCAAAGTAGATTAAAATTAAAATTGAATTTTAATTCTTTAGATTGGACAGCCTGCCTCTGCTTCCTGAATGCTGGGATTAAAGGCATGCACCACCATGCCCAGCTTTTTTTAAAAAAAAAATTATTTATGGTTTTTATTTTTTGCATCTGAAGTGTGTGTGTGTGTGTGTGTGTGTGTGTGTGTGTGTGTGTGTGTGTGTGTGTGTGTGTAGGCCAGAGGTTGATTTTGGAGGTCTCTCTTGATCACTTCTCTGCCTTCTTTCTTGAGACATTATCTCTCCTTGAGCCTGGAGCTCTCTGATTTGATTAGGCTACCAACCAATGAGCTTCAGGGATCTGTCACTGCCACCCCCCATCCCTGGGACTACAGACATATCCTGCTGCACCTGGCTTTTTAATTTTTAGAAGAGGTGCTAAGAATCCAAACTCAGGTCTTCACACCTGTACATGCTTGACCTGACCAACAGAGTCATCTCTCCTCAGCTACCCATCCCCCTTTTAGACAAAGTCTCATGTAGCATCCTCTGGCTTCAGATGTCCTATATAAGCAGAGTTGAGTTTGAACTCCTGACCCTCCTGTCTGCCATTATGCCAAGTTTGCTGTTGTTCCAGTTAGGTGCTAACACTGGGAAGACATCACCTGCAAATCTGAATTTCCAACTTCCCTTGGAAAATTCTGTATTGCCTAACGTGGTGATGAGCACTTGTCATTCCAGCATGGGAAGGTAGAAGCAGGTCATCCATGGCTATGTAATGTGTCTAGGCTACATACGACTCTGTCTCATAAACCAAAATTAAAACAAACGAGATGGGAGCAGGGGAGCTATTTTCATTGTTGCATAGAAATAGTAAGTGTGACTTAGCAGTATGTGATCTTCAGATGGTCACTTTCCCTGACATGGCTGCTTTCTTCATGCGTGTTTGCTCTGCCACGGTCCTTGCACTGGCATCTCCACATAGACACAGGGCAGTATGAACCAAGGTTCCTGGATTTCCAGGAAGCGCTATTTTTCCTAAATGCCGTGACCAGTGCCTCCTCTTCATGGAACAAAGGAAGGATGACAGTATTTCAGTTGCCTGAGTTTACACCAAGGGAAGCTGATGCAGAGGGAAGGGACACTGACACAGGATTTTGCAGGTTTAGTGCATTTCTAGTGTCTTGCTGGGGAATGGCAGGGAGGGAGAGACAACGGACTCTCTCAGAAGGTCCTCTGGCCTCCTCCTGTGTCCTAATACACCTGTGCCCACTAGAGGCTGAGCAGAGGAGCCAGGCTGAATCCCCTCCACTGACAGCTCTACAGATCCCTCCCCACCCCCACCTTGTGGTTAAATCATTGTCAGAGGCACAAGGTCAGTGACCAGCTGGCTGCCCCATGCAGAGGAGGCCAGGGGCAGGGCAGAGGAAGGGGACCTTGGGAGTCCTTGCCTTCTATCTCCACAGCCTCAGACCTGTCTCCCCCAAGCTGGCAGGATCCCTAGTTGTACCCCAGGGGGCTCGCTGTCTTGATGCTGAAGGGTAACCTCAGGCTTGGTCCTCATTGTCTTATAAGCAGGAAAGAGTTTTTATAATGAGAACATGGAGATATGATATGCTTCAGCTTTGGGACAGTAATTAGAAAGAAGCTTTTGTTTTTTGATGGTTCATCCCTTAGAATGACCACCATTTCCCAAAGCTGTCCCTGTGCCACTCCTTCAGTCCCCATAGTCACAAGTGAGCGTGCTGATGGGAAACCCAAAGAGCAGAGTGGGACGGGGACCCACTCAAGGTCACCAAGCTGATGCTTGTTGTTCTCAGCTCAGGTGGCCATGGGGCAAGGCTTTCCCTGTTGAGAACTTACCTAACATGAGTAGGGGAAGAGCCCAAGGTCAAGGGCAGACTCCGTCCCTCTTCCTGCACCAGGAAGGCTCATGCAGAGCCAGTCACATCCCTCACTGCTGCCACTATCTCCTAGATACCTTCTAGGACTTCCTCTCCCCTGAGGAATTTTGCCCTCTGAACTATGATTTCTAGACAGCCCCAGGGACTCACTTCCCAAGCAGCCGCGCCTCCATCATTTCTGGGTGGAAGCTGTGTGATGCACACCAAGAGGGTGGGGCTCATTTTCTATTGGCCTGAATAGAACTCCAACCTCTAGGCATGCACTGCCCTCTTCCAACAGCCCACTGGACTCTAGTATAGAGGGGCTGCTGGCTCACAGGCCCCAAGAAGCACGGTCTAGACTGTAGCCAAACATTCACAAGCCATTCAGAACATACATCTGACCCAACAGTTCCACTCTGAGGCCTTTTCTTAAAGAAATAGTAAAATGGTACACGATCACCCCTCTATATCTTGGAGCTCCTCAGTTGAGGATTCAGCCATCCTTGGATTGAGGATATTTGGAAATGATATTGCAAGCCAGGAGTGGTGGTGCATACCTTTAATAATCATGGCACTTAGACGCAGTCAGATCTCTGTGAGTTCGAGGCCAGTCAGGTCTACATAGTGAGTTCCAGGACAGCCAAGACTACATAGAAAGACCCTGACTCAAAAACCAAAAACCAAAACAAAACAAAACAAAACAAAAACAAGCAAGCAAGCAAGCAGGCAAACAAACAAAAAAGGAAAATGACATTGCATCTGTGTAGATTGGGAACATGCTTTTATTCTTGTGCTTATTCCTGAGCTGTATAATGCATTAGCAACTATTTACCTAGCACCCATGTTTATGTGCCATCCATAGATGGTTCACGGTGCATGGGGGGAGGTGCACCAGCTCTGTACATTTTACACAAGGTATTTGAGTCCTCCCATGAACTTTAGTATTCTCTGGGGGTCCTGGAATGGACCTCTCCCACCTTAGGTTCTGAGGGATGCTTGCATGCGTGAGAATGGTCATCTGGAACAGCTAAGTGACACGTGTAGTCCCAGCCCTAGGGAGGTGGAGGAAGGAGGACCAGATGCTCAAGATATCTTAGGCTATGTAGAGTTTGAGGCCAACCTGTGCTGCCTGAGATCCTGCTCCAAAACCAAAGCCTGAACGAAGACCAAAACCTCCAAAAGCTCATCTTTGTGTATACAATATTCACGGGGCTGGACTTGGTGGTTAAGAGCACTGGCTGTTCTTTAAGAGGACATGGGTTTGATCTCCAGCATCCACACGGGCAGTGTGCCACTGTCTGTAACTCCAGTTCTCTTCTGGTCTCCTCAGACACTGTCCATCTTGCAGCGAACACACAGACCCTCAGACTTACCCACAAAAGAAAAAGAAGTAAATCTCGAAACAAACAAAAGACACCTTTGCCAAACTGAGCATGACAGCATACTCATCTAATTCTAGCACTCAGAAGGCTGAGTCAGGAGGATGACGAGTTCCAGGCCACCCAGGCAGGACAGAAGGAAAAAATTACAGGCAGGAAACAGTCTGGAGTCTGGAGAATTGGAGAATCAAGATTTTTTGCACAGCCAGGTGGGTGGCACATGCCTTTAATCCCTTCTTGTAGGAGGCAGAGGCCACCCTGGTCTACATAGCAGGTTCCAAGCCAGCTCCGGCTACTAGTGAAACACTGTTCCAAAATAAATAAATAAATAAATAAATAAATAAATAAATAAATAATAGATAAATTTAATAAATAAATAACAGCACAGTTGTTGACATTTTCTGTGAAGGCTATTGGCTTAAAGACAGTTCTTTTCTTGCAGATGTAGGTGTGTTCCCATGAGTGTGGGGTACACATGCTTGAGTGTGTGTATTCATGTGGCGGCATTTCTCCCCATCTTAGATACCAAGGCAGGGTGATGGGGGAGGCCCTTCTGTGTATATAATTGTCTTATTGGTTGATAAATAAAGTACTGCTTGGCCAATGAGGAAGCAAGATAGTTGGGACTAGGAGTCAAGAAGGATTCTGGGAAATGTAGTAAAGAAGTCTTGCGATCTAGGCAGGAAGTGACATAGCAGGCAGACTCCTATATAAACAAGGACAAGAAGGAAGTGGTCCCTTTTCTCTTGCTCTTCCTTCTGGTCTCTGCTCGAGGATCACCATGTAAACCCGGGAAGACAGGACACTTCTGCTGGCGTCTGATGAGGTAAGTCTTATAAAATATATATAGATTTATGATAATTAAGACTGAGCTAGTAGATGAGAAATCCTAGTAATTGGCCAAGCAGCACTGTACCTAATGTAAGTCTCTGTGTGTTATGTGGAACCTTAATGTGGTGACAGGCAGAACTCCGGCAGCCTGGCGGAAAGCGCCCACATGGTGGCAGGGCTTGGGTGGATGGAGTAAAGATTTATTTATTTATTTATTTATTATTTTTTGGTTTTTCGAGACAGGGTTTCTCTGTGTAGCTTTGGAGCCTATCCTGGCACTCACTCTGGAGACCAGGCTGGCCTCGAACTCACAGAGATCTGCCTGCCTCTGCCTCCTGAGTGCTGGGATTAAAGGCGTGCGCCACCAACGCCCAGCAAGATTTATTGTTACAGCAGGGTCCCTCGCTGAGCTCAGAGCCCGTTTCAGCTACTTTGGGTAGCTACCTTTTTCCAGTGATTCCCATCTTTGCCTCTGTGCTCTGGGTACACATGGGCTGCCACACACTCTTGGTTTTTATGTGGATCTGAGCTCTTGAGTGCTCATGCCTGTTACCTGCTGAGGTTTGTCCCTAGTCCAGCATGTCTTTTGTATATAGAGATAGTTTCACATAATGCTAAAAAGCAGTAAACTGCATGTAAGGGCTGAGCAATTGGGATCTTGAAAACGGTGTCACTTCTCTCCTGAGTATGTTTTCAGTATCTCACAGGCAAGGCTGTTAACTTTCAGTTACAACACAGAGATGAACCCTGTGACCTGGATGTTATTTATGATGCAGTCCTGTGCAGTGCACCCCAGAATCCACCTGTGACATCATTTGAGCTCCTTGGAAGGTAACTTCTGAACCTACAAAATCATGCATGCACGCATGCACGCACGCACACACACACAGCTATTGTAAAGAACAAAGGAGCCAGCTATGGGAAGCCCACACCGACACTCTCAGATGTGTCTTATTCTCTCCTTGAGCACCTATCTTTCTATTAACCTCTGTGCACGAATTCACATTAAAAAAAAAAATCTTTTAGGAGCTAGAGAGGTTTCTCACTGGCTAGAGCATTGCCTACTTCCAGAGGACCTGGGTTCGATATTCGGCACCCACACGGCAGATTATAACCATCTATAACTCCAGTTCCAGAGGATCTGTTGACTTCTCTGGCCTCTGAAGGCACCAGGCATGAATGTGGTACACAGACATACATACAAGCACAACACCGGTACATGTAAAATAAAAAAAAAAATTCTAAAATTTCTTTTTAATACACTCCAACTTGGCTTCATACATGTTTTCTTGGAATTCTGTATTTAAGACTTATTTTTATATTTTATTTATTTATTGAGATAGGGTCTTACTATGTAGCTCAGGTTGGCCTGGAATTATCCATGTAGACCATGATGACTTAGACTTACAAATATCTGCCTGCCTCTGCCAACTAAGTGCTAGGATTAAAGGCATGGACCACCACATCCGGTGACTTTTAAATTTTGTGTGTGTGTGTGTGTGTGTGTGTGTGTGTGTAGATGCCTGAGGGGGCCAGAGGTACAGTGCACCTGCCCCCCTTGTAGCTGGAGTTACAGGAAGTTTGAGCTGCCTGACATGCGTGCTAGGAACTGAACCTGGGTTCTCTACAAGAACACTATTGAGTACTTAACCACTGAGCCATCTCTCCAATCCCACCAAACTTTTTGCTGCTGCATAGTCATGGGTCTAGCTTTACTTGAGGGGAGGGCCTAAAAGAAACGAGGACTCCTCAGATTGGTGACAGTACCAGTCTGTGTCTCTTGCTGTACCACTGCTCACAAACGAAAAGGAGTGATGACTTCATTCTCAGTGATTGTGTCTATTTTTGCAAAGCTGATCATCCCAACACTCACAGGACTGAGATGGGAGGATGGCAGCTTCTGGGACAGTGTGAGCTACATAGACCCTGGCTCAAACAAAAACAAAACTAAACAAAACAAAAATCTCTCTTTTCAGTAGTGAGTTACTTAGGACCTTGGAAAAACAAGAAAGATATTTGTTTTAAAGTTGAGTGTGACAGGGACTTCTCTGAGGCCCCCTATGGGAAGGCAGGTGCAGCCAGATGTGACCAGGTGTGGCCAGGTGAGGGCAGGAAAAAGTGGACAGCGGAGGCCATCTCTGCCAAGACCAAGACCAGCTGGGTGATAACTGGCCTGGTTCTTGGCCTGGGTCAGGCACTCAATCTCTAGGAGGGACTTTGTCAGGCCAGGTGGTTGTCCTACCCCAACCTGCACCTGCTCCATTAATCTTTTCTGTTCTAACCTGGCTGACAGTGTCCCTTCTGTCTGTTGACCTAGGAGGGAAGTGCGAGGCCTGAGGCCCAGGTGAGTGACTCCTGTTTAGTGCCTGCTGTTGCCCAGCAGCTGGGGCTGGAGCCCTCGTGGGGGGCCTGGATTGTCAGTTGCTGATGGATTGGGAACTACAGACAGGCAGCTCTCTCCTGCCACCAGCTCCCTACCTCCCAGGTCCTGCATCAGTCCCTAGAAAGGATAATTGACAAAAGGAGGCACATCTGTTTTATTTTATTTTGAGACAGAATCTCACCATGTAGCCCTTGCTGGCTTGAACTTGCTCTGTAGACCAGGCTGGCCTCAAACTCACAGAAACCCACCTGCTTCTGCCTTCCAGTTCTGAGGTAACAGACATGCATCACCATGCTCAGCAAGCCACGTTCTTCTTAGAGTCATCATCAATGAACTGCACACCGACCTGGTACCCAACATACATCTACAGTAAGTACTACAACCTCCCTGTCTTTAACCTCACCCCAACCCAGGTGACCAGATATAGCCATCTCTCAGTATCCATCAGGGATTAGCTTCCCCAGGCTTCCCTTATGGCTTCTCCAGGGTACCAATCTGAGTTCCTGACATAAGGTGGAATAATGTTTATATGACATGTCCATGTATCCTTCCACACATAACCATCTCTAGATGACATGATACTTTACACCACATAGACACTATGTACATAGCTTTAGCACAGGGTGAAAAATAGATGTACTAAGGAAAGAGAAAAAGCTCCAGGTGCTCTGCTTGCACAGAGCTGTCAAGGAAATCCCTTCCTTTTTTTTTCAGCTGCCCAGACACTCAGAAATCTGCACTCTAAGAAGGCCTAGGAACCCTTCATCTGGAAGCATGCCTGTCACCCATGCCATGCTGGTTTGCAGGCATGCAGAATGCAAGAGCTGTGGGGTCATGGAGACTTCCAGCTAGATGCAAAGAAAAGCCTAAGAGGTCAAGAAATGTGTAGCAATGTCCTATTTCCTCTGGAAATGTTTGCTCTGTGCCATTACAGTTTAGAAGTAGGTTGGTTTCTTTTTGATGGACAGAGACTCCCTTTGAATTCCAAGGGAGATGTTGAACATGATTTTTTTTTTTTTTTTGGACTGAGGATTGAAGCCATTTCCTCACAAGTCAGGCAAATGTCCTACCACTTCTCCAGGGAACAGAGGCTTCTTCCTTTTTTTTTTTTTTAAGATTTATTTCTTTTTATTTCATGCTTTGGCTGCATGAATGTCTGTGTGCCACGTGTACACAATGCTTGTAGAGGCCAGAAGAGGGCATCAGAACCCCCAGAACTGGAGCTATGGACAGTTGTGAGCCATCAGGTGGACAGTGGGAATACAGCTCAGGTCCTCTGGGAGAGCAAGACAATGCTGCTCTTAACTGCTGAGCCATCACTCCAGTCCCAGAGTAGACTTCTGAATAATATTGGAATTGTTAAGACTTTGGGAACGCATAGAGATGGAATAAATAGATGCATTTTGCATTGACATAGAATTATGGTCGATATTAATGTCAACCTGCCACAAATTAGAATTAGAGTAGGTAGCTTCACCTGAAGAACTGTTCTGATTGTCATGATTGATGCATGAAGATCCTAACCTTGGGGCACCTTCTGGTAGCAGCCCAGTGTTTCAGGGGGACACTGATTTTGACTTTTGTTCTCTTGGCCTCCCCCTTGCCTCTGTATTCGTTTGCTCTGTTATTGCTGCCGCTGCTGCCCCAGCTGCTGATTCCAAAGCAGCTGGTGTCAAAACAAACAGCTCTCCAGGAAACTTCCAGGCTTCCAGTGCCAAATTAGGATTGCTGAGGTACCAGCCTTGGGGACTAACTACTGTAAGCATTTCGAGCGGATCGGATGGAACAGGTATTCTGGCACTCGGAGTCACAGAACACTCAGTCTTACACAGCTCAGATGGAAAAGATTCCCGGAGCTTGGAAGCCAAGGAATACCACAGGTCACAGTAAGCACAGCAGCTTACAGCCCTGTTTCAGGGGAGGCTTCCCCAGTGTATCAGCTCTGCTCCCGCAGGAAAGGGTTTCCCTGGCAAAAGTTACAGCCCTTCTCACTCTTCTCTGCCCAGGGTCATCTCTGCTCCACTGCAAAAGAAAGTCTTCACCCTCGTCCAAGGGGTTTATTGGGAGGGAAGAATCAAGGAGGAGTGGCTGCCCTCTGCCACTGTGGGCAGCCGGGAAGCCCAAACAGCCACAAGCTGAACAGACACAGGGTTTATATAGGGATTCTTAGGGGGTGGAGTTTTTCCAGGGGGTGGGGATTGGTCAGATTTCAATCCCTGGATTCAGATTGGCTAGATCTCCTGCTCAGGGATTGATTAGTTTTCTGCACAGTCTTGGGGTCAGATTTGGCTCTGGTTTCAGGGTCAGGGTGCATTTCTTTGGTTCTGGTTGTAGGGCCAAAGTGTGTTTCTTTGGCTGGACCCTTTTTACCTACAACTACCAAGTTGCCAACATCCACAGTGAGAGACAGCTGTGTGATGACTCTGACTGCTGAGGCTCCCAGCCTTAAGGACTTAGAAATTACTGGGTTCTTAGCCTCTCAGGTGTGATTCAGCTGCTGTTGCTACTTTAATGTAAACTGACTTAATAAATTTGTGTGTGTGTGTGTGTGTGTGTGTGTGTGTGTGTGTGTGTGTGTGTGTGTGTGGTACACTGTCTTGTTTCTGCATGTGTGGAGGCCACAGGTCAGCTTTGGTATCTGTCTCTGTTGTTCTTCAATTTAATTTTAGAGACAGAGTCTCATCACTTGGGCTAGCTAGACTAGCTGGTTGGTGAACCCCAAGATCTGCCTGTCTCTGGTCCCCAGGTGCTGAGTTTGCAAGTACACACTTCCAAGTACTGCCTTTCTATGGTTTCTGGGGATTTAAATTCAGGTTCTTATGCTTCTGCAGCAAACTCTTTATATACCGAGATATTTCCCCAACCCTAAGGAGGGGGTGGGGGTCTGTGGGGTGTGTGTGTGTGTGTGTGTGTGTGTGTGTGTGTGTTCACATGTGTGTTGAGGTCAGAGATCGATGTCTTATATTTTCCTCTGTCACTCCTCACCTTGGTTTTTGAGGCAGGGTTTCTTATCTACCTTGAGCTCTCCAATTAGCAGGACAGCTGCTCTCAAGCTTCAGGGCTCCTCCTGTCTCTGCCCACCCCACACTCCTAGCCCTAAGGTTACATGCACATGCCTTCACATGGGTGTTAGGGATCTGAACTCAGGTCCCCATGGTTGCCCAGCAAACACTTTATGGACTAAGCCCCATTTCTCAAGATCGTCACTGTGTACTTTCCATGAGGGACTTGGGTGTCTTTGGATTTTGATATCCATGGGGTTTCTGGAATCAGTCCCCTGAGCATCCTGGAGAATGATTGTTCATTATTTTTATTATACATTCCTCATGCAGTCTTCATTGTATGAGAGAACTGCTCATGTTTTACAATAGCATTTTGCTAAAAAAGAAGTTGCCTGAGACCACCAAGAGGGTAGAGGACAGATCGGTCCCCTCACCCCAAATTCCCTACCCTTGACCATCACAGTCTATTAAAGGAAGTGGCTTTGGAACCATCTGTACAGAGGTCAAGACATGAGCTTACAGGTTAGGCTCTCTTGTGTATGCTATACTGAAAGGAGAGGTAGCAGGGGGCTCTAGGCAGAGCTTCCTATGGGAACCATTTGCAGTCAAGAGTCAGTGGAGGAGACTGTGGGAGAGGTGAAGGCAGGCTCCACAGGAACTTCAAGGCAGAGTCTACCAGGTCTAGTGAAGACAACACCAGTCTAGTTTAGGAGGATGACTAGCTTATGCTTCCACCACATTGGCCACAGAGGACAGACTGAGGAATCCTCTGCAGTGGGACCAAGGAGTAGCCATCAACTTCCAATGGTGGGGTCCAGGCTAAGAAATTGCATTATTAGCAATGGACCCTGCTATGCCACTAAGTCTGTTGTCACCTTGGACCAGTCCCTTCCCCTTCCTGGCTTTCATTTTGCACAGCCCTGAAGTCAACAGTGGGGACTCTAAGACCCCCCCCCAAGGCCATTTCCAGCCAGGCCATGAGTCTGTTTTGTGACTAGGTCCTGAGTCCTTTTTAGCCACTGCTGACTTTTTGCTACCAACGGTCTAAGGAGCGAGGGGTGAGAAGAGGTGGGGGCGGGGGCACTAGGTCTGTAAAGAAATTCCCAGACTGGCCTTCCTGCTTTGTGTGTGCAAAGAGAGACTGGAGAAGTCCTGGGCTGGGAGGGGCAGGGATGGAATTAGGAGGGGGGAGAAGAGGGTGTGCTGAGGAGACAGAAGAAAGAAATAAAGGCGAATCCAACAAAAGCAAGTAGAAAGTTGAGTGACAAGCTTGGGGCTGCAGGCCCTGGGCCGGCTAGGCCTTTGGGAATGAAGAATGGACACAAATGAGCTGGATTTTCATGCTTGGTGGACGGTGAATGGGGGAGCATCTTTTAAAACCCTATCAGGAACTCTTTGGATTGTCATTAGATCTGGGCACGGCCAAAGCCAGAGGGAGGAGTCCACTGAATCTGGCCTCCTGGGTGTGAAAAGGCCCTGATATGCCACTGGTGTTGGCGGCTGGCGGAGGTGTGGGGGGTGGGGGGGATGCTCCAGGCTCTCTTTGCTGAGCTGGGCACACCAGGGCCCCTCAAAGGTTTCGGTAAATTATTTGGCATTTCAAGGGTCCTTGAAATTCAATGGTAGACTCCCTCTTCTCTCAGTGGACCCCACACTGGAGCTAGGAGGGGCAGGGAAGGATGGGGTGGGCTCTGGGTTTCCGGCTCCTTGTGGGGTGACCAACCATCCATGTTTGCCTGGCACAGGGGACTTATGGTGCCAATGTCAGAAATCCCAGAAAAATCAGAATGGTTAGTCAGTCTCAGGTGGTATATATAGTAGGGATAAGAAGGAATTTATTGCCAAGTCATTAGGTATGAAAATGGCTTGGTGTTTGTGTTTTTATTTTTATGTCATTATGGGGCTAGGAATTGTAGCTCAGGTAATAGAGTGATTACCCAGCATGCATGAAGCCCTAGGTTCTATCCCCAGGCGTGGTGGTATGCTCCTGTAATCCCAGCATCTCGGAGGTAGGGGTGGGAGAATCAGAAGTTCAAGGTCATCCTCAACTACTTAATGAGTTGTGAGGCTAGCATGGGCTACATGAGGTAGCATCTCAAAAAAAGTTTTAATCTGAAAATAGGCACTAATGTATATGTGGGGTGACAGATGACTGGGCTGTCAAAAAGGCTGAAGGGTGGCTGCAAACAGATGAACCAAGGTTGGCTTCAAATTAGTGTCCACAGGGTAAACGTTTTTACACTCCCATGGCCTCCAGCCCTTCCCTGCCTCTCCTCACTCACTGCTTTTAGAGAGTAGAGACTTAGTGATCATACATGAAGACACAGTAGTCTATTCTCTGTGTACTTGTATCCACTTGAAAGGGTCCAAAGTCAAAACTCACAAAAAGGAGAGGAAAATTGGGTTATTGTGGAGAGGGCAGTGTCTCTGGGTCCAGAAGGTCAGGGGATGAGTCTCATGCCATCTCTCACTGGGTGGCATGTCGCTTGAGTGCTCCCTGTCTCCATTTCGTTTGCAGAAGAGAAAAGGCAATTCTCACTCATAGACTAATAAACAGAAAGCACTAGGAGTACCTTAAATATAGCATACCCCAGTAACAGTGAGTCAGACACAGTACACCCCAGTAACAGTGAGTCAGACACAGTACACCCCAGTAACAGTGAATCAGGCACAGTACACCCCAGTAATAGTGAGTCAGACACAATACACCCCAGTAACAGTGAGTCAGACATGGTACACCCCAGTAACAGTGAGTCAGGCACGGTACACCCAGGTAACAGTGAGTCAGGCACAGTACACCCCAGTAACAGTGAGTCAGACACAGTACACCCCAGTAACAGTGAGTCAGACACGGTACACCCCACTAACAGTGAGTCAGGCACGGTACACCCGGGTAACAGTGAGTCAGACACAGTACACCCCAGTGAGTCATATACAGTATAACCCAATAACAGTAAGTCAGACATAGTATACCTCAGTAACAGTGAGTTGACACTAAAAACTTTTAGATGTGCATTTTTGGAGGGAAACCATGCCCATAGGCTCCCTTCTGAACTCTACTTCCAGAATCCTGGAATAAATAAAAAACCCTGTAGAATAGGCCAGCTACTAAGATGAGGCCTCACCCACATAAGAGACCTAGGTGGGCTACGTGCCTTCCCTGAGCTGCAGCCTGCATAAAGCCCCTGCCAGCATGTCTTCCTCATGTTGGAGACTGCTTGCCTGTCTCCTCCAGGAAAGCTCAGCACCTCAATATTCTCCTCATGGATCAGTTTCCTTCCTGCTTCTGTCAGTCAATCAGGAGGCACAGGGGGATAGGTCACGGTGTCCTGGCATCTCTCTGAATGCTGAGCACAAGCTCAAGAATGGGGTGGTGCACCCACAGAGGAGTGAGTATGCACACATAAAGGTACTCTCACATGAGGTCGAGAGAAGAGGCTACAAAACCCTAGATGCAAAAAGAAGAGACGGGGACCTGGTTAGATGATTGGGGGCTTTGTGAAGCAGAGTTAAGCACAGTTGTGAGAGCTGAGGCAGGGGCATGTCAGCACTTGGAACCAAGCTCACTGCTGAAAACCTAGTGCCAGATGAAGTATCAAGAGGATACTTGCTGCCATTCTAGGGACCTACATCAGATCACCTGGACACAAAGCCAAGAGCTGCCCTTCTGGGGCTGGAGAAATGGCTCTGCCATTACAAACTCTTCTGTTAAAAATTCACTAAAAATACAAGAGTTTGGGTGCCAGCATCCACATAGGACAGCTCACAATTCTCTGTAACTCCAGCTCCAAGGATCCAAGACCTTATTCTGTCCTCTGCCCTGCACTGACACGGCACACACTTACACACTTACACACACACTCACTCACACACACACACACACACACACACACACACACACACACTCACTCACACACACAATCTTTTTTTTTAATAGAGGAATCGCTATAAAGGTGACCCCTTGCCAGGACAACAGCTCCTGGGGTGTGTGTGTGTGTGTGTGTGTGTGTGTGTGTGTGTGTGTGTGTGTGTGTGTAGTGGTCACTAGAATGGAAACCACAGAAGCCTTGTGTTCCTACACAGGTACGGATGCATGTTGGATGCTGTTACTGTCATTTAATTCTGACAATTATGCTGCAAGAGGCCAACATGGTTTCCTTTCATCACTGATTGACCTGGTCAGACCCTTGGGTGGGTCCAATGCCACACTGGGGAGAAGAGGAGCTTGAATTAGAACCCTAGGCTTTTGTCTTCACAGTCAAGACTATCAACTACTATACTGTCTTATTCAATTCACACTGAGAAAAAAAAAAAAAAAGGACTGCCACGAAGGATGCACCACTGAAACTGTGTGGTTCCTGGATCCTGGACACTTTTTCCAGGATAAATCTGGTGGGCTCCGTTCCTTGTTCTAGCTGCCCATCACTGGATGATTGTGAATATGTTACCAAACCTCCCTGAGTCTTCACTTCTACCCTGGTCCATGTCCCATCTCCCCCAAATCATTGTGGGATTGCAGTATTTCCCAGGCCATTCCTGAGGTATATAGAAAGTGTAACAACACCTGGATCTGCCCGGATGCAGGTATCCATACTTCTGAGAGAGTTTGCAAACTCCTTTTACCTGGAGAGCATACTTTTGTTTCCTACTCCCTAGGAAGAAAAAGTCTGGCTGCTATGGTGATCTAATAAAGCTTGCCTGAAGATCAGAGTGCAAAGCTAGCCACAGATATAGAGGCCAGGCAGTGGTGGCACACACCTTTAATCCCAACAGCCACACCAGTTAGCCATAGAGGCCAGGTTGTGGTGGCACACACCTTTCATCCCAGCACTCAGGAGACAGAGGCCACCCTGGGCTACATGAGAATGAATCAGTCTAAAAGAAAAACAGAACTCACACCTTTAATCCCAGCACTAGTGAGGTGGAGACCGGAGTGATATGGCTGGGCAGAGAGAGGAATATAAGGCGGGAAGAGACAGGGACACATTGCAGTCTCAGGCAGTCTGAGGAGCAGTGCAGTTTGGAGATTCGATCAGAGGACACGATTGCCGCTTCCGTCTGAGCATTGGTGGAGGTGAGAGCGCTCTAGTGGCTGGCCACTTTGCTTCTCTGGTCTTCAGTTTTAACCCCAATATCTGTCTCTGGGTTTTTATTATTCATGCTACAGGCCACCTATGTGTTCTGTCTGTGTTCAAACTTCTAGTGTGTGTGTGTGTGTGTGTGTGTGTGTGTGTGTGTGTGCTCATGCGTGTGTGCTTGTGTGCTCTATACATGCATCTGTGTGTAACTTCACAGTGTATTTCTCATTCCACCTGTGTGGGTCTCTGCCTCTCTTCCTCAGAGTCGCCACCTGTTCATTCCTCATTCAAAAGGGGCCCAAGAGTTGGGGGAGCAGGCACAAGAGTGGTGTCCAGACCCCAGGGCAGGCAAATGAGGCTCTGGGCCTCCCAAACACTGAGGATGATAAATGGGGTCCAAGTCTTTCAGGCTTCATTATAGAGTCGCCATGGGTTTGCCCAAACCATGGCAACCAATTCAAGCAATGACTAACCTAATAAAGCAAAGGCAAAGGGGAAAAAGATGCATTCAAGACCCCAAGTCAGGCCCTGGTTCTCCATAGGCAGTAAATTTTCTTCAGTGGGTGTTGTGTCCAGGCCCCAGACATCCTAAATCTCTGCCTCAGGAGTGGGGGCAGGGAGGCCTGTGAAAGCAGTGAATGGATGTTCATGATCAGTGCAGGGCGTGGGGTGGGGTGGGGGGTTCAGATGAGCATTCAGTGTGGCAGGCCGGGTGTTCCAGGCCTTCTGTAGAAGTCAACCTAAACACTGGGGGTAAGGAGACACCTGCTTTAGGCTCAGGCGTCAAAGAAAATACCTGGACTTCCTTTATGTAAACTCTAGTATGCTTGCCTCAAAGAGTCTCTGTGTGTGTGTGTGTGTGTGTGTGTGTGTGTGTGTGTGAGAGAGAGAGAGAGAGAGAGAGAGAGAGAGAGAGAGAGAGAGAGAGGGAGAGAGGGAGGGAGAGGAGACAGGGAGGGGGAGGCAGAGAGGGGGAGAGGGAGAGAGAGAGAAAGAGAGGGAGAGTGTACAAGTGTGTGTGTGTGTGTGTGTAATGGCACACATGTGAAGGTCAGAGGATAACTTGAGGAAGCCAGTTCTCCCCCTCCACCTCTACATGACAAGCTGGTTGGTTTTTGTCAACTTGACACAAACCTAGACATGTCTGGGAAGAGGGGATCTCAATTGAGAAATTCCTCCTTCACAAGATTGGCCTGTAGACAAATCTGTGGAGGCGCTGCCTTGATTAACAATTGATGTGGGAGGGGCCAACCCACTGCAGGTGGTGCTGGTCCTGGGCAGGTGGTCCTGGCTATATAAGAAAGCAGGCTGAGCTAGCGATGGGGAGCACGCCAGTAAGCATTGCTCTTCCATGGCCCCTGCTTCAGTTCCTGCCTCGAGTTCCTGCCCTGACTTCCTTCCATGACAGACACTGTGATGGGAAGTGTAAGCCAATACCCTGTTTGCTCCTTCCAGCTGCTTCTGGTCTCAGCAGTAGAAAAGTAAATAATAAATGAGGGAACTCAGGTTGGGAAGCCTGAACAGCAAGCGCTCTCACTGCTGAGTATTCTTGCCGGGCGGGGTGGGGGGACATGTAGCCAAGATTTCTGTCACCGTGAATGTGATAGACAACTATATGATGGCCCCAGGGGCTGCTGCTCTGCCTCCAAGTCCACAGTCCTTTGTGCAACCCCTGGGCATCGGGCAGGACTTCCTGAATTTCTTCCTTGTGAGCTGAATTTTGCAAAGGTGATGGAGTGTCGTGTGTAGACTGTCATATGTGGATGGTCACATGTGCATTGTCGCTTCCCTGTGTATATAAGGCCTTGATATGCACCTTGGCCTGGCATTCTTGTTCTTCCCACCTCAGCCTCCTGAGTATTGGGGTTACCTGAGCTAGGTACCCTCACCAGGGTTGTCTCCCTTTGAATTTAGTTACAAAAGCTTATCATCTCTGTCTCCGGTGTCCCACACCTTTTGATGCATTTCATTAAGTAAACCCACAGAACACCGTTAATCCCAGCACTGGAGGGGCAGAGACAAGTGGAACTCTGTGAGTTTGATGTCAGCCTGGTCTACATAGCAAGTTCCAGGCCAGTGAGGGCTACATAGTGAGACCTTAGCTCAAAAATACATACATACATACATACATACATACATACATACATACATACATATATACATGAAGTCAGTTGCCATATTTTGAGCTGTCCCGTGTGACCAAAGCTGTGTGAGAAGAACCAGAGGGAGCCCTCTATCCCACAGTCAGTGAAGATCTAAAATATTCTTCCCAACAGCCTCGGATGAACTGAATGTTGGCCACAGCCACACGGATGCAAAAGATTTGGCTTCTCCTCTAGGCATATCATCAGGTGAGAGAGCATGCCTGCCTGGTGACCTTAATTACAGCCTCCTGAGACGCCTTGAGCCAGGGGAACCTAGCTAAGTCCTACTGAGGTTCCTGACCCTCAGAAGAGGCATGGGTGCACTATGGCTGGCCTTCAGAAGTTAAGTGTTGTGCAGTCTGTCTCACAGGGATAGATTCCTAATACAGGAGAGGTGGTTTAGCTTCATGTGTCTCCATGATGACTGGTCTGAGTGCTTGGTAAACCACACCATCCCCCTGGTCAAGGTGGAAAAGTCATTCCTGGACCATGATTTCTCTGCTAGTCATATATACAAATCAGATGAGATGACGGAGGTCCCCCAGTGGAGTCTTGTCACAAAGCTGCCATCACAGGAAGTGTGTGAACACACCTGCTGTCTTACACCAGCGTTCTCCTCCAACTACATGAGAAACTGTCGTTTTTTTTGCCATCTTCATAGCTTGAGAAACTGAGGCTTGGAGCAGCTAAGTAACCTGCCAGAGTTAATAGGATTATGAAGTGTCAGAGATGAGATGGCTGCCAAGTCCCATTGGCTCATTGAAATGATCTCAGGAGGAATCAATTACATGACGGCATTGCTACTCTTGAGCTCAGAAATATAGCTACCGTGAGAACCCCGGGTTTACGAAGGTAGATGAGGTCTCTTCTAAAATGGGTCCATGGACAGCCAATATTGGCTATTCTGGTACAGAGGAAATTATGAATCAGCAAAGGCCTTGTGCCTATACATGAATCATCCTCTTATTCATTATTCAACAGATATTCACCTATGTATATGTGCTAGCCAGTGGGCGGAGGGCTAGAGATTCCTAAACAAAGAGATCCACCGATCCACTTCTGGAATTAGAATCAGTATATAGAGGATAACATGCCTGCACAGCCACTGTTTACAGTATCTGAGATCTGAAAACACATGCTCACTAACTGACGAATGCATAAAGAAAATGTGGTATGCATCCACGGTGGGATAACATTCAGCAACACAGATGGTACAGAAGAGCATGACACTGAGTAAAAATAGGCCAGGCACAGAAAATCTGTGTGTGGTCTTGCTCATCCGTGGAACTAAAAAACAGCATCTCAAAGAAACAAATAATAGAGAGGTAGGGACCAGAGCACGAGGAGGGAGGGGGCACGGGAAGATGCTGATCAAAGTGTACAAAGCTTCAGCTGGGCTGATAATTAGCTTCAATGAGATGACATATCTGTCAGATGATCCCAGCTGTCCCACAGTGAATGATAACACATTGTATATTTCAAAACAGACTTTTAGTATTCTCAGTACACATACATGCATGCACACACACACACACACACACACACACACACACACACAGGCCAGGGAGATAGTTCAGCAGGTAAAGTGCTTGCCACCAAGCTTCAAGACCTGGGTATGAGTGCTGAGACTCACATGGTGGAAGGAGAGAATTCACTGCCTTCTGGACTCTGTGGACCCCAGTCATATGTATAAAATAAAACTAAAAAAATAAAAATAAACAGGAGGAAAGAGATGGGAAGATACTGATCCAGGGGCACAGAGTTTCAACTGTCCTAGGTTAATGATAAAGTATATTGCTCATTTCAAAAATAGGCATGTCAGCTCTTTAGTCACAAGTGTACATTCTGGTATGATAAATCCAATAAAAAATAACATGTGTCACCCAATGCAGTCCTCACCTCAATCCAGAATCCGGTCTCCAATTCTCCAAGCCAGGTACAGTCTCTCATCCAGCTAGATGAAACTTGTCTCATTACCCTAGGAGAACATGATGACAAGTGTTGTGTGATAATTCAGGGTTGAAGCCTGAAGACTGTGGGTGAGCCTGGTCTAGGCTTTATTTCTTTTCCCACTGGTGGAACCCACAGTGATGCAACCTCAATCTTTCGGTTGTCTAGTACCTAGGAACTGATGGAAGATATAGATGGAAGGAGTTCATAAACAGTGGCACAAGCAGAGCTACCCATCCATCAGGGATGTTCAGCTCGGGGAATTATTGGTGATGTTCTCTCATGACTTTGCCATAGTCTGTACCCTGGAAGGAAATGTTGTAGTCTCCACTTTGTGGACAAAGGAAGAACCAGCTGGGAACTGGACTCAGATTTGCTTCTGTTCCCATCACCCCACCCTTCCACGTTAGAATGTGAACTTCCCATCGTGATAGTTGGAAGCTACAAGAAGACTCTAAACAGAAGAACAGCAAGGTAATTCTGCATATTGGATGGGACTCTGGTACAGGAGTATGGAGGGTACAGGGTAGAGAAGGGGAATTGAGTTAGGTTATCTCTCCATGTGAGGGGGAAAGAGTTGAATTGAAGGGGCCATGTGCCAGAAAAGATGGGCAGTGAGATGGCTCAGTGAGAAAGAGGAGCAGTGAGATGGCTCACAGATGAAAGATTCTTGCCACCAAGCCTGAATGTCTGAGTTCAGTCCTCAGGACCCACAGAGTAGAAGGTGAGAACTGACTTCCACAAATTGTCCTCTGACTTCCACACATGCACTGTGTGTCCCCACACAGATGGATGGGATCATGTGTGCAATACTCTAATTTGATAGGTGAATATAACTTTAAAAATTAAAAAGAGAAGGTGAATCAGGAAGACTTGAAGGCTACCCATGAAGTGGCAATGAGGGAGGAAAGTCTAGAAGAATCTAGATTTCTATTCAAAATGATGCTACTTACAATCCAGAAGGTGAAATTGATTCTGGGGGGAGTGCAGAGGAATTCCATTTTGGGGATTCTTGTTTGGAGTCCCCAAGGGGACAGTATATATTTCTAGGGCTCAGGAAAGGTTGCTGGGATGTGGTGTGTGGCCTTTGTGCCTGTCTACAACAGTCAGGGGTGGAGAGCAAATTCAAATTCACACTGTCACCCTTCTCCCTCCCAGAAGGGAATAGAAGGACTCGAGACAAATTTAGAAACTAATAGGTACCATAGATTGGAGCTTGGAAGACAAAAACAAGTATACTTACTGAGTACAACAGCCCAGTTACATGGCTATTAGTCATTGTCTCAGCTTCATGAATGAGGAAAATAGGCTTTAAGAAGGTAAAGGGAACTTTAATGCAAAACCACTCATTAGTAGCAACATCAGGATTTGAACTCGTGTGTCTGACTCTAAAGCAGTTGCTAGCCACCTCTCTGCCAGTCTGTGTCTGCATTTGGAAGACTTTCTTTTACTCTTGCTCTTGGAATCATTAAAACTTCATTGTAACTCAAAGAGAAAACACATATTGGAAAGGTTTCCAAACAATGCCTGCCATCTAGGGTTTCCCCAGACCAAACTTGTAACATTGTTATAGGAAATAGGACTTCTTAGATTCTGTTGGAGTTTTCTGAACATACTGTTCAACTCCACTTCTAATTTAGGGGGAGAGAGAGAGAGAGAGAGAGAGAGAGAGAGAGAGAGAGAGAGAGAGAGAGAAGATATTGTTAGGGTCACCCGGTCAGCCAGTAGCAACAGAGCCCATACTTACCCACTTAGGGACACTTGGCAATCCCATATCCCCAGGACTCCATCCTGGAAACCTGGACTGAAGGGGTAGGCAGGCAGTTTACTGGGCTGAAAACAGGACATGTCTAGGAGAGTATCTTTTGTGCTAGGTCAGTAAGTCTGTTTCAGCACCATGGCCAGGGACGCGCTTAAGGCTTCAGGATCTAAGCAGCCAGTTCTGAAAATTAGCCCGGCAGTGACATTTCATCAGTCGGCCTTGGACCAGGGATCTCCGAAGCAGAGGTAATGGACAGGACATGGAAGTTGGCCAGGAGGTCTAGAAACCGGATGGAGAATCGCACAGGGACCTTACTGGAACCCCAAGGAACTGACTAGACTCCGAAGACTTGTCCTCTGGCTCCTGTTCCTCTTTTACGGAAAGGCAGAGTAAAAAGCTCCAGACTACTAAACGAGAGTCTTTGTCTCAGGTCTGTTTTCTCTCACAGTCACCAGATGACTACAAGACTTATGAAGGCCACTTCTGGGACCAGTGTTCACATGAGTGAGGCCATTCATCTTGCTCTGCACACTGGCATTAAGAGGGTACCTGAAATGGGTGCCTAGCCTCAAATCCCCCACAATCCATCCCTGCATCTGGCCCTGGAAGGTCGGGCAGGCAGGTCAGCAAGTACCAGCTCCTGCTCTTTTCTTGAGCACTGGCCTGCCAGAATTTTGAAGGTTGGTGTAAAGTGGGGAGGGGGGATTCAAGAGAGAAAGATTGCATAAATGTAATTAGATTTGCTTGGTGTTTATTCCATAAACTACCCCATTCCATGCCTTCCCACACTGACCTTGGTGCTAGGGACCATTTCTGGCAGAAGTGTGGGTGAGGTTGGAGGAGCTGTAACTTCATTGTTTGTAACTTCATCTCTTGGTCTCCCAAAAATCTAGGGAATGGGTTTTGAGAAACTGTCTCTAACTGCTGTTTTGATTTAGCTGAGGCTTGGAGACTTGTCCAAGGTCATACAGCCCTGTACCCCAAAGGGGAAGTTTGCTCCCAGTCCTGCCTGCTTTTGTGCCAGCCCAGTGGCCTGGCTCCCAGACATTAGCATTCCAACAGCTCTGGGTCGCTTTGTCCTCCAACCAAGGCTGGCTGGGGGTTGGGGGGAGGGGTGGGATGAGGGCAGGGCACCATAAATCTACCTGCTTGTGTGTGCTGAAGGGGTTGGGGGGGGGGTTTGAGTCCAAGATTCATGTGCTGTTCTGGGAGCTAGACTTGGACTCAGACAAAAGCAGGAGAGGATGGAGATACACTCTACCCAAGGGCTTTTCCTGACAGGACTTGGGATCTTGTCAGGGCTTCTGGGAGCTGGGCACTCACTGATGGTGACCCTAGACCACAAGACCAAACAAAGAAAGCCAGCCAGAAGGAGTTTCCAGCAGGACACGGAGTTTTAAAAGCTGCAAAACATCCAATGTCCAGAGAGGTGAGAGGCAAGGTTGTTTTGTAGTTGGATTCATGGCTCCCACATTTCAGTAAGAAGCACACACTGATGCCTCTATCCAAGCCACAGAACCCTACATTTTGCAGGAATTCAAATCAAGCCCTAAACCTTCATCCACCCCACCCCACCACAACTCAGAGAATAGATGAGATAGCTCTGGAGTCAAATCCACACTTAATTCTGGGTGGCAGCTGAACCACAGGGCTTAAATTGTACATGTGTCCATTCATGTGGCAGAGGATGAGGCTGTGTGGATTCACCTACTCCCCTTAGAGAGTACTTGGGACATCCCACAGTGGGTGCACCTCAGCCTCCTTCTGGACACTATCTTGCTTCAGATAGT
Organism: Cricetulus griseus; assembly: GCF_003668045.3. NCBI lineage: Eukaryota > Metazoa > Chordata > Mammalia > Rodentia > Cricetidae > Cricetulus > Cricetulus griseus. The sequence goes on from NW_023276806.1 coordinate 275,063,238, forward strand.
CACTTGTACCAAACGAGCACCCACGCTACTTTCCACATTCTAAAACAGGAAAAGGGCAGAACATTGCTGTTTTTCAGATCTGCCTATCTCCCCCCCCACACACACACCCCGTGCTTAATGTATAGCAGGCTTGGTCTGTGCAGCACGGAGCTGTTGACACCTGGGCAGTGCCCCAGGGGGAAAGTTGGCTGTTGCTGAGGTTTCCAATAACCCCTTAATCTCCTCCTCCCAGATTAAAGCCACCAAGGGAAACAACGCTTCCTTCATTCACTTGTTTGCACTGTCCACCTGCCCCCCCCAAACCCTATCCTTAATAAGGAAGACAACCCCTCTGAGCTTCCTTTAGGAACTTGGAAACAGAGGAAATGTTCAGATTGGCGGCGGGGGGTGGGGGAGCATCAGAGAGAAAGACATAAGAGGCATTAGCATCAGAGCCTGAGAAACTGCCACCTGTAAGCTCTAGGACAGAAGCAACCTACACAGATCAGAGTCCCTGGCAGCACCCCACCTGGATGGGTTCCATTCTTTTTCTTCCCCCTTTGGGTGGGTGCCTGGATATCTGTCCTCCACTTTTTGATCCCAAAGGGCAAAGTGTGCAGTTTCCTTATAGCTCAGCAGAGCTTCTCTGAGACAATGCCAGGCCTCAGCTCTCTGTTAGCACCTCAGGGGTTTTTCAGTGCCAGAGTGAGCCAATCTCCAGCCAGCTAGAGAGCTAGAGAACTTGCTCACTGGGCTGAAAAGCCAGGGCACTTTATGAGCAGATACATAGTCAGATGAGAGCACACGTTTCTAGGGGACTAGAGATCCCAGCTGGACCCTCTACGTTCTCCACTAAACTGCTTGAAAAATGTGGTTTTCTGGAGCCTGGTCAGTAAAATGTGCCTTAGGAGTGAAGTCATGCTGGGTGTCTAAATGAATACCTTAGCAGGTGTGTTGCTGGGGATGGTGTTCTAGGGACTCCTGTTATAATTCTAAGTTATTACTCTCTCCTTTTCCTAAGGGCAGTATAGTTCTAAATCCGGGCAAATAAGTGGTGGGGGGGCTCATAAAATCACTAACCTCATTTAGAGACTTGCCTTTCTTCTGAAGTGCTGTTGAACGTAGGCAAGTCTCAGAGAAAACAGGCGCCCCAGACTGATGATTTCTTAAGAAACCTCCTATGTTTCTGCCCTACACCTCCAGCACAGCACTCAAAATAGAGGCCCCAGGCCCTAGAAAAATCCTCACCACACTCCTGGGAGTAGAATTGCCCTATTCTCCCCAGAGGTGGCTGCCACCCTCCTCTCCTTCTCTCAGCACAATGGAGTCCACCTTGCTGATCCATCTTTTATTAGTTAGTCCCCAAACTCAATCACCAGTCCCTGATCCTCTTATATACAAAATATCAACGTTCCTACCATGAAATAGCATCAATAAATACAAATGTGTAAAACGGGGGAGAAGGTATATAATTTACCATAACAAAATTCATTTCAAAAGGCATTATACCATTCACAAACTGATTTTTCTTTTTTCCTTTTTAGGGAGACGAGCAGTGCTCCAGGAAGGAACCTGTCCCTGCAGCTTACAGTTTCAGACACAGGAGCCAAGCCTGGGCCATAGGCCAGGGCTTTCCCCAGTTCACAACCCGGTCTCCCCTCGGGGGAGGGTGATGGCTTGAAAAGTGCAGAACGAGAAGGCAGAAAATCACCTTCGTGAATTAAGGCAGAATGGAGTGTCCCGGAAACCCTGTATTTGATGGGCAGCAGAGAGGCTGAGCATTGTCGGTGTAGCAAGGTGAGTGAGCAGGAGCTAGATGAGACAACCAGTGCAGTGAGACCCAACACTGGATTGGGCCACCCTGGAGACAGCGATGGTCAGAGGCTGACAAAGATTTGAATGAGGGCGAGGTCGCCAGGAAGTATGGGAGTCTCCAACTGTGTAGCGCTACCATTCTCATCCGCTTTGAAGAGAGTTTGAGGTTGCTATACAGAGGAGCTTTAAGAAGACAGCAGCCAGGGTGCTGCGAGGAGAGCCTGGTTGAACCAGTGAGTGGGGTCAAGGACCCGGCTAGTGAGAACCAGAAGGAGTAAGGACACTTGAGGGCCTCCAATACCTCCCACTTCGGCGGCTCTTGCTCCCCCCCTTTCTGCCAGCCCCCACCACCCAGAGCCAGACAGGTCTCTTCACAAGAAGTCTGAGAACACCAGCGCACCCGGGAGCAGACAGGAGGGAGAGCTGGGCACCTGCAGGCCAGGAAACTCCTCCAGCGAAGCGGTAGGGCTCAGGCTGCCAGCTTGAGAAACTGGGGAGTAGAGAGAGCCCCAGTCCCCATTGGAGCCACCTCCCGGGCTGCCCAGCTCCCCACAGGGCACAGGGGGCTCCGGCCCGTAGAAGCTGTGGTCCGCTATGCGCAGAGTCTGTGTCAGTGCCCAGATGTAGTTGTGGGCGAAGCGCAATGTCTCAATCTTTGTAAGTTTGGCGTCATCCGGGAAGGTGGGCAGGACACCGCGCAGCGCATCCAGTGCCGAGTTGAGGTTGTGCATGCGATTGCGCTCCCGGTCATTGGCCTTCTTTCGCCGGCTACGCCGTTGCTTGCTCAGTGCCAACTCGCTTTTGGGCCGGTTGCGACCTCCGCGCCGTGTGCGGAACTTCCTCGAGGTCCCTCGGCAGTCACCCGCTTCTGCTTCGGAGCAGTCCCTCGACATGAGAGTGGGGCTTGGTAGGGTGGATTTGGAACTGAGCACTTCATTGTCCAAGGCTCCAGAGAAAGGCTGCTGGGTCTCTCGGGGCACTTGGATGGTGGGCGCACCCAAAGGATGAGGCGCCATCCTGTGGTTGGAAAAAAAAGTGGAAGGGTAAGCGTGAGACAGTCTCTACTTTAGAGGCCACCCCACGCGGGATCGGGGTACCCCCTGCCCCTTATTTATCCCTTAATGGTTTCTAATTGTTACCTACTCCTCTGTGCGCAAAAGTATAGAGAGCGGCGGGTCGGTCAGTGTCAAGCAGCAGTGGACAGCTGAGCGCTTGTGTTCGCTCTGAAGTTCTGCTGAGCTGCAGACGCCCTCGCCTGGAGTTAATTGCGTCCGGAAGCAGAAAAGAAGCGCCGAGAGTGTCCCCGGCCTCTTCTGTGGCGCTGAGACCCAGGGGGATTTCCTGAGCTACAAGTCGTGTGCCCCTTGGCACGCTTTATCTGCTCGGGCCTGGGCCAGGAGCGTGCCTGCCCCGCTGCTGCCTGCGCCACGGGCCAATCAGCAGCGGGGGCCCAGGGCCCGCGCCACGCGAGCCCGCTCCTCCCTCCCAACCCCCCACCCGCGGAGCACAGCTGGATTCCGGACAAAGGGCAGGGGAGGGGGGAGGGTAGCAGTGCTCTGTTTGCGCTTCCCTCCACCCCCCCTCCACCCCCACCCCATCGCGGGCTCGGTCCCAGCAACTCTCGGTTCCTCAAAGAGCCTCGCCCAGCCAGAAGAGCCCCGTCTGGCTCAGGTCTGGCCGCCGCGGACAGCCTTGCCTTTTCCTCTTTCTCCCTGGCATCTGTCCAGAACCTCTCTGGTAGCGTGAAGGAGGTTTGGGGGTGCCTATAGGGAAGGTCTCCTCTTTGAGTATTGCACTTGGGGACTTTTGGCTCAGAACTGGAAGCGGCTTGCCTGAATCAACCTGGGAACTAGGAGTCAAGTGTCTTGCCCGCAGCTTGGAGGAGCGCCCAATAGTTCTAAGTGCCACCCAGCTCTCTGGCACTGCGGGTCGGGATAGGAAATGTGTGTGAGCAACGTTTTACATACTCTCTCTATTCTGGGAGGGGGGTCAGAGTGACTAGTGCTAGTGATGGTTCGAGTTCTTTTTACTCAGAGACCATCGCTTGGCGGTGTCCAACGAGATGCTGTCTCCCATCTCCCAGACCAGAAGTGGAGAACCCCCACATGCTCCTCATCTGAGACACCGGATTCCATTCCAGGGGCAAGGGTGGTTGGGGAGGGAGTGCAGAGGTGACACCCACTACTTCCCCCCAGTGACAGTACCCTGGGGTGAGGATGACCTCACCCCAGGGGCAGGTGACGCGGAGAGGTCAGCCTTTTTGTCTTTTCAAAGCCATGATGTGCAGGCGCTGGGAGAAAAGCGGATCTATTTTCTGTCCCCTTTAGTCCTCTTGTCCAATCACAGGCCAGAGAGGGCTAACAGCTTCACCTAGTCCATCCCCCCTCCCGCCCCCGCATTACTCCTGAACTGTGGGTGAACACAGGGCAGGGATTCTCTAAGGTTTGTTCCTCTTACAACTATCTGAAAAACTTTCTTGTGAATCTGAAGACTTTGTCTGTCCTTTCTTCCCTGGAGGCCCCGCCTCGGACACCCCGTGGTCTTCTGTTTCCGGTCACTCAGGGTGAGGGGTTGTGGCTTCCGCTGCTCTCACACTCTCTTTTTTTCTAGGGCAGGGTGTGCGGCTGCGAGGCAGCGAGAGCTGGGAGTTAAGATTCTAGGCGGTAACTCTATGCTTTCTAGTATGTCCTGTTCCTCTTACCCCGAGACTCCCGGAAACTTCAGAAAGGGCCATACCCTGGCTGGGAGACTAAGGGGATGGGGTCAGGGTCGAGGTAGGTCTGTGGCTGGGCTCTAGTGATGGCCTCTGGCTGTCTGGGATGCTGGGGAGGGGAGGGAGCAGCACAGAATCTCCTAGGCAGAGGGTGGTTTACCTGGGAGTCAGAGAGAGGGGGTTGTAGAACTGGGTTGGGTCAGTGGCACTATCCCCATGGGTTCTAAATGATCCTGACTGAGGAGAGGATGCCTTCTCCACGGATGAGAAATTGAATCTGGAGACAAGGCCAAACTATCCTGTGTGCAGGGTTCTCAGGCTCTATCTTTTGCTGCGGGTCTTTCTTTAGTTCACGTCTTGTTTCACGCTTGTCTTCTGGTCCCAGGAACGGGGATTTAAGGCCCTTTTTGCAGATGGAAAAGCCAAGTCCCCTAGAAGGAAATGACTTGCCCAAGGTCACACAGCAAATCCTATTAGAACTATGAAGAATTCAGAAGCTAAGCCTCTTCTTAGTCCTAGATTTCCTCCCGCCCTGCCCACACACACCACCTTGTACTCGTTGCCATGGTTTGGTTTGGGGAAGAATGAGAGACCACAAAATGCAGAGAACAAATGATGTTCTGAGTCTTTGAAGATTGCAGAAGTAATTGTCCATTCTCCTAGCCAAAGGAACTAGCACCAGGCATGGTCAGCCTCTCTGTTTCTCTGTCCTAGAACACAGCTTTGCTTGAATTATTCTCCCCTGAAAATTAGAAACTGGGAAAGTGACTTAAAAGACCACCCTAGGGCCCTGAAAACCAATCGGGATCCATGGAGGGAACCCAGGGTGCATGGGGACCCAAGCAATCATGGGTCCCCCTGGGTTCCTGAAAAGCAACCTACACCTGTGACTCTCATCTATCCTGTGACTGTAAATGGGCACCAGACTTGCCCTGGCTGTGTCCTGCCCTATGAGTCTAATGGGCTTTGGCTAGAGCGCAGAGTTTCCCCGTGCCAGGGAGAATTCTGGGAATTCTTGGCGAAATTTCTTGATAGGTAGAGACCCCCCCTAAGAATTCTTAGGTAGGCTCCCCAACATCTCTCTGGCTCAGGGCCCTTCTGGGCTTGTAGGCTGCTAGCAGCCTTTTTGCGCAAAAAGCAGTCAGGGTAAGAAGCGCGCCACGACGGGGCAGTGCGCCTGAACAATGCCCAAACTCCCTTCCAGTCTTTATTTAGCCAGGAGGTCAAGCTGAATGTCCAGGAGTCTTAGAAGTTTAGAGAATCAGGATCTATACTCTCTCTCTCAGCGGCAGGGGACACACAGAACCCTTTCCAAAGTTAATTCCTGGGATTTTTGGAGGTGGAGGCGGAGGCGCAGTTGACTGCGCAGTGCGCGCCAATTGTTCTTGTAAAACCGCCCTCTGCGCCCCAAGCAAAGCATGTCTTACAGTGAGGGGGTCATTCATCCACTGCCTCTGAGGCCTCCAGAACCCCTGAGTCCCTCCACCTTGTAAGTCCTAGGCTTGTCTGGAGAACTAAGGGGTTCTGAGAGAGAGGCGACAACCAGACGCCTGGAGGCACATTGGAATAGAGGGTTAGACAGGGCTGGCCCTAGCGCCTTACGTCGGGCGGGGGTAATGCTAGCATTGCCTGGGGGCTTTTTGAGGACCGAGCGAGGAGGGAGGCCTCCATGGGAAGCTGAATAGCTAATGGATTGCCAGAGAAGGGGGCTTCTTTCTCTCGCCTTCGCTTTGGCCCTGAAAGAGAGGAAGACAAAAATCTGGCGAGCGAGGCTGCCGGGACCGAGACTGGCCACTTCAAACAGCCCTTCAAACAAAAGGAGACGACGAAAAGAAAGCCCCACCTGTCTCCAGTGTTTGCTAAAATAATAATAAATAGATTTCGTTTAATAAATAATTACAAGAGATTGTAAAGCGGGGTGCTTTGGAAAACATCTCAGGCGGGAGTGAGCGCAACCAGCCATCACCTGCTCCTAAGGCGAGCAACTTTATTGTTAAGCCACCCCCCAACTAGTTCGCCTCTGATAAACTCTCCTTGGTCTTCACAATGACTGTTTACTCATAGTTAGCACAATATTACCTTTGCCGTGATAAACCAGAAGGGGGGAGACCTGGCCCCTGGCCCCTGGGCACACCTGTCCTAGAAGCTGACACATGGATTTGGCACTGAGCAGGCCTCCCCCCCGGGGGCCCTGCCCCCGTGTACATTGGCCCAATTGCCACTCATTTATAACAGGTTGGCTGCAAGGCCTATCTCGGTCCTATTTGTCTTCTTTTATTGAAAGCATATGGTCTCCAGGGGCTCACCAACCCCATATTTCATCTGCCAGGAGCTGGGGCGCTTCCGCAGGCTGGTGCTGCCCAGCGCATTGCTCCCCACCCAACGGCTGCTGTGCCAGCTGAGAGCATGGTGGAGGCTGGGTGGGGACAGATAAGGCGAGCTGCTCACTGGCTTTAGTAGAGGGGCCATTCCCTTAGTGACTCCCCCCTCTGGGGGCCCTGGGAGCTCGTGCGCTCTTGAATGGGTGGCTGGTTCCTTTTCTTGGGTAGGTGAGAGGGCGCCATATGCTACCCCACAGAGCGCAAGAGGGAGCTTCGGCCCAGGGAGTCCTCCAACAAAGGGAGGAGAGGGGCTGGGACACTTTGGAGCACCCGAGGTCTTTATTTCCAGATCCCCCGCTCTGCTTGGAGCCGCCTCCCCCCGGGCGCCCGCAGCTCGCGCGCAGAGCCAGGAAACAAAGTGTCCACATTATTGCTGCCGCCAGCCGCGCCTGTCAATGCGTGAAAAGGTGCATTGCGCACCCAGACACCTGTTGAAACAGCGCCTCTTCTCAGCGCTTTCTCCAGTTCTGCCTTGGGTCAGGAACTGCGCGGGGAGTGGGAGGCGGGAGGAGGGACAGTTACTGTGATTTGTGGCGACATATGTTGGGCAGCTCGTGTGTACTCCTCTCAGGCGCACAAGCATCCTTGCTCCCATACACACCCCGCGAGAAGGAGCAGCTGCTCGCCTCACCTTCTCACGACATAATACCTGGGCCGGGTGCTTTGGTCTCGCCTTTGAGATTCCAGCTTTCCTCCACCCTCTGTCTTCCGCTCCCCCCCACACCCCAATCTTGGCAGCTTTACTCTAGGACTTTATTGTCAGCTTTAACAGATGCACGTTTGTTCCCAGCGCCTAGCCCCAAACACACACACACACACACACACACACACACACACACACACACACACACACACACACGTGCAAGCATCCACAGAAACCCCGAGTGAGGACACAGATGCGGAGCGCAAATGCCCATATGTCCGACTTCTCCTGCCAGGCTTGGGGAAACAAACACACTGTGATTCTCTTTACCCAGGGTGGGGGCCAAAAACAAACAAGGGAAGCTAGAGAAGGTGGGGAGGCCACCTCCAAGTTTCACCAAGTTGGTACTTGCCCTTTTGTGCAGCACTCAAACCAGGTGAGCTCTTGGGGACCAGGATGTCCACCTTAAGGCAGCCTGGGTAGGACCCCTCTGGGTTGAGTAAAATTGAGCCACAGGGTCTGAATTCTTGCCCTCTCCTGACTCTGGGACCACCATAATCCCAAGGAATTGTTTGCCACTTTGGGGGGGGGTTCTAGACAGGGTTTATCTGTGTAACAGCTCTGGCTGCCCTGGAACTCCATCTCCACCTGCCTCTGACTCTAAGCGCTGGGATTAAAGGCCTGTACCACCACTGCCCTGGCTGTTTTCCACTCTCCTGAGTGCAGGTCTCCATCAATGATGGGTTGGTGCAAGTTTCCAGACCTGGACTAGGTGACAAAATATAGTGAGAAGCGCACTGTGGTGTGTGTGTGTGTGTGTGTGTGTGTGTGTGTGTGTGTGTGTGTGTGTAGAGCTGCACAGGAAGCCTGGCTCTGCCTCTGTCTTCAGCCACGATGGGCATAGGGCTTCATCTCTATAGGCCTTGGATGGTTTCCTATCTATTGAGGAAGCTGTGGGGGGAAATACTTTGGCACTTCCTTTCCAAATATACAAAGTTTGGAAGTCTGGGATATCAACAGGACACCCCCCCACCCAACCCCCCACACAACACACACATACACAACACAGACCCAGTTTCCCTTTGTCTGTACTTCTGGAATTATAATGGTTGCTTTTTATCAACAGTTTCAAGGGCTGGAGCGACAGCAGAAGTGGCAGTAGGCACAAGTTTGGCACTGGTATTTAGAGGGCCGTCCACAATCCCCAGTTTCCAGTCCTTAGTGCAAATGCAACACCTGAGCCGCTCCACGGTAGTATCTCCTGATGCCAGACTTTCAGATCTCCATTTCATCCAGCTGGAGGTGCGGTGGGTATGGCTCTTGGGCGCTTCCCCTTTCCCAACCTGTTTCTAGCTTCCTTTCAGTGTGAGCATGGATAGCTCTTCCTACTAGTTAAATCTAGCACTTAATAATGCTAGTAAAGAACTTGTTGGAAAAAGAGCTGAACTGGATAGATTGCTCAGCAGTTAAGATCACTGGCTACTCCTTCAGGCATCCTGGGGTCCATTCCCAACACCCATGTTTCACAACTGTTTGTAACTCTGATTTCATAGGGGTGGAGGAGGCCCTCTTCTTGGCCTCAGTGGGCACTGTGTGCATGTAGTGAGCAGACACACATGCTGAGAAAACACCCATACATGTAAAATAATAAGATAAATAATGGTTAATCCTAGGTTAACCCAGTAATGAAGCAGCAGACTGAGATGCAGCCTAATTTTCTACTCAGTACTTAGTAACAGTATCATTCATACCACTCAGTGCTTAGTAGCAGTACCATTCATACCACTCATACTTAGTAACAGTACCACCATACCCCACTCATACTTAGTAACAGTACTATTCATACCACTCAGTGCTTAGTAACAGTACCACTTACACCACTCAGTGCTTAGTAGTAGTACTATTTATAAGGAATTTTAAGGGATGCAGATCACCTCCTTAGAGGTTCACATAATCTGTAGGGGAGACAGAAAGGGATTTTAAAGATTCCTATCTTACACTTTCACAGTTAAGGCTATAGCACCCCAGACTGGAAGGAAGCTCCCTTCGTATCCATTCCAACTACCCAGCAGGGAACTTTCACTGTGTTACTCTCCTGACCCCAACCCACTGCCTGCACCCAGGATCTTCACCATTCCACCCTTTGCGGTCTTTTGGAGGTGGGCAAGTCTCCACTGGGGCTTTATGGGCACCAGGAGTGGAAGAGACTCTGAACACTAAATAACAAAAACCTCCTTCGTCTTCCTAGGTGCTCTAGAGCTTCTTGCCTCATCAATGCTCCGGAGCAGTGGTTCTCAATCTGTGGGTCATGACCCCTTTGAGGTCTAAAGACCCTTTCACTGGGGTCGCCAAAGACCATCAGAAAACACAGATATTTACATTGTGATTCATAAGAGTAGCAAAATTACAGTTCTGAAGTAGCCATGAAAATGATTCTGTGGTTGCGGGATGGGGGGGTGGGGGGTGGGGGGTCACCACAACATGAGGAACTGTTTTAAAGGGTCACGGCATTAGAAAGGTTGAGACACACTGCTCTGGAGTATGGAGAAAGGACCAGACCTTGGCTCAGCCTTTCCTTCACCTAACCCTAGTTCTGCCACACCCTTGCTAGGCAAGGACTCTACTGCTGAGTTTGAGTCCCAGCCCACTTTTTTTTCGTTTGAGACAAAGCTCACTAAGTTATCCAGGCTGGCTATGAACTTGTGATCTTTCCGCTTCAGGCTCCCAAGTCACTGGGATTTACTACATATTATTCCTGGACCTGATCCTAAATCTGTGCCCCATCCACCTTTGTTCTGCATGACACACTGGGTCCCAGTTCTGAGTCTATGATAAAAACCAAACCTTCTTAAACTCTTGCTGGACAATATCAAAGAAGGGAGTGAAGGCTAACATGTGAGGTCCCCTGATGGTGCATTCAGATGGCTCATCCATTCTTTTCCATTGGGAAGCATCCCTGGATGGGAGATTCTCTGCATCTGACGTTATGGGATGGGAGGACTGCCTTTTGCAGACACATGTATAGAAAAAAGCAAAATTTTGCAGAGCTTCCAGTCTGCACAGAAAACTACAAATCAAGTCTTCTCAATACCCAGGCATCAAGACATCTTGGGTCAATTGGTTACATGTTCTCTCTGTCCCAGAAGTGTTTACGAAGGGTCATTATGAGAAGATGGTGGCCAGCTGTTCCCCAAGGCTCCAGAGATTAGAGCTAAGGAAACTGACTTAGCAAAAGCAGGAATCGAGGCTCTTGACAACCATGACAGCCCAGAAAAGATGGCAAGGGATCTCTGCACAACGGGTAGACTCTTGTCTGTAAAGACATACTCTCCTTAGAGGAGGGGAATAGATTGGATGACTGTTCGGGGCACTATCTCCTTCCATGACTCCATAGAATTAGGATAGCTATTCAGTTATATACATTGGGGAGTCATCTTCCAAACAAGATGGACACAGCTAGGGGACACCTACTTGCCTGTTATAATAACTCTTTTACATCTGGGAAAATCCCTCAATGACTAACAATTTGCCATGCATCACCAGGACATAATTATGGTGGGTATAGTGGCTTGCTTGTATTGCCAGTCCCTAGAAGGTAGAAACAAGGGATCCCTAGAGCAATCCGGCTAGCCAGCCTAGCTATATCGAGAACTCTGGGTTCCACTGGGAGACCCTGTCTCAATATATAAGGTGAAATTCAATTGGAGAAGACTCCTGACAAAAGCTTTAGGTCTATGTATGTACACATGAGTGCGCGCGCGCGCGCGCGCACACACACACACACACACACACACACACACACACTCATGAATGCATGATAACACACACATATCTATATCTATATCTATCAATATATCTCTATCCAATATATGTGTAAAGTATTTCAGGTTATAGGTGCCATTCACTACTGCAGTGCTCAGCCTGAGAAAACTGTAGCCTGTATCAACCCTTTCCTGAAAATTATCAGCCAACAGACACATTCCAGTGCCACAGACAAGTGTCATGGGACATGTCAAGAACCCAGCATTTATGCTTATTTTCTCCCTTTTCCCCTCTATCTAACTTGGCACTTGCCACAGAGCATTATTAACTAGGTTTTTAAAAAAGATTTATTTATTATGTATACAGCATTCTGTCTCCATGTATCCCTGCAGGCCAGAAGAGAGTACCAGATCTCTTCTGTGAGCCACCATGTGGTTGCTGGGAGTGAACTCAGGACCTTTGGGAAGAGCAGTCAGTGCTCTTAACCTCTGGGCCATCTCTCCAGCCCCTAATTAGGTATTTTTACTTCTCTTGCATGGCTCTTATCTCTCCACAAAGTATGATGTCAACTGTGGTTTTCAGAAAAGGATTTAATCCTTAGAGAAAGTTCTTTCAATTTCTAAGTCATTGAGAGGACTTTTAGAAAGATTTATTTGCCAGGTGGTGGTGGCGCACACCTTTAGTCCCAGCACTTGAAAGGTAGAAGTAGGTGAATTTCAATGAGTTCAAGGCCAGCCTGATCTACAAAACAAGTTCCAGGACAGCCAGGACCATCCCACAGAGAAACCCTGTCTTAAACCCCCCCCAAAAGATTTATTTGTGTGTGTGTGTGTGTGTGTGTGTGTGTATTTGTGTGTGTGTGTGTGTATTTGTGTGTGTGTATATATATTTGTGTGTGTGTGTATATTTGTGTGTGTGTATATATATATTTGTGTGTGTGTATTTTTGTGCATGTGTGTATATATATATTTGTGTGTGTGTATTTTTGTGTGTGTGTATTTTTTGTGTGTGTATATATATATTTGTGTGTGTGTATTTTTGTGTGTGTGTATATATATATTTGTGTGTGTGTATATTTGTGTGTGTGTATATTTGTGTGTGTGTATATATTTGTGGGTGTGAATATTTGTGTGTGTATATATTTGTGTATGTGTGTATTTATGTGTGTGTGTTTGTGTGTCTGTGTATTTGTGTGTGTGTGTATTTGTGTGTGTGTGTATTTGTGTGTGTGTGTCTCTGTGTGTGTGTGTGTGTGTGTCTCTGTGTGTGTCTCAGTGTGTGTGTCTCTGTGTGTGTGTCTGTGCACATGTGTGTGCAGGTAACTATAGAGACCAGAAGGGGGTGCTGGATCCTTTGGAGCTGGAGTTACAGACATTTGTGAGATGCCTGATGTAAGTGCTGGGGCTCGAGTTGGGGTCCTCTGGTAGGAGGGCAGTAGGCACTCTTAACTGTGGAGTGGTCTCCAACCCCACACAGAGTTAGAACGAGGAGTGAATATTTTTTTTGTTTGTTTTTGTTTTTTGAGACAGGGTTTCTCTGCGTAGCTTTGGAGCCTATTCTGGCACTCGCTCTGGAGACCAGACTGGCCTCGAATTCACAGAGATCCACCTGCCTCTGCCTCCCGAGTTCTGGGATTAAAGGCGTGGGCCACTGAGGAGTGGCTTTATGAAGCCGAGATGTGTCATTTCCTCTTTGATTCCTTGCTACCCTTGCTACATTGTATTGCTGTATAGTTCTGACTGACTTGTTACTGATCATGTACTCCTTCGTCAGTCTCATAGGTTCTCTTTTTTTACATCAATTTTCCCCCAGATAGGGTTTCTCTGTGTAACAGTCCTAGCTGTCTTGGGACTTTCTCTGTAGACCACACATAGGTTCTTGACTATAGATTGCTTGTCCATTCTTTTCCCTTCCATGCTATCATATTTAGAAAAGTTTCACCAGGAGCTGAGAGTGTGGCTCGGTTGCTAAAGTACCTGACTGGCATGTATGAAGCCCTGAGTTCAATTCCCATGTAAAACCAAACATGGTAGTACATGCTTGCATGCCAGCACTCTGGACATGGAGGCAAGAAGATCAGGAGGAGTTCAAGTTCAAAGTTGTCCTCTGCTACATAGTGAGTTAGAGACCAACCCGGGCTACAAGAGAGCCTATCTTTTTTTTTTTTTTTGGCACATGCCTTTGGGAGGCAGAGACAGGAGGGTTCCTGTGAGTTCAGTGCCAGCCTGGTTTACATATGGAGTTCCAGGACAGCCAAGACTACATAGAGAAACCCTGTTTCAAAAACAACAACAACATCATATCTGTGTGTTTCCCACCTCCTGAAAGAACAAACAACCATGCAATTGCTTGGAATTCTTCAATATAGGAAAATGTCCATCTTCTGATTTGCTTATGGACTTGGTCATTTATTTATGTTAGTGTGGACTTAAGTATATCTTCTTTATACTTTGAGTTATGTCTGAATATTGTTGTCCCCCAGGTTTTTTTTTTTATCACCATGACAAATAACTAAGAGAACAACTTAGTTTTTGATGCAGGATGTATCTTGTATATACAGCCTGCAAACTCCAGACCAGTTGACCCCCAAGGTCCAGGCAATGGTTCTGTCACTGCTCCCTTCTTGCCATAGGAGTGTGGGTCTGGGATTCCAGATGTGTACCACATCTGGCTTTTTAAAATGTGGGTTCCAGGGCCTGAACTCATGTTGCCAGGTTTGTTTTAACAAGTGCTTTTACCCACTGAGCCATCTGGACAGCTCTACATTACACTTTTTGTTGTTGTTGTTGTTTTTGTTTTTTGAGACAGGGTTTCTCTGTATTACTTTGGAGCCTGTCCTGGATCTCACTCTGTAGACCAGTCTGGCTTCAAACTCACAGAGATCTGCCTGTCTCTGCCTCCCGAGTGCTGGGATTAAAGGTGTGCACCTCCAACGCCCGGCTATACAATATTCTTGAACTGACAAAATTATAGAAATACAAAACAGGTTAGTGGTTGACAAGGATCAAGTTATGGTTACAAAAAAAAGGCAGTATGAACAGTCCTTTGTGGGGCCTGAAATGTTCTGAATCTTGACTGTGCTCAAGTCAGTTACCTGATGTGATTCTGTGTTATAGCCTGGGGCAATGCCTCTGCTGTAAACAACTGGGGAAAGGTTCCATGGAACCTCTGGGTCCTAGTTCTTAAAACAGCACAGGAACCCTCGCCTGTCCAAAAATACACAGTTGGGTCCTTTTCCCTGTGAAAATAATGGCCACTTAAAGGCATTGCTTCAGACTTGCTTTTTCTCTCTCTCTGTAGACAGAAGTTTCTGTCCCTCCTGGTCCTGCACCCATTTAGTCCCAAATAAACGTATGGAGGCTTATTATTAATTATAAACTGTTTGGCGAATGGCTCAGGCTTCTTATTGACTACCTCTCTCTTAATTATTAACTCATTTCTATTAATCTGTCTATCTCCATGTGGTCTTGGCTTACTGGAGAATGCACAGAGGTCCTACCTTCCTGGTAGCTACATGGCATCTCCTTCTCGACTCACTCTCTGCCTTCCTCTTCCCAGACTTCTCCTAGTCTGGTAGCCCCACCTGTACTTCCTGCCTGTCCATTGGCCAAAACAGCTTTATTCATCAATCAATAAGAGAAACATATATGCACAGCACATAAGGACATCCCCCATCATTTCAGCACACAGAACTCCGAGGCCATGGTGTATGGTTAGGACTGAGCTAACCCATCGGAGAGTTCATGTGTAAGGTGACAGAAAACATTGCTTAGTGCAGTGGATGTGGGAGAATAATGGATTCCTTAAATAAAACACATACAGGGCAGGCCAGTGAAGGGCTTAATTCATCTCTTCACTCAGAATCCCTGAGGGCCCCACCCCAGTGTGATTAGTCTTGGGTTAAGGTAAAGTGTACTGTCTTCTTCTTTCTTCTTTTTTCTTTCTTCTTTCTTCTTTCTTGTTTTTTTTTTCGAGACAGAGTTTCTCTGTGTAGTTTTAGAGCCTATACTGGCACTCTCTGGAGACCAGGCTGGCCTCGAACTCACAGAGATCCATCTGCCTCTGCCTCCCGAGTGTTGGGATTAAAGGCTTGCTCCACCAACGCCCGACTAGTGGACTGTTTTCTGTAATTCTTTCCTGTTTCAGTTTCTTTTCTAGTCAGAGTATATAACAAATGGAAAATAAACCCTTTCTCCTCTTGAATGGCAGAAAGCTCCAATCTACAAGCTGTCTTAGGTACCTTTCCTGTCACCTGGATGGAAAAAACAAAAAGCCCCGAGAAAAAGCAATTGAAAGGAGAAAGGGTTTCTTCTCCATCATGGTTGTTGGTACAGTTCATCATGGTGGGATAATCAAGGCAGCAGCAGTCACATCCATGAGAGGGTCCATAAAGGGCTGATGTTCACTTTCTCCATAAACGGTCTTGGACTCTCTGCCCAGGGAAAGGTACTATTCACAATGAAGATGGGTCTTCCCACGTCAGTTAACATAACCAAAGATGATAACGCCTCACAGGAATACCCAGAGGCCCATCTCCCCAGTGAGGCTAGACTTTGCCAAGCTCATCACCATGCTGCCACTGTGCAGTTACCTCGTAATTCCTTAGCACGGACCATAGCATGTGTTTTGCATGAATAAGACTTGAAAGGTAGAAGTGGAACAGTGGGAGGTCAAAGTAGGGCAAATGCAGTCACAGGGCCAAAGCTGCTGAATAACAATGACAATGGAAGCTTAAGCCTCAGCCTAGAAGTGTGATGGCCGCTAAAGAGGGACACTGATTGGAAAGAAAGGGATCTAGAGACACTGGGTAGAAATGTGTGTGAAGATGCTGGTGAGGCGGGGGGGGGGGGG
Organism: Cricetulus griseus; assembly: GCF_003668045.3. Lineage (NCBI taxonomy): Eukaryota > Metazoa > Chordata > Mammalia > Rodentia > Cricetidae > Cricetulus > Cricetulus griseus. The sequence goes on from NW_023276806.1 coordinate 275,079,382, forward strand.
GGGGGGGGCTGAACTCCTAAATTTTATTGTTTATTTGTGTGTGGGAAGGTGCATGTCAGCAAGAGTGTCTGGAGGTCAGAGGGCAGCATTGTACCTTTGTGCGAGTTCCAGGGATCAAACTCAGGTCACCAGGCCTGTGTAGCAAGCCCCTTTACCTGTTGAAGCATCTCACTGGCCCTCTGAATCTCTCAATTCTGATGGGTTTATTCTGCTGAAGTGGCTACATCCCTACCACACTCCCCTGAGATTCTGATCTCCTGGGCTGTACTGAGAAGAACTGGTCTAGAATTGCATATAAAAACAGTCATGTTTCCCAATACAGGTTTTAGGTGAGGCGATACTGATTCCCTGTGGCTGTACCACTCATTTTCCCTCTGGGTCTGACTCAAGTTTCCATAGGTTTATAGAGGTGAGCTTCATTGTACTCCCAAAGAACCCATGGGTTTCCTCATTGTACAAGAGAGTTCTGAGAAGCTTGTGTGGAGACAGATTTTAAGAGTGCAGGATAATGGTGGAAGGAATATAAAATCAGATTATGCTGTGTTTACGGATATCTGGGCCATTAGGCAGAAAGCAGTAACTCACAAAGTTAGAAAGGAAGGGGGAGGTTTATGTAGTTGACAATAATATGTAGCAAAAAGTGGCCAACTGTGGGCCTGGTTGTGGTGGTGCACACCTTTAACCTCAGCACTCAGGAGGCAGAGGCAGGTAGATCTCTATGAACGCAAGGCTAGGCTTGTCTACATGTTGAATTCCAGGTCAGCCAGGGTTGCATAGTGAGACCCTGTCTCAAGAGATTGGGATGCTGGTGTGGATTTACCCTTCAAACAACCTCCTCCATCACAGGGTACCCAGAAGACACGCCAATACTTATACTAGTACTTTGGGTTAGTTCATTTGATTTTTTTTAAAGATTTTATTTATTTATTTATTTATTTATTTATTTATGTATTTATTTATTATACAACATTCTGCTTCCATGTATATCTGCACACCAGAAGAGGGCACCAGATCTCATAACGGATGGTTGTGAGCCATCATGTGGTTGCTGGGAATTGAACTCAGGACCTCTGGAAGAGCAATCAGTGCTCTTAACCTCTGAGCCATCTCTCCAGCCCCCATGTTCATTTGATTTTAAACAGTTTAAAATTTACTTAAATTTTTAAAATATTTATTTTCTTAATGGGTATGTGCGTGCGTGCGTGCGTGCGTGCGTGCATGCGTGCGTGTGTGTGTGTGTGCACATGCACTATGCCATGGGGCAAGTGTGGAGTTGAGAAGACAGCATTTGGTGGTTCTCTCCTTCTACCATGCGGTACCCAGGGGTGGAACTTGGATTATCAGGCTTGGCAATAAGTCCCTTGACCCACTGGGACATCTTACCTTTCCTGATTGAGAGATACTTTGATATTTTGCAGGTAGGTTGGTGAAGTGGCACACACTTTTAATTCCAGCACTCAGGAGGCAGAGGCAAGAGGAGCTCTGTGAGTTGAGGCCAGTCTGGTCTACTGAGTGAGTTTCAGGATAGCCAGGGCTACATGGCAAGACCCTGTCTCAAAACAACAACAAAAATTTCATGATATAACATGTTGATGTACACTTTTTGGTGGGAATAGTACTGTGACCATTTCCTCCTTTTTTTGACAATTTCATGGAGGTATTCACCTCTGGCTACTACTCCCTCTCCTATACCATGTCTTCATGTGTGTGTGTGTGTGTGTGTGTGTGTGTGTGTGTGTATGTATGTATGTGCGTGTATGTGTGTGTGTGTGTGTGTGTGTGTGTGTGTGTGTGCGTGTGTGCATGTGTGCCTGTATGTGTGTGTGTGTGCCTATCTTGTGCAGTAGTTACAGCTGCTGTGTTGTTCAGGACTGCAATGGCCATACCCAGAGTACAGCACTTCTTAGTGTGCCAAGTCTCTGTCCTTTGGCACTTATAACAATTCCATCGGCTCTTCCATGATGTTCTGTGGGACACAGACGGAGCAGTATTTGTGTCCTGTAAGAGATAGATTTCCTAAGGAAGCTCGCACAATCTTGACGAGTGGTTTGTGCCCTTCTCTGTGCACCAGACCCCACAGTGAGAGCCACTGTCATTCATTTGGGAAATGTAAATGGTATAATGAAATTCCAGAGGGACAGGGACCAAGTGGCAACACTCAATTGTTCAGTGGAGCAGAGGGCAAAGCAATGATCAGAAATGGCCAGACTCAAATGACACTGGTTAATTAATCATGGTGTCCCCAGAAGGGAATAGGAAGTCTACTAAATTCTCATTCCATCTGTATGGGTAGAAACATTCCAGTGCTAATGAATAGAGACTACATTAACTCATAGCAAAAGAGAGTCATGGACCCTCAACAATTCCAGGATTTGGATTGGTTCCCAGACCTTGAATGAAGGTAAGGTCAGACCCTGCTGAGGAAGGACTAAGTTGTTCTATTACCAACAAGTTTCACTGTTAATCTTTCTCCCATTCTTCCCCAAGGAGACCTTAACCTTGCACATTTTGGGAAAACAATCCCAGCACAATGATAGAAATTTTGGGACCTTATTGGATACTGGATGCTTTGCATTGATATTGATTCTTCAAGATCCCAAACAGCATTGTGGCCCTTCAGTTGAAGTAGAGACTTTTGGAGGTTGGGTGATGAATAGTGTTTTAGCCAAGGTATGACTCTGATGGAACCCCAGATTCATCCTGTGGTTATTGTGATAGTTTGAGTGTAATTGGCCCCCATAATTTCAGAGGGAGTGGCACTATTAGGAGGTGTGGCTTTGTTGGAGTAGGTGTGGCCTTATTAGAGGAAATGTGTCACTGTGGGGACGGGCTTTAAGGTTTCCTATCCTAAGGATACTCCTCAGTGTCTCAGTCAACTTCCTGTTGCCTGCAAGATGTAGGGCTCTCAATTACTACTCCATCACCACGTCTACCTGCACACAGCCATGCTTGTTGTTATGATAATGGACTGACCCTCTGAAACTGCAGGCGAGCCTCTCCAGTTAAATGTTTTCTTTATGAGAGTTGCCATTGTCATGGTATCTATTCATAGCAATAGAAACCCTGACTAAGGCAGTTATTTTCCCAGTTCAGAATGTATAATTGGAATAGTACTTAAGAGTTAGCAACACTCTCATACTGGTTCCATGACTTGTGGAGTGAAAGCTCTTGCAGAGAGTTGGAGGGGGTCTAGGTTAACCTAAGCCATTTCAGCTACCTCCACCTGGGAAACAGTGAATTGAGAACAATAGCTCATTCCTTGGAGAGACCACAGAGATTAGTGTATCATCAAGGACTTGAAAGATGCATAACATTCTGCATTTGGCCCGAGTAGAAGGTTGACAGTTGGTTACTTCAAGCAACAACAGAATGATGGCTCCAATTGCATCTGCTATACCTGCTGAGAACTTGACGAGCAGCTGTTCATCTGGTGAGTGGCTTTTCCTGCAGGTGTGTTTGGAAGGATCATTAGAAGCAACTTGCTTTCATCTGGCTAGTCCAGCAACACACCTTTACAGTTCCATCTCTGGGCTGAATTAACTCTCCCACCCTGAGCCATAACTTAGTTCACAGGGATCTTGATCACCTGTATCTTCCACAGGTATCACACTGGTCCATCCCATTGATGGCATTTGGACCATGAGCAGGAGGTATTAGCCGCTTTGAACTTGGTAAAGCATTTGCATGTCAGAGGATGAGGAATAAAATCCAACTAAGAGACCCTATTAGACATTCCAGAGATAGCCCTTCTATGGTTTCACCTGTCCTCCCTCTCCCACTACCAAGGAAGACAGGCTTCATTGGCATCTGTGGATTATTGGGGCTGTGTTATTCCAGACCATATTACCAATGACTTGGCAAGTTGCTGGTTTTGAATGGGGCCTAGAACAAGCTCAGGATGCTATGCACACAGGCCTGCTTCTTGGGTGATATGATCTAGCAAACCCGAAAGTACTCAAATTCTCAGTGGCAGATAAAGATGCTGTTTGGGTGCCTGACAAACACAAGAGGTGCCATAGATTTTGGAGTATCTGTAGATGACAACTCTCCTTATGGGAGAGAGCTCTTGGTCATTAATGGAAGCTCAACTCTTGCCAATTAGCCACCAAGTTACCATGTATTCTGGTTAGTGTTTGTTTTGTTTTATTTGTTTTTGCCAACTTGACACACACTAGGGTCATCTGGGAAGAAGAAATCTTAATTAAGAAAATGTTTCCCTCAGATTGACTGGTAGGTGAGTCTGTGAGCTATTTTCTTGTTTAATGATTGATTGATTGATTGATTGATTGATTGATTGAAGATCCATCATCTTTGGGTGGTACCACACAGCTGGGTGTATGGTTTAGGGCTGGCTAATCTGGGATCGGTAAACCATGGGGGAATAAGCCAGTAGGCAGCATTCCTTCATGGCTTCTGTATCAATTCCTTCCTTTGTTCCTGCCTTGAGTTCCTACCTTGACTTTTCTCAATGATGGACCATGGCATGGAAGTATAAGTCAAATGAATCCATTTTCACCCAAGTTGGTTTTGGTCAGAATGTTTTTATCACAGAAATAGAAAGCAAACTATAACATCATGTGACCTAAATGGTCCACCATGAGTTAGGTGTTATCTGACCCATCACGCCAGTAAGTGGGGTGTACACATTAGCAACCATGAGCAAATACAAGTGGTATGAACCTAACTGGGCCTGAGAAGATCCTGAAGGGATAAGAAAGTTACATGAAGAAGTGATCTAAATATCTCTAGAGCCTGGTCCTGCTACAATGCCTCCCATCCACCAGCATGTACCCATGGCCTCACGGTGACCAGTTGACAGAAAGCAAAGACTACGTCTTAAAGATAGTTCTGTATGCTTGCAAACACTGTCAGAGAGTGGACACTTGTAGCATTATAGTCCCCTTTGGGAACATCTTGAAGGGTACTGGTGAAGGTAAATAGTGACAGAGGGCAGGACTTGAGGCAGCAACCTGGTTGGACATTATGTTTGGAAAGAAAAGGCCTGGGCGGGTGACTATACACTGACTCATAGACTGTAGCTAGCAGTTTTTCCTCAATGGTCAGGGACTTGGAAGGAGTATGATTGGAAAACTAATGGCAAAGAATGTGGATAGAATTCTCCCAGTGGGCAAGGGACAAGGATATTTGTGTCTCATGTACAGGCAGAGGTGACCTCAGGATGGCTTGCTCCATTTCAAGTTTGCCAAGACATAGAAGGGTCAGTTTCTCTCTCACTTTGGATTGGTTTGTATTGCAGATGATCATGGAAGAACTTAAACATAAAAATATCTCCCTTGTCAAATGTATATAAGAAACCTTGCAAAAACAAGGATGCCAACAACCAGTTTTTTTTGTGGGGGAGGGGAAGACATGACATCGGCAGGGAGAAATCTTTATAAGTGGGTGGGTAGGATGGCCTGCCGTGAGGACAGTCTTTTTGCCTCCGCATCGACGGCTCAGTGCACCTATGAACATTGTATTCACCGTGAAGGGATGGAGGGCACCTGCTCAGCAACCTGACTTTCACTCCCCAAGGCGGACCTGGTGACAGCTTCTGCTGCGTGACACTGAGTCACACCATTGTCTGGGTTAGCCATTCAGTGAGCAGGTGGGCAAGTTGACTAAGTTGGACACCTTCTTTATAGATAGAACACTTTGACCTCACTGGAGTTGATATTTCTTCTGATACTTCATGGGTTAACTTCTTGTGCACACAATGCTTCTCCTCATAGTACCATCCATGGACTTACAGAATGCCTTATTCTCAATCATCATAGTCCACAGAGCATCGTTTAGACCAAGGAACTCTCTTCACAGATGGGAAGGTGTGACAATGGGCCCATACTCAGAGTCTACTGGTACCAGCATGTCCTCCACTGTCCTGGAGCATCTAGCCTGATAGAACAATGGGATGGGCTTTAAAAGACACAGACATATCCCCAATTAGGTGACTAAAGCCTGGAAGGCTGGGGCAGTGCCCTCCAGGAGGCAGGTGGCACTGCCTCTCCCACAGCCAGGAGTCAGGAGGTGGAGACTAGAATGGCAGGATGCACCTTCGCTCCTGGTGACCCAGCAGCAAAGATCTCACTTCCTGTTCCAGCAATTTTATGCTTCGTTGGCTCAGAGTCTTGTTTCCAAAGTGGAGGGTGTGGTTCCACCAGGAGACACGAAACCAGCATTCTTCACACTTCAAGGATCTCATGTGCCCAACACTCTCATGTGGTTTCTCCAAATCCCTCCAAACATCTAATCATTCACACAGCTTCCGCTCAGAAGGTGGCTATCCTGGGGACTATTTTCTCAGCTTCATCTGAATGGCACACAGTTGGCCACTGAGGCCCACTGAAGGTCACACTGCATGTGTCCACACTGAGCTGTTTATTCCTGGCTCCAGTAGAAGGTGACACACGGGAGTGGGGATGTTGTTGACCCTTACATAGCTTGAGACAGTGTATCCCTTCCCACTCCCCCCTCCCCTGGTAGGCCATAGGGTCAAACACCATTGAAATTCTAGTCCCAAACCTCAGGCAGGCACTGAACATATGTTTCATCCTGAAAGGAACAATGGAGCCTCTGAGCTTAATTAAGATCCCACAAAAAGCTCTTGACTGGGCAGGCCTCATTCTCTGCCATCAGTTGCTTTCTCACTTACCACCCCCCACCCTTCTGTTTCTGCCTTGTCCTTCAAGGGAGGATGGATGAAAGGCTGGTTTGCCACCTCCTGGCCCTTCTGTCCTCACAACATGATCTCTGTGGCTGCACCATATAGCTCTCACTCTAATGGACTAGGAGACTTCACCCTTGAGCCACGATGAGTGAGCGCAGCCTGGGGACATGGATTCGGGTTGCCCAAAGATCATGTTGCAAGCTTTTACAGTTATAAAACAACAAGAACAAAAGTCATAAATCAAGGAATTTCCCAGATACATTGGTGGAAACATCAGGGGTTCTTGTATCACGAGGCAATCTCTGTTATGGTTTTCAATGCAACCTAATGGCATTCTTAGCTTTTGGGTGGGTGGGAGCAAGTGGCTTGTTAATACATTCCTAAAGGTTTTACCTGATATCGACAAGGATGTTAGGTCAGATATAGAGATGGGCAATGAGTGTCTATTCGGGGGGGGGGGGGGGGGAACTAAAGATTGGCCCAGATAACTTGGCTCTGGATCTGTACTATTCCAACTCCCCACAGTCACAAAGTTCTACTGACCCAATCAAACCAGTAGTCTTTAACAGAGATGTGACCTTTTTCCTGGGAACTTGAGTTCACATCTCTGTCCATTCTTTTGAATTCTGGAGTAGGAAAGGGGGTCACCTTAGCTCCCGGGGCCAGGCAGGCCTAGCTACAGAAGCAAGCAGCCAATGAGAGCCTGCCGGACTTCCTGGCCCCAGTCACCATGGCTCTGGGACTCTGGTGAGGTCAGAGGGTGAGGGTCAGTCCAAGTCCCAATCTAACCTGAACTGCAGGGGTAAAGTGTGCCAGAAAAGGACTGCACTGACTGCAGGAAGCAGCCCCAGTTCTGGGGGTTGCGCCCTGGGGTCGAGTTTACTGCCTGTGAAGGCTCCCTGAGGGCTGGCCCAGCATAGCACTTAAGAGATGTTTATGTGGAATAAATTCACTAATTTGAACTTATTTTACACAGCTCTTGCCCTGTTTATAGCATGCTGGGAGCTACCAATCTTCACAGGAGGTCACATTATCCCTGGTTTACAGAAGGGCTAACATGACAGACAGAGAAAGCGGACCAAACAAGCTCAAACAGCAAGTAGGCAGAGAAGCCAGAAAATGCAAATCTAAGCTCCCTGGCCCTGGGAACTGTCCACCCTGTCCAAGTTGCTACTGAGGGAGAACAGAGCTGTCTGAGCATTTCCCACTAAACTGGCTCCTTCCATGGTCCTGCATCTCTCCTTTTCCCAAGCGGGGTAGCAGGTTACTCCAAAAAGGATGTCCATTGACTACTAAATAGGCCAAGACATGGGTTGGAGAGATAGTGGTTAAGAGCATTGACTGTTCTTCCAGAGGTCCTGAGTTCAATTCCAGCACCCACATGGTGGCTTACAACCATCTATAATGGGATCTGATGCTCTCTTTTGGCATGCAGTTGTACAGGAAGACAGAGTACTCATATGCATAAATAAATAAATCTTAAAAAAAAGCAGGCCAAGACTTTGAACCTTGCCTGCCATACATAAGAACCCTGTGGCCCTGCCTGCCAGTCATATGTGAGTTTCTTGCCAGTATCACCCCAACTTCTTCTTGCTTATAGCTCACCACTACAATTTTTGTAATAATTTTTTCCGTTTAAAAACAAAACCACAAAAGCTTTGGTTGGAGTTGGAGAGCAGGCTCAGTGGTTAAGAGCACTTGTTGCTTTTTCAGAGGACCAGGGTTCAGTTCTCTGCACCCTCATTGAGCAATTTGCAAATGCCTGTAACTCCAGTTCTGCGGAATCTGATGCCCTCTTTATGTTACTTTAAAATATCTGTTGCATTTTGAATATAGCAAGTCCCACAGGCTCATGCTGTGAATGTTTGGTCCTGGCTGGAGCCATCTTGGGAAGTGATAGCCATTTGGAGAATGCTGGTCCCTTCATGCATTCCTTTGATGGCTATATAAGGAGATTATGTGGTAAGTCACCTGTTTACCCTTTTGCAACCTGTCTGCTTATGAGGGGAGCAGCTCCCCTCTCCCACACATGTCTGTTACCACAGTGTTCTTGCCAAATGAACACATGTGGAATAAAATCTTTCTAGAGACCTAGTTGTCACTTGCTAAACTACTTGCTAAATTAAAATAATTTTAGCTGGGCATGTTAGCACACACTTTTAATTTCAGGGAGGTAGAAACAGGCAGATCTCCGAGTTCTAAGCTAGCTTGGTCTATATAGGAAGTTCCAGGCCAACCAGGGCTACCTTGTTTAAAAGAAGAATGGGGGGGGGGGAGAAGGGGTGCTCTTATGTTTCTAGACTTCCACTTTATCATAAATCCTGATTTTTAGGTTTGTTCCGATGCTACTTACTCATTGCTGTTTTGTGAATCAAATGACTCAACCACAAAGTCTTAGTTACTCTGACTCCAAACTTGAAGATCTGCATCCCAGCAAGATGGGGGTAGATGTGCTTGCCCCAATTCTTCTATTAAATACAATAGACATCAAGTACAAAACAAAAACAAGACTTTGACAACTGGGATGGAGCAGGTAGACTGGGACCCCTGCAACCAGGAATGGCAACCCTTGGCTGAGGGACTCTCTGGTTTTTCTTTGTGCTCTGATCTCACATTAAGATCAGAAGATGCTAACGACCTTGAAGCAGCCACTTTTTTTGGACAGTAAAAGCCATCAGGAAGTCTGCTTCCCCTGCCAGAGGTGAGGAAAGGATGCCTTGCAAGACAGAACTCTTAGATGGTAGCTGCTTTGCTCAAGCCAAACACCATGGGAAAGAGCCCACGCCTGTGATGGCGAGGTGCTGGCTCGGCCTAGATTTCCACCCTGAGAGGCTGCAATACTCTAGGCATTTCTACCAGAATAGTGTCAGAGGGCTGGCTGCCAGGCAGTGAGTTCCCTCCTTCACGTGGGTTCCAGGGATCCAACTCAGGTCACCAGGCTGAGAAGCAAGTGACTTTACTGGCTTCGCCATCTCCGGGTTCTGTCTGTCTCTCTCCTTCCCTCCGCCCACACTCTCTTCCCTTTCTGGCATCTCCCCCGATTGTCTAGTCTTCCTCCTCCCCTCGCCCGGACTCACTATGAAGCCAAAGAGGAATCTGATTATCCGGCCCCAATCACTCCCTGAGGGAATTCTGCTGCAAATTGGTAGAGCCTGCCCTGTGATCCATGTGATTCTTCCTCAAGGGACTTGGAGCTCCCGAAGGGCAGGACTGGGTCCTATTCAAGGGACACTGAAGAGTCACCTGGGCCTTTTGAGCAGACTTTTCTACCTGTGGACTCAGCTTGTGCCTACTTCTCCATCCCGGGTTCTGGGCTTCTTTTCCCTTTTCTCATTCCCATCATATATTCTCCCATGCTCCTTGACTACTCCCCATCCCAATCCTTTTCAGCCCCTTATATCTTCCCCAGAGTCCTCCCCCTCCTCTTCCCTCCTCCTTCCCCCTTCCAAACTGCTGCTCCTCCTTCCTCCTCCCGGTTCCGCAGCTGCAGTTCCCCAGGCAGCCGGCAGGGGAGCCCCGTGCAGGGCCTCGCCCCTGCGGCGGGCGCTTCCTGTGAGGTCAGGTGGGAGGAAGCGGCCGCCCGTGGACTCCGAGGCTCGCGAGCCGTGCGCGCAGGTGGGTGTTCGCGCCGGGTCCGTGTCCGTGTCAGGGTCCAGGCCCCTCCCCACCGCTGCGGGGACTGGAGCCACGCCCGGTTAAGATACTGCTGCAGCGCGGGTGGTCCAGCATAGGGGATGACAAAGCACAGGATACCGCGCGGGACCGCGATGCTGCGGGTCCACGCCGCGCTCCTCCCCCCGGATCCAGCCGGTCTCAGTGTCCCAGCGCGTGGAGAGTCCAGATGTGCACCCAGTAGCTCCTCGGCTGACAGTGCTCGGCCCACCGTCACCCTTGGGGATTGCGGAGCTGGGGTTCCCCAGAGCCGCAGCTGCAGCTCGCACCCCCGTGTGGTGGGAGCATTGGGCCTTGTCCTTCAGCAAAGGGGCACTGGTGCTCCCTGGAGGCCAGAGGCAGTGGGGGGCGTGCCCTCTGCAGCGGAGGTCCGCCCTTCCCTGCCTGGTGGCCAGCTGGTTAGGTTCTGTCACCTGGGAGGAGACCTAAAGAGATCTGGATAGAGCGCTTGCTGTTTCGGCAGTCCCTGGGAACCGCACCCTAGCCCCTTTAATTTTTCTTTTAGCATACAAAGTATTTCCCTTCTTCCCTGTTTTTGTTGAAGCTAGCCTCAGACATCAGACTGCCCTTTAACCCCTGACCATGCAGCCTGTAGTTCTGCTGGTGGATTGATTACAGGCGTGCACCAGTGCCAGGTCCCTGGGACTCTCCTCCCTCCTTTTCTGCCTCCCTCCCTCCCTTCTCTTCCCCTCGCGTTATTTCACCTCTTTTCATTAACCAGACAGGCACTTGCTAAGGGTGGGTCACCATATGACCACTGAAAAACATCCCCTCTCAGTTATCTGAGGTCCGGGGAAAGAGTCCCCTAGACAGCTCAGTAAGGGCTATTGCTGAGGGCGACCTATGAGGTAACACCCGTCTGACTCTGCACTCTTTACAGGTACAGCCCAGCAGGAATTCACAGCTCCCAGGAGGATGGTGAGGATCTTGGCCAATGGGGAGATTGTTCAAGATGATGACCCCCGAGTGAGGACCACCACCCAACAGAGAAGTAACAGTCCTCGGCAGGTAGGCTCCAACTCCCAGAAGTGTCTCAAAAGCTGGCTTCTCACCTTCTATAGCAGTGTTTGTCAGCCTTCCTAATGCTGCAACCCTCATGGTGTGGTGACCACCCCCAACCATAGATTTTTGTTGCTACTTTATAGCTGTCATTTCACTACTGTTCTGAATTGTAATGTCAATATCTTGTGGTTTTTTTGTTTTGTTTTGTTTTGATGGTCTTAGGAGACCCCTGAGAAAGTGTCTTTGATCCCAAAAGGGGCAGGACCCACAGGTTGGGAACTATTGTTCTCTAGTGTGGTATTCTCTCCACAGAGGGTCTAGCAGAGTAAGAAACAACTTATGTCTGGCTCCTGTCTCCTGGGGAGGAAGCCTTCCCAGGCCTCAAACCTATAGGCTCACTCTTTGGGTGGGAAGTGGAAGCCAGTGATTCCCAAGAAGTTTTGGATAGAGAAAAGCTGGATTATAGAGGAGACGAGTGATTGGCTCCAGAATATTTTGAAGAGAGGATGCCAACCTAAAGATGCCCACTGGGCATCTTTATTCCTTATTCCTTATTCCTCTCCTTTTAGTCCTGACCCCCTTGTCCCAGGCATGGTGAGGGGAACACAGGCCATGATATCTTGTGTCTTGGTTGTTCCTGGGAAGGAAGCTGTGGTGTAGGATGGTCATGGGGGAACGGGGGCCCCAGCCCACAGTCTCCTGGCTGGTGCTTCAATTCCAAGAAAGCTTCCTCTGGACTCATTTGTCTGTCTTCATCTTCCAGGGTTTTCTCAACAGAGGTCATGGTGGACCTCCAGGGGGCCCTGGACCTCGCCAGCAGCAGGCAGGTGCCAGGCTGGGTGCCGCCCAGTCTCCCTTCAATGACCTAAACCGGCAGCTGGTGAACATGGGCTTCCCCCAGTGGCATCTTGGGAACCACGTGATGGAGCCGGTGACCTCCATTCTCCTGCTTTTCCTGCTCATGATGCTTGGGGTTCGTGGCCTTCTGCTAGTGGGCCTGGTCTACCTGGTGTCCCACCTGAGCCAGCGGTGACCTCTGGGGGACTCAGGAGGGTGGGAGTGTTCATTAGGATTGGCTGGGCTTTGGTGTGAGATCAGGGACAGGGGAGGGAGCATGGGAGCTTAGAAGATGTGATCAGAGATGGGACCATGAGAGTGGATTTCCCCACTGTGTTAAACAGGAGGCAGAGGGACCAGCATCACTGAAAAATACAGAGTACTCTGGTTTTCTTGGAAGGCTTTTAGGAACATAGGGCCCCCACTAAGAAGCACAAGCCCAGGGTAAGACAGGCTTAATATGTTGTATTCACCCAGAACACGTCTCCCCCACCCAACCCCCCAGGAGCAGAATTGGAGTTCAGAGCAGCTAGGAATTGTCCAGATTTTTATAGCATTCTTTGTTCTAATGCTGTCTTTTTATTAGCTACTCTTATTTATGAGGAAGGGTGTTGACATTCTGGTTATTGTGCCATTTTTCTTTCTTTTTTGGGGTGTGTGTGTGGTTTTGAGACAGGGTCTTAACTATGTAGCCTTGACTGGCCTGGAATCACTATGTAGACCAGGTTGGCCTTGAACTCACAAAAGATCTTCCTGCCTCTGTCTCCCAAGTGCTGGGACTAAAGGCCTGTGATACCCTGCCCAGCTATTGTGATATTTTCAATAAATAAATTTGAGTCTCTTTTAAGAAGCCAGTGAATGATTCACAGCTGCATGGTCTGGAAAACTGAAGAGGGTAGTAGGAACAGTTGGTTGGGGGAGGAGGTGGCAGGGGCCTTTGACCTTGGTGATTGCCAAGGTTTTCTCAGTACAATGGGAAGGTGGGAGGTGGACCCCTTGCCTAGAGCTGGGGGAAGCTCTAGGTACTCCGACACACTGAACTCCAAGTCAGCTTTTGGGGAGTGGTCCTTTGGCCAGAATGACTGGGGAGGCACTAGGAGTTGAAGAATGGGATATATGCCTGGGGTCTCTCTTGCTCAGGTTCTCCTCAAGGGCTAATCAGTTTCCCCCAACCACCAGTGTCTTCCAAAAGCCCATAGTAAGCTATCCTTAGGAGGTTGAGGTAGGCATTTTTTCCCCGACAGGAGAGGCCTTGGGTTTGGCTTTTGAACTCTTTTGGTGGGGGAGAGGGTTGAAACAGGGTTTCTCTGTGTATCCCTGGATGTCCTGGCACTTGTTCTGTAGAGCAGGCTAGTCTTGAACTCAGAGATCTGCTTGCCTCTGCCTCCTGAGGGAAGCTCACCTTCTCAGGTCCCTGGAGTGACTATATGTGCCCAGGTGTTGCAGAGGACAGGGCAGAGATGGTTCCATTCTCTTGTCTTGGGCCTGCTTTCCTGCCCAGAACAACCTCCTTTTGGTCCCTATGTCTACTCCTCCTGGGGCTGGGAGCCTGTGTCAGGGCAGAGCTCTGTTACCAAAGGTTTTCCGAGTCTTCATCTCTGGGCATGAGGGGAGGGGACTGAGGAGCATGAGGGGAGGGGACTGAGAGGCATTCTTGGTAGAGGAGTGTAGCTGCCAGCTGCCTGGGATCTCAGCTGTTCACAATGGTATCTCCTGGCTTGGCAGGTGTGCTCGCTCAACTCCCCAGCCACAGCATCCAGGGTCCCCTAAGCCACCTTGTTCCTCTGGGACTTGAGTTCCCTTTCTTTTTTCTTTTTGCTTTTTTTCAAGATAGGGTTTCTCTCAGTGTATCTTTGGAGCCTTTGGAGCCTTGCTCTATAGACCAGGCTGGCCTTGAACTCACAGAGATCTGCCTGCCTCTGCCTCCTGAGTGCTGGAATTAATGTGTGCCACTACCGCCCTGCTAGGTCCACTTTCAAGTCTGTGGTAGGACTTGTTCCATACGTGAAATGCCTTTTGGGGTGTAGATTAGAGTCCTCATGTAACACATTGGAGCCTTACAGTTGGAAAGGGCCTTTGTGGGAATGTAGCCCTCCCTTTCTAGAATTCAGTTCCTTGCCTAGAGTCCACATCCTGGGAAGAGAATTCAGTGCCTCGTTGAAGACAAGTGAGTAGGGTTTCAGGTCCAAATGAGGGTCTAGAGGCAGTAGGTAACCCTCACTTTCGGGTGGGATGCCAGAGGAGCTGATGGTAGCCATAGATTGGCTACAGTGAGGACTCAGGGCTATTGGGCTGCAGGTGTCTTGGCTCTGTGTCCTTGGGCCCTGGGCTGGTAGACGCTGTTCTGCTTTGCTTCTCAGCCTTACGTCTGAAGGTGATATGACAACCTGACTCTGACCCAGGCACAGGCAACCCACACCTTGAAGGGTGGGTTGTGTGGTCCAGTGCCTATGTAGAGCCCAGGTTGGCCTGGAGTGTGTGATGCTTTTGCTTCAGCTTCCCAAGTAGCAGGGATTCTAGGCATGTGATGTCGTATAGGGCTCTCTTATTTGTCTGTCTGTCAATTTATCTATCTATCTATCTATCTATCTATCTATCTATCTATCTATCTATCTGTGTTTTTGGTGTTTCTGGTAATTGAACCCAGGGCCTTGTACTCTACTGCCAAGCTACACCCAAAGTCCACTGGTAACTTTTCATTTACTCTTCATAAGTTGCCCATGTTGGTTTTGAATTTGTTATCTGTTGCCCAGGCAGGCCTTGAACTTGTGAGCCACCTACCTCAACCTTTCAAGGATCTAGGTTTACAAGCATACACCTGCCATTTCATCAAAGAAAGGGGGAAACCTTTCCCAGTTTCTTAGAATCTACACCAATATAAACAAACACAGCTATTTGAATTTTTAGTTTTTTTGTCCCACAGTAAGTTAAACACATTTCTCATCTTGGCCGTCTGTTCCAGGTACATTTTACAGTAAAGAACTTAATTCCATAGGATCTTGGTGAGTTGCGACCCTCTTTTGGTCTCCACAGTCATTTGTACCTGAGGGTACTATCCCCCATAGACTCCAAAAGGAGCCCTAACCCTGAGCTGGGTGTAGGTCATAGTGGAAATGCCTGCTTCAAGGCGTGTAACTCAGTGAAGAGTTTAAACTTAGTCCTGGCCTCTAATCTTTCCAAACGGAAACATCTCCCGTGTGCCAGCAAAACCTGAAGGGAACCATAGTCTGGGCGATTTGATCCTTCCGTTGTTACCAGCTGAGAGACTGCAATCTCACCTTCACCAGTAGGGGGCCTCACCCGAGGACCGCCTGTTGCTCCCCGTGGACCTCCCTCCACCACTAACTAATGTGGCCGGAAGGGCTGGGCTAGATTCTCACAAAGGTCAGTTTCAGTTGTGAACGGGCCTGGTCCGTTCTTGCCAATGGCAGAGCTTAGTAGGTGGTTGTTACCCGGTTTGGCACAGTCACTGTCTGTGCCCGCTTCTACCGTCTTGTTCTGATGACCGTCTAGGTTGAGATGAAGGGAAGTCATGAAATATTACCCGGCCTTAGGCCGGTAGGTCTGAACCCATGATCGGTCCCTTTGGTCCCTTCGTTATCCACCTGGGAGAGCCACAGGCCTGGCCTGTAGACCTGTATTTTGAATGTTGTCTCATAGCGCCACCTGGTGGGAAGTCTGGGCAGGAGCATGGCCTCCTTCCGAGGAGATTCCTGGTGGCAAGCGCCCGCTGTTTTTATTCTAATCTGCGGCTTCACCCTGGTCTGAGTCTTGCATATCAGGAAGAGTCATAAGCCTGCCATTTCATCAAAGAAACGGGGAACCTTTCCCTTTTCACATGTGGGACGGAGGCTTAGGAGAGGAAAACAAGATAGATACCAACAAGCTGCCCTCAGTGTACTGAATCAGGGAGCCTGAGCTTGGGATGCCTGGTGGACGCTGTTGGAGGATGAGTCATGGCCTCTTTCTGTAGCATTTCACAGCCTCGGTTATTTCTAGCCCACAGTTCTGCTGTCACGTGAGGTGACCCAGTGGGGAGATTCTGCCTTTCTAGGACTGTGTTCTCTGTCAGTGGTTGTGGCCAAATCTATTCCAGACCACCCAGAAATTGCCCACCCGCCCCTCTTACACCCTCCTAGCCTTGCTCAAAGGCCCAGTGCCCAGAGGTTTCCTTTAGTGAATATGATGTGTGTGATGTAGCTAGCATTTCCCACGTGGGGTCAGTGACTTAGCACTTGTTTTTTTCACAAGGTGAGTCAGGCATCTTTGGGCAGCCGTGTCCCAGTTGCCCTGTCTGAACAGAGGGCAATGGGTCTCCTTGAGCGGCAGCTGGACCCAGTGAGGAGTGTGTAAGTAGACTGGGATGTGGCATGGAGGTACAGTGGTTTGAATCACACCACTGTCTACGTGCACTCCAGTGAAAGCTGCCAATTGGGTCGGGGATATTTGGAATGAAATTTGCTTTTGAAATTCCAGTGGTAGTGGGGGAGGGGGGACAAAGAAAATTTCCCAGTCTGGTTACTACCTGTCAGTGTATGTCTGTTAATAAATTTGCCTAGGGCTGGAGAAATGTCCCAGGCAGGCAGGTAGGCAGGCAATTGCTTTATAAGCCCGAGAACCTGGGTTTGATCCCCAGGACCTTCTCTCTTCAACATACACACAAAGCCACACATGGTGGTGCATGTTTGTAAGCCTGGGCTGGGAGGCAGAAACAGACATCCCTGAAGCTCACTGGCTAGCCAGCTTAGCCTCCTTGGCAAGTTCCAGACTAGAGAGATAAACACAAACGTAGATGGCACGTGAGAAAGGATGAGGCTGTCCTCTGCACCATTACCATCCTGCTTTGCTCCGTGCAAATGTGTGAACACACACTTGCACACACACACACACACACACACACACACACACACACACACACACACACACACACGCACCTGCATACTCACACAAAGACGTTTGCCTGCATAAAAGCCTCCTGCAGTGTGGGGGCTGGTGTTTTTCTTGCACTTTGGAGCTCAGCTGGTTCTGGGGAACCACCTTGTTCCGAGAAAGTGACTAAAATCTAGAAACTGTCACACAGGTGCCAGCAGGAGTGCTGGGTACGGCTTTCACTTTGTTTCACGAACTGTCCTTGTTCCTTTAGCAAACTAAGATTCAAAGGTGCCAGAGAGCTTGCCTGAGCCACCTTAGCTCGTCAGAGGTAGATTTCAAGTCAGATTCCTTGGTCACGGACTCTGAGGTCTTCTCATGACATCATGGTCAGGGTCAGCCGAGGGCTGGAATTGAGGAGCCTCTGGTGTGGAGACTGGGATCCTCGCTTTGAGCCCCTTCTCTCAGGCCTGTCCTTCCCTGTTGAGTTAATTTGTTATGTCTTCTATAGCTGTGTCTGCAATACAGCCTCCAAGATTTCCAGCTCAGATTCATTGCTCCAGATTCATCTCTAGCTTGATTTATTCAGCCATTCTTCTGACTTCTGCTAATTCCTTCCAATTCAGCCAAATCCTGTCAAGATTCCTCCCATTCAAGTTCCTACTGGCTAACAAGGAGACAGCCTACTTTTACTAACTCCAGGCCTGTGGTTCAGAGCTTCTGGAGGACAAAGAAGCAACAACAATAACAACAAAAAACAAACAACAATAAAAACAACAACAACAAAAACCCACAATGTTTTGTTTTGTTTCTTACATAGACAGGGTTTCTCTGTGTAACAGTCCTAGCTATCCTGGAACTCACTTTGTAGACCAGGCTGGCCTCAAACTCACAGAGATTCTCTCACCTGCCTCTGTTTCCCAAGAGCTGGGATTAAAAGCATGAGCCCTCCACTGCCTGACCAAAACCAAAGTTCTTAAAACAGGATAAGTATCTCCCCTCTGTCTTCATAAAAGCCAAAAATGAACAAAGCAGTCACCAGGAATAAAGGCCCTTCTCACTGATCAGCCTTGCCTCTTGGTCCAGAATACCAAGATGGCTGTGAAACACCAGCCATCCCGCCCTTATTACCAGCAGGAAGGAAGAAAGACAAAGATAATCCTCTAATCACTCAGGTCCACTCTTTCCTGTTCACACGCTCCTTTGGCAGCTTTGCTGTGAGTCTATCAGTTTGATATCTGTCCATCTCCCAGATCCCTCTTAGACTAGAGGCTCCATGGGGTATAGCATCTAACCCACCGTCTCCATCATTCTAGTCCTGCTGTCTAGTACGATGCTTTGCATACAGTAAGTGCTCAGCAGAATTGCAGATGGAGGGAATGGCCAGGATTGTGCTGTATACATGCTCTTGACAGGGCAAGAAGCTGGAGTGTCTCCTAGATTGAGTCCATGATGATGAGTGTGTTGCTATGGACCAGGTTTCATCCTGAAAAGATGGAGTGTGTGATCCTGACCCATTTTAATGTGATTAAGAAAGAACCATTTGGGCTCCAGTGGCCCTAAAAAGAAGGTGTTGAAATATAGAAAAATAACAACAACAACAAAAAACTGTGCCACAAATCACTCCTCAATGAGGTGAGTCTCCACGGCAACCTGCCCAGCCGAACACCAGGAGGAAGGAGATGCATGGTCACCATGGAAACTCATTAGTATTGGTTTGCCACACTGTGGATGAGGTATTAGGGGTGGAGCTAGAGCTGCAGGGTCCCTGGAGGTATGAGTGGGGGGACTAGAGTAAAGAAAGGTGTAGGAAGATGAGGGAATGAAGACCCTGAGAGGTGGACCTGGCTGTGCTCTTTGCTTAGCAAGTGGGAGGGTGAAGCAATGAGGTTGTTATGCTAAGTGGAAAAGCTGGGCTGTGATTTTGGTTGCCCAGACAAAGGTCTACCACCCCACCCTCCAGCCCTCATGTGTCTAGCACTGGCTCCCTGGATAGCCAGCCTCAGGAAGGGCAGACACTCCTGTATTCTGAGTGGCTGTTTACTGCGGAGACCTCCCTGTGTCAAGGGTGATGAGCCCAAAGCCCACAGGGCAAGCTTTGGTCCCTAACTATCCTCATCTGATGTATGTCTAGGAGGCTTGAGCTCTTCTAGACAACAGAGGAAGGCAGGCTGGCCTCAGTGGACTGTGACTAGGGCTCATTTGCAGAGTGGTGTATGCTGGGCCCAGTCCCTGTCTCTTGACTTGTGGTGAGGCCCTTCTCACCGCGTTGCCTTAAATCACACAGATGCAAAGAGTCATGGGAACTGCTTTTCCAGGGTGTTCTCTCTCCTCAGATTTAATGAAAAACTCCAGGACAGGGCTAGTGCTTGATGTGCAAGCAATCAAGAACCACAATGGGGAATTTCACACAAACTCTATGTCATGGGCATGCATTGTAGCCCAGAGCGGTCATTGGCTGGCTAAGGTCACATGGCTGATTGATATTGTGGACAGGCTATGATCTGTGGCCTGTTCTATGGTAGAACTCATTTTATCCCCAGGACACCAATGGTGTGGTTGGAGATGGGTCCTCCCTGATCTCAATGCCTGCTTGAAGAGGGTAGCTATATCCGAAACGCAGCTGGGAATAATTCTGGTTACTGCTGTCTTGCTTCTAGGGACCACCAATAGGTGGCGCTAAGTACCCAGTTGCTACTAAGCCTCTAGGAAAAAGGACCAGCCAACTGGCGAGTGAGAGTAATTAGGGCCAGAGACAGGCTTTTGGGATGAGCTTGTACCTTGTGCTTGAGCACCCAGAATCAAAAAAGGAGGACTTGGGAGTCCCAAGTAGGGTTGTTCCTATTCCAAACCCTTCCGAAGTTTGTCATCGGTGGAGTGGCAATGGAGTATTACTTAATGTTGAGTGAGTGGCAGAAAGAAGGAATACAGCAATAAGGACAATATGGTGGCACCTAGATACAGCAGCTAATCCTTTTTCTGGGCTCCAGGCCAGCAGCGTCTTCATCTCTCTCATCCCAGCTCCTGTCACATTCCCTTCACGCCTCACACTGCTTCAGAGAGACTGTCTAGGACTTGAACCTGTCTCTCCTCCCCCCTTTTTGTTCCATCTCTCTTTCCCACCCTCTCCTCCACGCTCTTTCATTCCCTCCTCTTCCTACACCTTTCTTTACTCTATCCCCCCACTCATACCTCCAGGGACCCTGCAGCTCTAGCTCCACCCCTAATACCTCATCCACAGTGTGGCAAACCAATACTAATGAGTTTCCATGGTGACCATGCATCTCCTGCCTCCTGGTGTTCGGCTGGGCAGGTTGCCGTGGAGACTCACCTCATTGAGGAGTGATTTGTGGCACTGTTTTTTTTTTGTTGTTGTTGTTATTATTTTTCTATATTTCAACACCTTCTTTTTAGGGCCACTGGAGCCCAAATGGTTCTTTCTTAATCACATTAAACCTGGACACCCCTCCCAGAAGAGTTCCCCAGCCATAATGTCCCCAACATGTTTTGTTTAACACAAGGCTTCCCTGGAAACGTCTCCCCTTTTACAGTGCTACCGTATCTTTAGGGTCAGAGCCTGCACTCTGGCAGCTCTAACAAGCTAGGCTTGGCCACCCATCCTCCATAATTGGATTCCAGAGACAAGTACTAATGAAAGTAGAGAAATGTACGCCGTATGGCCACACTGCAACAGATAAAGAGGTACTATGACCCCCAAGACCACAGTTGGAGTAATACCATAAGGTTTCAGTTTAAAGAGAGCACTAGAGGTGGGCATAGCTGAGCAGTCCAGGCCAGGGTGTTTGGTCCTGTCCATCACTGGCCTGTCCTTGTTTCTGCTCCAGTCACTTCTGCAGGGTGGCCTGCCAAGTTGTCAGAGCCATGTGCAATTGCTTCTGAGGGCCAGGTTCCTCCTCAGGCTACACCACGCTTCAGCCTTTTCTTCTTCCAGCATGAAGGTCCCAGGGAGCTTATTACTTCTTGGGTCAGTGGTTTGAGTAGTCTGCTAGCCAAGAGGGACACAATATTCTTACGAGTATTTTTGTTCTGTCAGGGTTTGTACCACATTGTGCGTGAAGCACCTGCTTTGGCTGGCCAGGTGGGTGGCCACAGAGACATGGGTCAGAGTTTACCCATTTTCCCTCCTTTCTGCTCAGAATGCCCTTTGGGGAGGCCTTCGACTCAATGCACGAAGCCACCAAAAGCAACACCTAGAAAGGTGTCTATCAGTAGCCATTTTCCTGGGGAGCCCTGATGGCTTTGGGGAGAAGGTAGGCATGGGGGAGAGAGGGAAGCAAGCCAAGCCCAAAAAAGAGGTGCTAGGGAAGGGGGGTAGGGGAGGGGGAGACACTGTGGGAGCCCAAAGGGAGAGGCCGGGGTGCGAGAAGGCTGTCTTGGCAGTAGAGTCCCCCAAATGCTAGTGTCTCTATAAATCACCCTGCAATGCAAACCTAAACCAGACCTCCTCTTTCCCTGCCAAGCAGGGAATGTGTTTGTGGACATGAAAACATATTAAGCACATGGCAGCCCTCTCTCCCCCAAGTTGAAGCCATTACAATAATGAATGAAGGCAGCAGATTATTAAAAATTGCTTTCTCCCTCTTCTGCCAGTTAGATCAGTCAAGGAGCAAGGGGCATGTGCCACTGCAGACAGGAGGGAGCTTGGGGGGGTGACCCCCCCAGAAGCATTTGCTGAACAGCTAAACATAAAGGACTCCAATGGGAGGGGCTGGGGGCCGGAGGAAGGGGGCTGGTAGGGAGGGCCAGGAGAGCTTGCTGGGCTCCCAGGGACTTGTGGTCCATTTTCCATCCTGCATTACACAGCACGAGGGTCTCTGTCACCATGGAAACAGGCCTGCAGGCCAGGAAAGGATATTAGTGCAGGCTCTTGCATTCTTAGTGAACATGTGACAGACTAGACTCCCTGGGGTCCTGTCCCTACTCCCCTCAGATTTCCAGGTGAGCCTGGTCAATCTAGGCTATCTGAGGTCTATCCCTGGTGGATGTGGGGTGAGGACTGGTGGCTGTCCACTCCAGGATTCCAGCTTAAAATCTGTTCACACAGAACCATCTCCATCCTGAGGAGCAGCCAGAAGGGTGGGGAGCTTAGTGAAGGCAGAGAAGTGGTCTCACCTTTAAGCAACTTGCATCTCTCTCTCCCTGCCTTCCTCATTCCCTCTTTCTTACTCCTTTGGCCAATCTGCTTCCCAGCTTCGTTTTCTATTTGTAAGATTCATTTATATAATATGCCGTGTTTCCCGAGTGACATTTCCCAGGCCTCCCTCTCTCCTCCACCCTCCAGGCAGTGGTGCCTTTGAGGAATACAGGCCTCCCTCCTGCTTTGCTGAGCATGCTCTGTGTTTGATTGAGAAATCACCTCACACCGAGGAAAAGTTAACCGTAGTGCATGGTTTCAGTCATGGCTGCTCAGGCTTGTCTATTTGGGCTTGTGGTAAGAAAAGAGCATGCTGGGATTGGGAGGCCAGGCCCAAAGAGCTGCCTATCACATTGTGGCTGGTAAATGGGAAGGAAGACAGGGAGGGGGTCCCGATACCCTCTTCAAGGGTGTGTCTTCACTGACCCAACTTCCTTTTAGTAGGTCTCAACTCCTGAAGGTTTTGTAGAGTAGGAGCCAAACCTTTAGTACCTGGGCTTTTGGGGGACACCCTGGACCCCCAACTTTGGCTGCAATGTAAAAAATACCCATTTTTTCCCTTCCACTTTCTCCCACTCTCCTGCCCTTAGAAAAGGCTAGGAAGAGCAACCAAACTGCTAGGTCTAAAGCTGTTCTCAAATTCTCAGGGCACAGACTTTGGCTCTTGCTGACCTGCCTCCCTGCTTATGCTTCCTCGCTGAACAGACTGGCTGGACAGTAGGTGGAGCCCAGGGCAGCCTCAAAGGAGTGATTCTGCTCAATGCCTAACAATTTCTTGTGCTCTGACCCAGTTCTTACCAGCCACTCCAGTGGGGGTGGGTTTACACAGCTGGTTTGTGAGGAGGTCTTCGAAGTGGCCCCGTTACAGGTCCCATGCACATGTGACTAAGTATTCCCTTGTGGGTATTTTTAGGTCCTGTTTGATGGATGGGTGGAAGGCTTGGAAGCTTTGTATACTCAGGAGCCCTGGGGCAAGCGTGGTGAAGTGGTCCAGCTGGGGAAAGGAGCTGTGGATCTCCTTGGAACTCTATAGAGACCCAGAGATTAAACAAAGATGGTAACAGATGATCTGATGAGGTTTGGACAAACAGCTATCTCCCTCTGGGGTTCAGAGACCCCAAAGCCTCCTGGAACAGAATGTGATGGGTTCCTGCTTCCCTGGGACTCCTCCAGCAGGAAGAACCTGTCACACACTTACACAGGCATGCGTGCACACACACATACATATACAAACACATACAATGCTCAAGGCCACTTGTAGCCCCAGAGTTGAATGCTGCAATGTGACAGGGATAACTGTATGACGTGCTAGGTTTCCTGTAGGGGCATGGGTACAGTGACTAAACTAAGAGTGGTGCCATTTATGTTTCCCTGGCGGGGGGGGGGAGGAGTAGGGCATCTGGAGGATGTTGTCCACCTCTGTTCTCCTTGGCTCGTCCAGGAAGTGAGACAGAAGGCGCCTAGAACCCATTTCCCGGAGTCGTCTCTTACCCCCACCAGCCTCTGGGAGTTAATGTGCCAAGCTTCTCAAATTAGAAACCATGGGAGGAAAAGAATACATGTATATTTCAGAGCTAGCCGGAAGTTGTTAAGGCCTCTTTGGGCAGAAGGACATCCGTTTTATGTTCTCTGTCCAGATTCTCTTGCCCACTGACTAAAGGGCTGTTATTGTCAAGTCCTTAGGAAAGTCCCAAGACTCCAAGAACCCAGTAGACCCGAGACATGATCCATGCTTTCGTCACCCTCCAAGTTGGCAGACAAACCTGTTAACACCCACCTCACTATCTAGGGACCATAGTTCAGATGGTACAGGGGACAGGTCTTTTGGAGATGGAGAGTCAGGGACCACAAGGCATGTTTCCTAACAGAACCCCATGTTCTACTATCCAACTTTCCCGCTGGTGACATAGTGACCTTGACCCCAGCTTCAGGTAGTCATGGACCCTGTTCCACTTAAGCCACCAGCATAGTCCATCCTTTGTCCAGTTAGTGGACACGTTGTCCAGGCACAGTGAATTGAGATTGCAGCTCTGCTTTGATTGAGAGATTTCCTCCTCCCCTCCATTCCTCTCTTTCTCTCTTCTCTTCTCTTCCTCTCTCCTTTCTCTCTTCTCTCTTTCTGAGAAATATATGACTCAGGCAAGATTCTAGAAGCCACCTGGACCAGGTCAGACCAATCCTGAAATCTGTTGTCCCTCTGAACTTCCAAACCTGATGTGAATTGTATATTCCTTTTGTTCATCCCGTTGTATTTCTTGCTGTATTTGTTTCATGGTTATTTCTAACATTCAGCCCTAACCCAAGCAGGCTCTTTCTACCTGAGCTAGTTTATGAGTTCACTTGACATAGATTAAAAATATTTCTTTTTTGTGGGGGCAGAGTCTCATATAAGCTCAGGCTGGCCTTGAAGAATGACCTTGAACTTCCGATCCTGCTTTCCACCTGAAGACTGGAATTACACCGTGTCTCATTCATGTTGAAGATCCAGCCCAGGACATCTGGCATGCCAGGCAAGTGTTCTACTGCATCCTCATGGGGCCTTGGGGTCTCTTACGATGACACTGCCCTGAGAAGACCCAAAGTAGGGAAGTGGCTCTGTGTGTAAAAGTGCTTGCCATACAAGTATAAGGACCTGTGTTGGAATCCCCAGAACCCACCTAAAAGCTAGGCTTGTACCACATGTGTGTGTAACCCCAATGCTCCTACAGGGAGATGAGAGGCAGAGGGAGAAAACAATAGAGACCCTATTATGCAAGATGGAGGTGAGCACCAGTGCCTAAGGTGCAAACTTTACATGGGTACGCTGATGTGCAACATTCCCACAGCTACACACACACACACACACACACACACACACACACTCAGAGCTCAGGTGCACTGACATGCAACATTCCCATATATGAACACACATACACACATGCACCAACCCAACTCAGAGCTCAGGTAGTCCAGTAGACACCCAGGTAGAGGACCTCAAAACCCAGTGAACAAGAAGTGGCAGTAGGCAGGGAGAAGCCACAGCTGCCATCCTAGAATGACATGGCAGTCACTTAGCATGGCTCCCGATGGACTGTGAGATTGACATGTCCCAGCATAAACCCAAAAGGCTGCCAATTATTCAGAACTACCAGATGGTGACCTCAGGCACACCTATGAAGCTGGCCATGCTGGCTCCATGGCAGAAGTTTAAACATACAGCTCGAGAATGAGCTCTGAGATCTCGGGTTCCTTTGTAAGACAGGGTTGTGCCTTAGTTTCTTGTTGCTGACAAAATACATGACAGAAAACAACTAACTGGGGTGGGGGTGGGGGTTGCTTTGGCTCATGGTTGGATGCCACCATTCCATCATGGTGTCAAGAGCACATGACGGTGGCAGAAGGAATGACAGATTCTGGACTAGTCACATTGTATCAGTACTATGCCGGTGGCAGAAGGAATGACAGTCACTGGACTGGTCACATTGTATCAATACTATCTCAGTTCACTTTCTTCTTGTTTCTTTTTTTCTCCCCCCCCCCACCCCATGCCCCAGTGAGACAGGGTTTCTCTGTAACAGCTCTAGCTGTTCTGGAACTCACTCTGTAGACCAGGCTGGCCCTGAATTCACAGAAATCTGTCTGCCTCTGCTTCTTGAATGCTGGGATTCCATGCCAAGCTTTCCTTGTTTCTTTTGATGGAGTCTGGGACAACCCCCCCCCCCCAATGAGGTCGAACTGCTCATGTTCAGGGAATTTTTCCCATCTCAGTTGAGCCTTTTTGGAAAAGTCTTCATAGACATCCCCAGAGGCGTGTTCCATGAAATCTAACCATCTTAATGTAACTGGCTTTAGTACAGTGCTGGGCTTGCTGGGGGAATCAGGGATCTCTCTGTACTGACCATTAAGGCCCAGCTGCCCAAGTGCCACCTGGAGGAGAGATGTAAAGTAGGTTGGCTCCTGGAACCCTCCCATGCCCAGCATCCTCACCCTACCCTCTCAAGAGCGGACCATGGAGATATGCAGCTGGAGCAGTCAAACTGACTCCAAAAGAGCACACGGCTTTGGTGGCCAGAAGGCTCAGTCTTGTCAACACAATGGCCTGACCATGAGGCAACACTCCCTGGAGTGTTGACAGGAAAGAATACCGGAGTGGTGAGAGGAACTGGGGGACATACATGTAGGAGTGAGACTGGGGAGAGAAAGAGCCATTGCTCCTCAATATTCCCCCAGGCAGAGCCAGGAAGAACTAGGGAAAGGATGAAGGCAGCGGCTGGGGGTGGGGCGGTGGCGGTGTGTGGTCCCTCAGCTTCTTCAAGCATCTTTGCAATGGGGAGATGGCATTTTCAGCTCACTGGAGAGATCCAAACCCTGGATTCCTGGCCTTATTTTGTTCACTGACTCTAAGCATGTGTCCCCATAGTTACTCTGGGCAAAGATGTCATTTTAATGGGCTGGGGGCAGAAAGGGGAGAAGACATTAAAGAGGAAAGGAGGAGGAGGAGGAGGAGGAGGAGGAGAAGACAAGGGCAGGAGCATTGGCATCAGGTACACAGATGTGTGTGTATCTGCAGTTATTTCTTGTGCACGCCTGCCTGCATGCCTGTGTGTCTGTCTCTATGGGTGTGTGCAGTGTCTGTGTGCATGCATGCCTGTGCACATGCACGCAAGCACTCAGATGCCAGTGAAGGACATGAGGAGTCCTGCTGTGTCATTTGTCATCTTTCTTCATTAGAGACAGGGTGTCCCACTGACCCTACAGCTAGGCTGGCAGCCAGCATGTTCTAGTGACCCTCCAGACAGTGCTGAGGTTACACACATCATACCTGCTTTTTACAAGAGCTCTGAGGATCTCAACTCAGGTCCTCATGCTTACAAGTCCTCTTACCTACTGTCCCATGTGTCTCTCTGTACACTGGCTTGGTGCTGGACACATCCATACATTAATTAGCCTATGAGTCTCCCTTGGTGCATATGGGCTACCCAAAGCAGGGGTGGCTGAATATCCTCCTGGGTCTATGTCTCAGCCATCCTCATGGGGACTGTCTTTAGCTGCTCCTTAGCCCTCATTTCTCAGTCACATTGAAGAAAAGCAAACAGGCCTGGTTCCTGGAGGCTCATGGCCAATGTATGACCTTGGAGTGCTTGCTTTTTTTTAAAAAATGTAAAAATATACAATTTGAATTTTCATCATGGAAACAATTGTGTAACTAGGACTTCCAGGCGGGCCCCGTCTTGGCTAGTTCCTAGTTTCAACTGCCTCTCAAGAGGCAGAACACAATTACTCCAGGAAACAATGGCCTCCCGTTATATTTAAGATCTGCATGCCCCTTCCCCTCCCGTCTGAGCCCTCGCCTTCCTGTCTCTGGGTCTGCAGTTCTCTGGGTCATCCAACTGCCAGGCCCTTAACCAGGACCTCACTGTTTCCAGTTGTTGGCAGCATCATGAGCCCCAGGAAGCCAAACACCTTGTCCACCCTCCCTGGGTCTGCTGAGCATGGCAGGACCCTGTGAGAGTCGAGGATTTTTGAGTGAGAGATGGAAAGTCAGAGTCACTTATCTTTGGGGTGGAAGTACCCACCAGGGCCCTGTTGTCCTTCAATATCAAATATTTAGCCAGTATTTAATTCTTCATGTGAAAACAAGCAAGTACATCTGTCTCATTAATATGCAACTTTAATCTTTAATGAATATTAAAATTGTATGTTGATTGTAAAATTGATTGTTTTAAAATAATTTTTAATATTTTATCACCAGTAGATGTTTGAATGATTTGTATTATAGATTATCTGCATATATGTTTTATTTGTATTATACACTAGATGCCCAGGATCCTGTAAAATTCTTGAATGAAAAGGGATTATGAGTAGAAAAAGTTGAAAATGGCCTGGTAGGAGTGGAGGTCAGTGGAATTGGGAGTGTTGGGCTGTGGGGAAGGAGGCTGCTGGTGGGCTGTAGCTGCCTCAGTGAGACCAACCAATAGATGGGGTCTCCCCCTGAAGTCCAGGGGAGAATGATCATTCAGCCACCATCCTGATTCCCCCAGGCTTTGTACCCCAGGGCAGGAAACAGATGAAGGGGAGGAAAAAGCCACAGCTAATGGGGAAAGAGAAGGACCAGGCTCAAAGGAGGGAAGGGGACCCACAGAGGATACACAGAAATACCAACGACTCAGCTAGAGCTAAGGATCCAGCTGGCAGAGCCTTGTAGCTCTGGGTGCCAGGAGACTCCCGGGCCCTTCAGTTCTCATGGATTCTCAAGGAAACGTTAAACATGTCTCGGTGGCTCAACGCCTGTTATCCTAGCACCTGGGACGCTGGGGCAGGAGGCTAATGAGTCAAGGGCAGCCTGGACAGCAAGTTCCAGATTAGCCTGAGAGGCTCTGTTAAAAAAAAAAAATCAAAGAGCTCAGTGAATGTGCCCTGGGATGACTCCAAGCAAAAACATGAGGCACACCATCCAAACCCTTCAAAGAGCCCATTCTTGGCCAGTGCCACGATCCCTGGTTAGTCATGATTCCATGGAGGAGCAGAACCTCCATGACTATGCAACAGCTCTGGGCAGCAAGAGACCCTGTGGGGCTCAGCCAGTGCTGACCTCCTGTGGGCTCCTTGAAGCTCCCCACCAGTTTAACAGTATCACCTGGGGCTTCTGGGTATCCTTGGATCACGAGGCCTTGCAGACATAACCCAGGAGAGTAAAGAATGTTTTGAGGAGTGTATCTTCTTTTTAACCAGAAGGGTGACAGAAGGGAGGGTTAGGAATTTGGAGAAGCCCAGATCATGTGACCCACTGTGTGCCCAGAACATGGCATCATGGAGGAAGCTTCACCAGAGTGTTGACATGCCCAGCCTGACTCAGAAACTCTGCAAAGAGACCTTGGAGCATCAAACCAGGAGTTCAGGGACCCCTGCAGGGTGGGCAGGCTTGGGTGGAAGCCTGCACTTGCATTCTGATTTGTCCTCTCTCAGTGGTCCCCATTGCGTAGACTCCAGTGTCACCTTGCTCCCTACTCTTCTCAAGCTGCCCCCGTGTCTGGTACCTAAGCCACTTCCCTTCCATGTACAGTTCTAGATTCCACCGGAGGTACCCCCTTCTGGCTTTCGTTGTCATCCTGGGAGCCTGCAGCAGGTGGCAGATGCCTCCCTGAGCTCCACCACAGGCTATGCAGGGCAGGAGGAGCTGATGTTTGCTTCAGATCACTGGGAAATTAAACTTAACCGGGTCTTGAAGGATGGGTGGGCATATGACAACATGGAACCACCAGATGATACAAGGGGAGACACAAGAGATCGTGAGGGGTTGAAGGAGAGGCTTGGGTAACTCAGGGTGGTGGTTTGTACTGTTGTTCAGTTTTGAAAGGAAGGCTGTTGGGGAGTATCGTGAGTTCTGAAATGAGGGCGGTGTTGGATGTTGGTTCAAGCAACAGAGACTCAAGGGAAGGGAAGAGACTAGAGAAAAAGAGGCCAAGAAGAGGTTACGCCCGAAAAAAATAAACTAGAAAGAATCAGAGGACAGTGATGAGGCCCAGGGAGCGGACACTCCGATAAGTGGTAATTGCTACCATCCGAGCAGTTTTTCACCAAGCTGCTGTGCACACATTATCTCACTCCATTTAATCCTATGAAGTAATCATGACACATCCTGATTGCTGAGCCCTGTTCAGTGCCAGATACTCCGTACACGTCTCTCACAGCCCTGTCAGCAGCTACAGAGGGTAGGTTTTAGCATCCTTTCCTCTCTGCCATCATGCTGGAGACTCGGACAGGTTAAGGAACTTACCCAAGATTGCAGAGCAGGTCTATCTGGTGCCACTATATAGGTTTGACACATTGTTCTGAATTCCTCGAATTTGAGGCTGAGATACCGCAGGAGCCCGGCAAAGGTCATCAATCCCTCCAATCCATTCTGGCTCCTAAAGGGCCCCTTGTCCTGCCAAAACCCACTGCACACATGAGCCTGGGGGATTGGATGCCTTGAATACTCTCACTCTACCCAGGCCTCAGAGCCCATTCCTGCTGGTCCCTGTGTCCTGTGGGCCCCTCCTGGAGGCAACTGTTCCAGATGTGGTCTGGAAAGCAGGCAGGCCTGAGAGAGGAGATATTTCAGATGAACATCAGTGCTCCTAAAGGAGGGACAGGGGCACCTTCCCAGGTTTCAAGCTTCCATGGGAAAAAGGCCTCCGGGGTATAAGGCATATGATAGGCAAGGCCAGGACCAGGAGAGAGAACTGGTCAAAGAAGTGGGTGGAAGAGACAGCCTGGGCCTCATCTGGAACTAAGCAGGGCAGCATTGCTACTTGGAATGTATATACTCAGATGTGTCAGCTCACGCAGCCATCAGGTTCCAGGAAGGAGCGCTTGCTGGTCTTTCCATTGACTCCTCTGGCTGCAGGATGAGGATTCTGGAACCTTCAGGGACCAGCAGCAGGTATGTGGACCCCAGATGTCTCCTCAGCTCTTGGGGAGCTGGCCAAGTAGACAAGGCACACCTAGCCAGCTGTAGTTCTCCACAAACATCTGCCCACTCCTAGTATGACAGCAGCAGGCTGAACCCAAAGAAGCCCAAAGAGAAAACGCCTTGAGGGGCAAATTTCAGAAGACACTAGAAGTCCCTCAAGGACCTGTCCTAAGGGATAGGTGGCTGTTATCAGCATCTCTAAAATGTCCCCAACGTAAACTGAGCCTCTTTAGATGGCCAGAGTGGTTGAAGTTAGTTCGTATTATCTTGCCTTTCTGAGCAGCTTTGGGGCCTTTAGTCTGTTTGGGTTTTATTTTATTATTTTACTTTATATGCCATCTTATGCATTTCAGAATAGTTTCAAACTCCATATGTAGCCAAGGATGACCTTGAACTCCTGATCTTATCACCTTTATCTGTTGGGATTATAGTCAAGTGCCACCACACCCAGTTTATACTATGCTGGGATCAAACTCAGGGGCTTGTACATGCTAGGCAAGCTCTCTACCAACTGAGCTAAATTCTCAGCCCTCAGGAGATAATTTTTCTCCTTTCCCCCATCCATCCATCCATCCATCCTTTCTTCCTTCTTTTCCATTTATTTAATGTGCATTTGTGTTTTGCTTGCACACATGTCTGTGTGATGGTGTCAGATCCCTGGAAACTGGAGATTACAGACAGTTGTGAGCTGCTGTGTAGGTGCTGGGAATTGAACCTGGGTCCTCTGGAAGAGCAGCCAGTGCTCTTGACTGCTGAACCATCTCCCCAGTACCTCCCTATTCTTTTTTTATTCTTATTCTTATTACTATTATTAATTTCAAGTTAGCAATTGGTATTTCAATTTGAGAACTTTACACGTACAAATGTAAATTTCTAGTTCTCCCACCCCCCAAATTGGTAGCCCTGGTGACATGAGGCTGGCACTCAGTCTCAGACACCACGCTGAACTCCGCTGTCCCTCAGAGTCTTTTATCTTTGCTGGCCCTATCACCTGGGAGTCTGTGACCGGAACTGATTGTCTTATGGGTGGCTCTGTATGGGGAGCAGTATCTCCTGAGGAACATGGACTTGCAGGGGTGAAGAGGTGAGGGCAAGTGTGCATGCCTGAGAGAGAGACAGAGACAGAGATGGCTAGGGATGGGACAGAGACAGCTGCATTCCAGTGGGCCCTGGGGACCTCATCTACAGAGGATGAGAGTCCTATCTCCTACCCCAGGACAGTAATGTTGTGGCCTAGGAGGGACAAGGACAAAACCTTTTTATGGGGGTGACATCTGTCCCCAAAGAACTGAGTAAGTAGGAGAGGAGGGTATGTCTTTTTCAGGTGTCCACTGGCTGAAGGCTGCTTCAGTCTCCTGGTCGGCACTAAGGAGGGAATCCTGTTAGGAGCAATGGGAAAGCTTCCTGAGACCCCGAGAAGACCAGACAGTGACGCCAGCTTCCCACTCTGGTCCCCTTGTGGCCAAGTACTGCCTCCCTGGCAAAGCCAGAGCCACATGGGTTTCCTGTAGTCATAGAAAGTTAAGCCTCACTCCGAAAAATGTCCAGGACCCTTAGATTGGCTGTGGAAAGTGAGAGGTCCCCCCAAGACTGATGGGGACCCCTGCTCTGACCAGAAGTTGACAGTCCCATAGTTTCTGAAAGCTGCAGAGAGAAGCTCTTGCTGGGTGTGGGAGGAGGTGTTGTGTTGTCCTGTGTTTCAGGAGCAGCTGTGGCCTTGAGTCAAGAGGGCCATTGGTGACAGGTTTCACAACGGGAGCTGGTGATGGAAGATTCCTGATGCTTCCCATCCCAGTCCACGAACTCAGGCAGGTTAATTCAACAATTTCTTCTGGGCTGCATGGTGACCTTTAGAGATTACAACCCAGGGAAGCTAATATTTGCTTTATTGATTACTGGCCCCGCACCAGGCAGGAAGTCTCTGTCAGACCAACATCTGCTCCTTAAGAAAAATGCCACGCTGGTGCCTGTGGTTGGAGCCCTGAGCTGGAGGTGATTTTGCGGCCTCCAGAGAACTGGCACTCTTAGGGGTCCATAGACATCGGAGAGCCTCAAGGCCCCAGGGACTGGTCTGTTCCTGCCGCCCACATCTACATGGGACCTGTAAGAGGCACAAGTGATGGAGAGCATCCAGTTAGGGTGCTTCTAGGCAAGGCACTAGGCTTCAGATACCAGCAGTGCCTGCCTGGTCCAGACCTGGTCCTAGTTGGTGGAACATTTGGGAAGGATTAGGAGGCATCGCCTTGTTGGAGAAGGTGTGTCACAGGGGAAGGCTTTAAAGTTTCAAAAGAATCATGCCATTCCCAGTGTGCTCTCTATGCCTGGCAGTTGTGGATCAGGATATGAGCTCTCCGCTGCTGCTCTAGCTGCTTGTCACCATGCCCTAGCTGCACCACTATAGACTCCAACCCTCTGAAACCATAAGCCCAATTAAATGCCTTTTAAGTTGACTAGGTCATGGTGTTCGATCACAACTGTGGAAAAGTGACTAATGCAAGTCCTTGTTGACTTTGCACTCTACCAGCGTGTGGAGTCTGCAAATGAGTCTAGACCCCTTTGTCCCTCCCAGACTGGAGGTGCTGTGCATGTAAGGTTATGGGACATCTGTTTTGATCAAGTTGACAAATGACATGGACCACCTTTCTCCCTTGTTTGGGCACGTCATCCTACTCCTAAGGAAAAGGAGGCAACACTGAGTTGTACCCACCACTGATATGGGAAGGCAAACTTAATATAAGGCCAACTCAGGGACAACGGATGAAGTGCTATGTCTGACCTATAGAATGGAAATATTGTGCTGGCAACAATTCCACCATGGTCTCAAAGTCCTTTCTCCTAACAAACCTCAGTCCTGAAAGGCTGTGTGTCAGCTTCTTCTGCTCAGTCTGATTCCCATTTAACATACATGAGGGCATTCACACCATGCCTGCCCATGGCCAGATCCAGCTGTTGGTCGGATGTAGGCAGGGTAGGATGCTGTGGAGGCACCAGAGCTGACTGTCTATCATTCCAGTATCTTTTCTGCTGAGGTGGATGCTATTCCCCTGTGATGTGCCTATTCAGCCCCTAGTAACCTTCAATCTCCCTGAGATCCAAAGTGATACTGTCCCCAGCTCATGCATGTCTTTCCACTTCCCCCAGGCCTTTGAAGTGCTCTGTAGCTTTAGATCCACCCTGTGACTTCTCTGCTCTGCCCTTCTGAGTTCTCCCCAGCTGATACACTCACGGGGGACCTGGAGGGGCTGGGCTGAGCCTGGTTCAGCAGGGTAGGTGGAAGAAGGTCACAGATTGTTGTCAGGTTCTAGGCAACCAGAAGATAATAGTTCTGTCTGTGCCATGAGGAAGAGAGCTTATCCTGGAGAACAAATGGCACATGCCAGCTAACGTCATCATTGTCAACGCTGTCATAGCTCTAAGCTATCTTTGCCACTGCATTGATCAACTCTGCGCCCCATTATTTCAGCCTCCTTGCCTCTAAAAAGGTTATAACCGTACCACCCTCCTGGGTTATTTTGAGAACCAGACAAATTAATGGATATGAAAATCATGAGTAAGCCCATGCTATTGTTCAGTTCTTCTCCAGTTGCACCCAAAGTCACACACAATTCCCCTGTGAGGATATGACTGTCACCTTCCTTTGTGGGAACTCAAGTGTGAACTTTACAATTTACTCTTGAGCTCAAGGAAAATTCTTATACGTTAATACTTTTGACCAATACAGGCAAACAAACCAAAAACCAAATTTCAAGAAAAATAAATCTGGAATTCAGAAGTAGGAGCATCAACAGGTGAATGTACCAAATTTGTGTTTGTTTTTCAGAAAAATGAGACAATATCCTGGCTGGAAGTGCACACCTGTGCAGAGCTCCTGAGGCAGAACTGGGTAGATAACTGCAACCTGAGGCCAGTCTGGTCTACATAATGAGTTCTAGGCTAGCTGTATCAACAGCTAAGACCAAACCAACTCTAACAGTTGGGTAATACATGACCAAAATATAGGCCTCTATATAAATTCTGTCTTTATGTAAAAATGGATTGCTACTGGAGGGGGGTCTCAAGAGCCTCCACTCCAGCTAAGTAGCCCACTGACAGCTGGTGGCCTCTGGGGGAAGAGTCAGTTCTGTTGAAGTGGGGGTGTGCTGGTTGGGTTTTGTCAACTTGACACAAACCTAGATGTATCTGTTAAGAGAGAATCTTAATAGAGAAAATGTATCCCAAAGATTGGCCTGCAGGCAAGTCTGTAGCCCATTTTCTTGATTAATGATTGATGTGGAAGGGCCATACTAATCACAGGTGTGTCATCCATGGCTAGGTGGTTCTGGGTGGTCTACGAAAGCAGACTGGGCAAGCCAATAAGAGGCATTCCTCCATAGCTCTGCTTCAGTACCACCTCTAGGTTTCTGCCTTGACTTCCTGCCTTGGCTTCCCTCAGTGGCCTGTGATATGCAAGTCAAACAAACCCTATCCTCCCCAAATTGCGTTTGGATATGCTATTTTATCACAGCAATAGAAACACTAAGATGGTGTGACAGATGTCCCCCGTAGAGCTGAGCAGTCCAGTCTCTTATCATCCGGATGGTGACCAGTCATGGCTCTCTTTATCAGTCACCTTTTACTGCAAAAAGAAACCTCTGTGATGACGGGTGAAAGATGTCCCAACTTACAGGACAGATTTTAAGTGGGAATTTATTATTATATCCATTTGGGAATAAATGTACTAGGTTCTCATCCATGAGACTTTGGCCCCAGTTAACAGTGCCAGGTATGAGAAAATGCCCCAACCAGATTGCTCTGTGAGCAAGCCAACAGTGCATTTTCTTGAGTGATGATTGATATTGTAGAGCCCAGCTCACTGTGAGTGGTGCCACCTATGGGTAGGTGGTCCGAGTTGTTTAAGAAAACAGACTAAGCAAGCCAAGGGGAGCAAGTCAGTAAGCAGCACTCTTCTGTGGCTTCTGCTTCTGTTTCTGCCTCCCGGTTCTTGTCTTGAGTTCCTGCACTGACTCCATTCATGATGAACTGTAATGTGGAAGTATAATCCAGATAACCCCTTTCCTCCCTGAGTTGCTTTTGGTCACAAACAACTTAGTTAGAAACCCTAACTAAGATTAT
The DNA here is from genome assembly GCF_003668045.3 of Cricetulus griseus. NCBI lineage: Eukaryota > Metazoa > Chordata > Mammalia > Rodentia > Cricetidae > Cricetulus > Cricetulus griseus. Next base: position 275,115,130 of record NW_023276806.1, read on the forward strand.
GTCCATTTGACACAGGCTAGAGTCACTTTAGGAGAGAACTTCAATTGAGAAAGTGCCCCTACTAGATTGGCTCATGGGCAGGCCTGTGGTACATTTTCTTGATTGTGGATTGGTATGGTAGGATCCAGCTCACTGTGAGTGGTGCCACCCATGGGTATGCCAGTGACCTCCTCCTGGGGTTGTTTATCCTCTTCTTTGGCTGAAGTGTTCCTTCTAGTCTCCTCTGTAGAGCTGGCTTAGTAACCTAAGTTCCTTTCATCTGTTTTTACTACAGAAAGTTTTTGTTTCTCCAATTAAAAGTTTTTTAATTATTGATTTATTTAATGTGTATGAATGCTTTGGGTGTATATGTTTGTGCACTATGTACATGCCTGGTGCTCAAGGAGATTAGACAAGGGTGTAACTGGAGTCATAGATTGTTGTGAGCACGGGGTCCTCTGAAAGAGTGACAAGTGCTCTTAACCACTGAATAAACTCCCTAGCCCCCCAACCCCCCCACCTTCAATTTTAATAGATAGTTTTGCTGGGTATAAAAGTCTGTGGTTTTTTTTTTCAGTTATGGTCTTCCATAACCAGGAATACATTCCTAGGCCATTCTGGCTTTAAAGTTTTCTGTTGAATATTCAGATATTATTCTAATGAGTCCATGTTTATAAATGACTTGGCCTTTCTCTTTTGTGGTTTTGAAAATCCTTTCTCCCTACTATCTTTTTGGTATTTTAACTATATTATGTCACAAGGAGTTACCTTTTGTCCTTTCTATTTGATGGTTTGTAGGTTTCTCATACTTGGATAGACATCTCTTTCTCTAGGTTTAGAAATTCTCCTTCTGTGACTTTATTGAAGATATTCTCTGTCTTCACAATATTATCCTTCTTTCATGTTCATAATTCAGAGGCTGGGTCTTTTCATGATCTTCCAAAACTCTCCCCTGTTCCATTCATATATTTAAAAAAAATTCTCATTGACCTTTATTGAGTGGTCCAATTTCTCTAGTTTGTCTTCCATTCTTGCCTCTCTGCTTTTATTCTGTTGGCGAGGCTTTCCACTGAGGCCTTTGCTTAACATGTATGAAATTCTTAAAGAATTAAAAACATTGTATTTTTAGTTGTTGAGTTTTTTTGTTTGTTTTTTTGGTTTTTCGAGACAGGGTTTCTCTGTGGCTTTGGAGGCTGTCCTGGAACTAGCTTTTGTAGGCCAGGCTGGTCTTGAACTCACAGAGATCCACCTGCCTCTGCCTCCTGAGTGCAAAACATTATATTTTTAAAAGATGGACAGTCAGGAGTTCAAGGTTACCTTGGTTACACGGGGAGTTTGAGGCAGCCTGGGCTACATGAGACCCTGTTTCAAATAAATAAATAAGTAAATAAATAAATGATGGATGAAAAATGTTGATATAAAGCAAACACTGTCTTCCGAGCCAGATTCTGTGCTTCTCATAAAGACTCATATTCCTCACATTCCTGTTGCGTGCTCAACAAGCAAGTTTAGGAGATGCCACTGGAGGAGAAAAGTGACTCTGGAATTCTAGAAAAGGGGAAAGCAGGCTCCTGGAGTGACAGCACTGACAAGAAGGCTCAGGGCCGGAAAAAGTGGTGGCAATGCAGTAAAGGTCAGACACATGGTATGTGAAAAACATGGCAAAATCATGGAAGCCATGGAAAAGCTAAGGTCTAGAATGAGATTCAGTGATGTGGCCACACAATATAGTGAAGGTAAAGCCAAACAAGACAGTGGCTTGGGTTGGATGACCAGAAGATCCACAGTGGGACCATTTCAAGAAACAACATTTACCTTGCCTGTAGGTGGGAGGCCTAAGCCTGTGTTTACAGATCCACCAGTAAAGACAAAATTTGGATATCATATTGTTAGTGTGGTTAAAAGGAAAAAGTAAAAATCACCAGAGAGAGAGAGAGAGAGAGAGACAGAGAGTGCACTGCTATTCCTTCTAAATTTGGGGTTGAAGTCCTTATTTCCCTGAGATAACCTCTTTGATATTGAAAGATAAGAGAGGGCTGTAGGGGCAGCTCAGTGGTTCAGAGCACTGGCTGCTCTTCCAGAAGACCTAGGTTTGATTCGCAGCACGCACACGGTGGCCCACAATGGCCAGTTCCAGAGAATCCAAAGCTTTCTTCTGCCCCCCCCCCAGGGTACCAGGAATGCATGCAGCACTCAGACATACATGCAGGTGAAATACTCATATAAGTGAAATAAAATAATAATAAAAGGTTTTAAAGTTAAGGGATGGAAGGTATAGGTTTTTTTCAGTATAATAACCAATGTAACTTTTAAAAAAGTTAATGAAAATATAACAGAACCAAAACGTTAAAAAAATACACTCACTACCCACTCTGGCAATTCATTTAACTTATACAAAATATAAGATATGAAAGATAAATTCAGAAGTATAATTACTTTAAAATACACTACCACTTTTGTAAATATTTTATACACACACACACACACACACACACACACACACACATCTATAGTGGAAGCAACAATTCTCTCTAAAAACATTATCTTCTTAAAACCTTGAGGTGCATATCAAAGCTGCAGTCAATATCTGACAAAAAACTTCAGGACAGGCCGTTCAAATCTGGACTTTCACTGGTTCAATACAATGACCAAGCTCTAGAACTGTATGATTCCCTAGACATTCCCATAAGAACCATTATTCTCAGCTGGGCAGTGGTGGCACACACCTTTAAACCAGACTCGGAGGCAGAGGCAGACAGATCTCCGAGTTCAAGACCAGCCTGGTCTACAGAGCAAGTTCCAGGACAGCCAGGGCTACATAGTGAGACCTTCTCTCAAAAAAACAAACAAACAAATAAAAAACCATTATTCTCTTCAATACAGAGTAACTGCCTTGGTCACTGTTATGTTGCTGTGAAGAGACACAGTGACCAAGGAAACTCTTATGACAGAAAGCATTTAATCGGGCACTTGCTTAAAAATTCAGAAGCTTAGTCCATTATCACCATGGCAGGGAGCACGATGGCACACATGGCACTGGAGCAGTAGCTGAGAAGTCTGCAGAGGGCGTGGCAGGGGCATGAGATGAGATAACACTGGGCAGGAAGCGGTTGGCATCAGTTTGGACACATGTTGGGGACAAACTTGGGTCATCAGGCTTGGAGGCAGGCACCTTTACCTGCTGAGCCGTCTCGCCCACTGTGCCTTGTGCCTTATGTAACTCTGACACCTCCATGAGGGAAGCCATCCCTTGTCATCCCCCCACTTTATAGATGTGTAAACTGAGGTTTACAGTCATTTTTGGTGACATCCCAGAGCTTGCTCTCGGCCTTGAGCCTACTCTCAGAACCTTACCATAAATTTCTTCAGCACCTCTGCCTCCACTCCCATAGTCTGTCTGCTGCCTTACCTGACTAGCATTGAGAACAAGCCTGGGTAGGAGGTGCTGAATAAAACTCACAGGTTTGATAGTTAAGCAACCCCTCCCCTGCCACCCCTGTGACCGATTAGTACTCCCGCTTTTCTGTGAACTTGCAGGGTATGGGAAAACCTTTGTGGTCAGGCCTCCTCTCCAGAGAGCAGGTATGTCACCCTCCAGCAACTCTCCCCACCTCCCCCTGCATTTCCAGCATCGCAAGACTCGGGTCCTGACAAGGCCCTTGGCTTCCTGGCAGGGAAAGTATGCAGAAAGCCCTTCAATAGAAGTGGTGGAACCTCTAAACTCCAGTTATGAGGTGTCACCGCAGCTCAAACAACTGCTCCTTTATTGCGTAAGCACACACCAGAAATCTGTCTGGTTCTGGGCAGCGGCTGATGGAAAAACAGGGGGATTTTCCATGTATTTATTACGTGAAAGATAACATATGGGGGACATACACAGTGATATGTAATTAGACATAAAACAAGCCAGACTAAAGAAACTGCCAAAAACCCGCGACATGATAATGACAGTTCTTTGAGTGGTATCGTTTATTTTACAATCTGTCATTGCAATGGATTGCCCCGGTCACCCCCTGAACAAGAACAGGCCATGTAAACATGGAGCTGGAAGCTCACTCAGGGATCCCTGGCCCGGCACCATCTTTGATTAGTTCCTGTGGCTTTTCCAAGGCAAAGAAAACTTCCACCGGGAGGCCCAGGCTGCAAAGGAGCTGGCTGGAATGCTGTGGGGACAATGCCTAGATAGGCATGGAATGACAGCAGGTCTCCCTGCTGGACTTTCTTCTCTATCTTTCCAGATCGGGAACAATGGGGTGCCTTCCACTCCCAGCCCTGTGATGATCTTGCTTTAAGATCTTCCCAGACCAACGGGATTCTCTGTGCCTCACATTCCCATAGTGCAGCATGGGAAATACCTACCCAGGAAGTCCAGGTGGAGTAACTGGCGACTGATTAAGACATGAGCCTGCTGTCCTGTGATGACCCTGTGACAAACAGGAGTCACATGGCAAATGTGGGGTGGGGAGGCGGCTTGGTGGGTAAGGATTCTGCTGTGTAAGCGTGGGGATCTGAGTTTGGATCCCCAGCTTGTCACCAAAAATGACTGTAAACCCCAGCACCTGTGTAAAAGCCTGACACAGCACACATCTGTAATCTCATTACTAGGGGTCAGAGGAGTCCGACAAATCCTTGGCGCTCACTGGCCAGTCAGTTCAGCCACCCAGTTGAGCTCTAGGTGCAGTGAGAGACCCAGTCTCAAATGCAAGTTGGAGACAGAGAAAGGAAGATACCGCACATTGACTACTGTCCCCCAATCACTGGACTGTGGGTCCACGTATGGACACGTGCGTGTGTGCACCCCCCCACACACACACAGATACACACACAACACAAATATACCCCCTAAAGGGGATATATTTACCCTGGAAAGGTAGAGAGCTGCAATGGAAAGACATCTCAGGGGTTGAGACAAGGGGAAGCCTTTCAGGGTGAATAAGGAAGGTGACCTGGGCTATCCCAATCAATCTTCCTTGGCTACAAGGACCAATAAAGAGGGTGGCATTATTGCTGAGCTTCAACAGGCAGCCACTGATCAGATGTCCTGGCAGATGTTTCGGCAGCAGCTATATCGTTGGCCTTTGTTCTTGGCTGTGATTCTGTCCCTCTCAGGGACATATCTGGTCACCAGAAATCTGTATATGTGATACCCTCCCCAACGGCCTCGAGGCTTTATTCTTTTGTAAGGGCTTGACACTGGTGCCTCTGAGCTCATGCCGATAATTTCCCCACCTGTTCTGCTCATCACTCATCAGCATGGTGCATTTCAATCCATTCAGATTAAAGACATGCCAAGTCAATCCCCATGCTAGTTCATTTTTAGATTAACTTTGAAGGTCCGCTACATGCACACCTCACACCTAGCAGGTTCCAAAGCTCCCCCAACACCCTCGTCCTTGCAGATGAAGTTCCCAACAATTTGTCAGTCTTTTCCCCTAAGTTTCTCACATTTGTCCCCAGCAGCCCCCTTTTCCTCGGTTTCTGCCTTGGTTCAGGCTCAGTGTCTCTCAAGACCTTCATACCCTTCTAGTCTGGGCTGGGCAGTCCGTCTACCTCTGTTGGCTTCTGCAGCTCATCTTTCCTTGACTTTCCCTGTGCTGCACTGTCTGTGCACAGGGCTGAGGTTTCTGCCTTTAGTTATTTATTGCTGTGGCTCCTCCTCTCACCTTTCCATAACCACTGGGTTTGTTCATCCACCAGTTGAGCCTCAAGCCAGACTTTCCCCTGCTGGACTCTCTATGCATGAATCCTCAAAGCACATGGCAACTGTGCTTCCCCGGTGACTGAGACTGAGCTGAGCCTCCCCACTAGCTCTTGGATTTTTGAGACACGATCTCACTCTGTAGCCCAGGCTGGCATGGAACTCACTATGTAGCCCAAGCTGGCCTCAACTGTGTCAAATCTCCTACCTCAGCCATCCAAGTGCTATACCTCACGTCACGGGCATGGAAGTCCCACCATCTTCAGTCAGGATGATGGGGTGGGCTATCTTAGCTAAGGAGGCAACTTGCGGAGCAAAGGGTTTTTTTAGTTTACACTTCCACATCATAGCCCACCACTGAAGGAAGTCAGGGCAGGAGCTTGGTGGCAGAAACTGATGCAGAGGCCATGGAGGGATGCTTCTTACTGGCTTACTCCTCATGGCTTGCTCAGCCTGCTTTCCTTCATCACCTAGGACCACGGGCCCAGGTCCAGTGATCTGGATCCTCCCACCACAATGGTTAATTAATAAAACACACTATCAACTTGCCTGCAGGTAGACCTTATGGGGGCATTTTATCAATTGAGAGTACTTTTCCCAAATGACTCTAGCTTGTGTCAAGTTGACACAAAACTAGCCAACACAGGGGCATTTCAGCTCTTGCTGGCTTCCTTTAGATTTTCATTTTTACTTCCTTCTCTCCCCTCTCCTAAAACTACCCCTGTTGTTCCCTCTCCCAGAGTTCTCCTGTCTTTGAGGGCTGAGACATCACTTCCTACATAAAGCTACCCACTTCTGTTTCTAGCTGGACGTAGGTTTCTCCCAACCTGAGCCCGTAGGGGATGTTATATTTCTCTGTGGGTCACTGACAGCTCCCCCCCCAGCCCATATCAGAATAGCTCATAAAAAGTACATCTTCCCTCTAGGCTGTAAATTCTGACTCTGTGTCTTTCATCTCGCTGTGCACTGTGTGAATGGCCATTAAACACCCATGCTCCAAGGACAGCCTGCTTGGCTCCAGTGCCAGGATCTGCCGTTTTCTAAAAATCCCTCAGACTTGGTCCATTACATTAGCTCTCCAAACCTCACATTGCTCATCTGTACAGTGAGGGGAGGGTGAATGTTAATACCTGTGGGGTAGGGTTGTCGGAGGATGACGTGAGTTAACACAGGAAACTATAAAGGGCAGCAGGCAGGTGTGGAGCATCTGTAAATGCCACATCATCTCTCCTCCTCCTCCTCCTTCTCCTCCTCCTCCTCCTCCTCCTCTTCATGTTCCCCCTCCTCCTCATCCTGTTGTCCCCTCCTCATCCTCAACCTCCTGTTCCTCCTCCTTCCCCCTTTTTTCCTATTCTTTTAAAGACAGACATTATGGATGCCAAGCTGTCCTCAATTTTAGCATGTAGCTGAAGATGACCTGATCTGATCTCCTCCTGCCTCTACCTCCCCAGTGCCAATATTACAGACCTGTAACTGTCCGTTCTGTGCCAGGGACATAACCTGAACCCTTTCATCTCATTATCCTAAGGATTTTTACCACATGCCAGCAGAGATCGGCAAGAGTAGATAGAATGACAGATCAGTGCCTTCAAGACAAAAAGTTCATCAGAACGGCTTTCCTAGATTGTCCTGTCCATTTCAAAGACAAAGCCCAGCTTTTTCATTAAAAAACAGAGGTAAACTGAGGCTTTAATGTGATACTAGTGAATGGCCAGAAATATGCTCAAGTTCTAGTTTTCTTGCTGCAACTATTTTTTCTGAATAAACTTTCCAAACTTCTGTTCCCCAAGAGGAGGCTGCATCCCTGAGACAGACCTGAGAGAGAGGACCCTGGACAAAGGGGAGACCCACCCATTACCTTGGACCTGCCTAACCTTATCCTGCCTTAAGGAAACCCTCAGGTCTGTGTTTAGATTTTAGACAGTCAGGACACCAGTGCCTGTTGGTAACTGACTGGACATGAGGGAGGCACTGGTAAACGTGCCTCTACCCTATATGCAACAAGGCCTAGTGCTAGAAGGCCTTGTCATTTATTCACATGGAGATAAGAGAAGTCATAATGAAGCAAATACAGTAAAAAAATAACTCCATCCCCCCCTTTAGGAGTTGGGTAGAGATATTTGGTGTTTCTAAAAGAATATAAAGTGTTATTGTTAACATCCCACTTAAACAAACCCCAAAGCAACTAACTACTCCCATGGAGTACCGTTGGACAACCAGGGTGATAATATTAGCCACACTGGCTAATATATCATCAGTGGGCAGTAAGCTTCAGGTGTTGGGGCAGGGATGCAGGTACTTGGGGGCAGGGCTTCAGGTGCTTGGCCATGTTGGGGTCTCTTGTCCTGGCAGACTTTTGAGGGTTTGCAAGGGTCCATTGAGGAGCTGAGATGGCAAGAGACCCCAGAACACTCATTGCTCAGAGTGAATCTTCAACTAACCCTAGAGATCTTTTGTATTTGTGCCAAGAACTAGAAAACCAACCCAACAGACAACTGGCAGAATGAAGCCAGGTTGGAGTAAGCCCGTCTCAGCATCAGAGAGCTAGAGTGAGCTGAGCTGAGCTCGGAGCCTTGGTGGGCTAGCCTGGGAACCCTTCACTGTTTGGCTCTGACCCCCATTACTTCCTAGACATTACACAAAGCAAATGACCCGAGAGTGTGGGTTCCTAGTGATCCTGATGCCCAGATACAAGAACTAGGGTAGTTTGAGAAGAAGAAGAGAGTGAGAGGTAGAGGTGGAAATAAAAAGGTACTGGGGTGAGAGAAGTTTCCAGAAGGTTATAAGTCATCAATGGTGTCTCTTATGTCTTCCCCTCTGTAGGTGAGATTGGCTAGCTGTGGAACTCAAGTGTATAGGTGGGGCCTGCACCCTGTGCCTGCACCCATCCTTCAAGCTATGGCACATGAGTGACTTCCTGTTACTGAATTTGGGTTTAGGAACGCCTCATCACTTGACCAGCTCAAGGCAAAAGGGTCCAGAAACTTCAGTCAAGTATTCAAGAAGTTTGTCTTTTTAAAAACACCCAGAAAAATAGGTTAGAACTTCCGAGTTAAACCAGTGAGAAATCCAATCGAGGAGGGTGGAGAGAGTTGCTTTCCGTCAGATTTCATGAAAACGTCTGCAAAACCAATCAGAAACTCAGTCAGTTCATTCCAGAATCCTGGGAGTCTAGACAGAAGTTAAAGCTTCACATGGATTGAGATGGATAGTTGGAAATTCGGTCAATCCAAACTCCAGCAAGATTTCAACCTGAAATCCAGATTAATCCAGAGTTCAGTGGGGGTGAGTCCAAGCTGTAGATGCCAATATCAAGTGGAATTCATCATCATGTCAACCTAACCATGTCAACCAGGCATAAATAGGACCAACTTCCAGGTGTAAGACTGAGGTTGTGTCAGGCAGATGGAGGCAGGGGATTGTCCAGCTATGTGCTATGCCCCTGGAGCCAAAGTGGAAACAGAGTAGTACTGCCTGAGAGTTTTTGGTAGAATTTCTATCAACAGTAGAGATGTCAAAGCCAGTTAGTGCCATTCTCAGACAAGACCCTGCCATTGCCTTCAGGAGACCCCAAATGCCACTTTATTGACCCCCTATGGCCCCAGACATGGATGAGCCATTAGACCTTGAAAAAGCCACCCCATCTCCCAATCCAGCCAATGGGCAGCAAGCTCGTATGTCTTCACCTAAAGAACAACGGCTGGGAAGGTACACGTAGCACACACTTGTCACCACACGGCCTGCCTGTCTGTTCTCCCACGCTCCTTCCCCTCTCTGGCCAGAGCCAAGTAGGTAAAGCCAAGAGCTGGCTGGCGCCCCAGCTCATGGAGGCGTAGCTGGGCTCTGACCCAGTGCCTCAAACAGGTTCCATATGGCTCTCCCAGCTGCCCCTCACTCCCTTTCCCACCTGGGCTGTCTCTAAGATTAACTTCTTTTCCTGGTTGTCAGCAAACAGCCATAGGGAGGGGATGCTGACTGACTTGGGGGCCGAGTTGTATGGAATTCTCATCATGAGGCTGGCCAAAGAGGGACCCATTTCCTGGGCAGTTGAGAGAGGGGACATGAAGAGGACAGATGGCTTGAGCATAGGAGAGATGCTACCTGTTCCTCCAGCACCATTACAACACAGTCCAGTGTGAGCATCAGGCCCCGAGACTCCAAGTGGAAAGGATAGTGAGCTGGTGCTCCCCGATTCTCTCTGAGACCCAGAATTCCATCTGTAGCTAAGACAGGTGTGATGAAAGAACATAAAAGGATAGTGGGCATGGGAGAGGAACTGAGGGGACAGGGAGGCTACTCCATATATGTCACCCTAGTAACACAGCAGTCTCGATTGATCAGTGAGGCACCAGAGTGGGACCCTAAGGCAGCCACCCTGCTGAGTCTGGCACTGCCCCCTTTGGTAGCCAAGATGCCCAGGACTGAGGGATTAGGTAGGATGAGCGTCAATGACGTTGCTGGAGCTTGGGTTTGCAGTTGCTGGACTTGGTCTTGGTTTAAGCTTCCTTTCTGGGCTTGCCTTTCTCCTCTGAGGTTCCGACTTAAAGGTCTGCTTGTAACCCAGGAATCAGTGCTGAATAAAACTGTCAGTGACTGCCATCCAAAGAAAAGTCTGGGAAGTAAAGAAAGCCTTTGGGTTCCATTCCAGTTCTTCTTGTCCTGGGTGGGGTGGGGGCGGGGGCGGGGGGGGGCACTGGCCAGGCCTAGAGCCTTAGCTTCTTTGCCTATAAACCGAACAAATCCTGAACTAGGTACCCAGGAACCCCTCCCACCTTAGAACTTTTCTGCGTCCCTCCCACCCCACCCCGCCCCACCATCACAGACTGGTCCAGAGCCTGCTCATCCCTGCCTGAGCTCTTGGCTGAACCACGTCCTGGTCTTCTTAGCTCTCATCCCTCTTCCATCCTGTCACCACCCTTGTCCAGGAGCTGGCTCCCAGGTCTGGGGCTCTGGGCATCTGAACAGCCTCCCCCCAGCTTGTCCTCCAGCCCATGCCGCCACATTGTTGGCCCTGATTTGGGAAGCTGTGCTCTTGCCTGGGAAGATCAAAGCAGAAGCTGCTTTGTTTTCTGTGATGATATCTGGCGCAGCAGCAGGTGGTGGTTTAGAATCTCTGCCCTGGACAGCCCTCAGGGATCTCTGGCCATCTCGTTTTCCTCGTGGAGAATGGAATCCAGATCTCCACGGCCCCCAGCATTCCATCTGCAGTGTTCCCGTGGGCAAGGGGAGAAGGAGGGCGACTCAGCCACGCCAGCCTCCTTTCTCTCCCCAAGCTGTGGGCAGAGGGAGGAAAAGCATCCTTGCAGATGAAGGGCTAATGGCTCACAGTGCTTTGAGTGTCTACGGCTTTGCAGACAGAACTTCAGGGACCCCACCCCTACCCCTCACCTTCCACCGTCACCCACCACCAAGAGGCTGTAGTTTCAAGGGCATCAGGAAGTAAGATTGGAGTGGGGAGATGGTTTGGCAGGTAAAGGTACTTGCCACCGAGGCTGGTGAGTTGTGTTTGAACCCCAGAACCCACTAGGAGCTGGTATTTCATGCCGGGTGACTACTTTCAGACTAGTGTGGGAGCAGGTTTGCGTTCAGAAACCCACACCACCTCATAGCCGGGCTTCCAGGAAGTCCTCCTCCAGTAGCAGCAGACACCAATGGAGGATCAGCCCCTGTCATTTCCTTCACTTCTCAAGCCCTCTGGGATCCACTCAGGTCAGTTCCTGGAAATGCTGAGTAGTTTCCCAGACTGGCCCCTCCAGGCTCTGCTGACTCATGGCAGCAGGATAGCCGTTTCCTGCAGGAGCTCAGCAGAGTCATTCCTGGTCCCCATCCTCTTCTTGTCACGGGGACAGTGTCTTCTGTACTGGGCAGGATGAAGGGATTGAGGGGAGAAAACATTTTTTTTTTTTTACAGGTTCTTCTGCCTTCTGAGAGGACCCGCAAGTTTACAGGGCTACTCCCTTGCTGCCATGGAGGCCATGGGGTTGGCTGGAGCCAGGAAGGCTCCAGAGAGGCAGAGAGGGGTGCTTCAGTGCAACCTTGCCTGCATCTGGGTGAAACTAGTTAAGTTGACTACCAAAGGGGAAGGAAGCATCTCAGGAAGTGAATGACCTGGCAAGTTACTAACTGGCCTCCCCACGTGTACTACACCTTGAGAAGAGGTCTCCAACCCCTCTGTAGCTCCACCTTATCTGACTTGACCCAAACTGCACACCAGCCTTGACTTGTGATGGGCTGTATGCTCTAACCTCAGCTATGGATTGCTCCATTGTGTTCCCACCTCAGGACCTTTGAATATACTCTCTGTAATTGTTCTTCCCTAATTTTGCTTATTAAAATTCTTTTCAAACTTAAGACTTCAATCTGAATGTTACTTTCTCTCCGAGAAGGCTTCACAGGCCTTATCCATCCCTCTAGACTAGGTTGGGATATGTGCTTGGTCTCTTTATCTCCCCTCCCTCTCTCTCTCTCTCTCTTTCTCTCTCTCTCTCTCTCTCTCTCACACACACACACACACACACACACACACACACACACACAAAGATTTCCCCTTCACAGACCTTAGCACAGTTACAACGATATTTCTTTACTGTCCATCATCCCTTCTTAAAGATGACATTGACACACTGTGCATCCCCCGGCTCAATGACAGGCCATAGCAGGTGTTCCTAGGTATTTGTTAAATGATACAGGACTGTGTTCCATTCACAGATGAAGCTCCAGCAAACCAGCTTGTAGCTTCATGTGTAGAAACCTTTCTAACGAAATTAGCCAGGACCTTAAATGAGTGAGCTGCTTCTGGGAGCAGAGAGCCTCCTGGAGGAATCCATGTCAGGCTAAGTAGCTAGCCGATAGGAAACACTGGAGAAGGAAGGATGGAGACTGAGGCAAACTGGAGTGCACATGACAGGTTAAGCAAGGCCAGCTCAGGTCTTGGAGGAAAGCGAGTCCCATCCCATCTTCGTCTTTTGATCCTTCAGAGCAGCTGGACATGTGGGGATCATGAAATCTACCGCCAACTGCAATCAACCACCACATCCAGCGACTGCATTTCAACGCCTGGCCTGGTTCTAAGATTCGGGGGTGGGAATCAAAGCTTTTCCTGCATGCCTTTCCCTCTCAGGCTCTTCCTGGGCCCCACTTTCTAAGACTTAGACCCCCTCCATTCTGCACAGAGCCCTTCATTCAGGTCTCCTTGGAGAGTCCCACGAACCCCTCCCCCCCATTCCAAGGGCACCATTGACTGCCGATGACCCACCCAGCCATCCCTTGATGAGGACACCACTGGCTGTTGGTGGCACATGCATCCATCCCCTATGGGGGACACTTGTGGCTGCCTGTGGCTCACAGCTGCAATCTGTGACACTGGATCAGCTGGGTAACAAGAAACTTCTCTGCTCTGTCCTCATCAGTGCCTTAATTTGAGACAGCTCTAAGGGCCATCAGTGCCTCTTCCAGAACAGTCAAGGTCCTACCGACAGCCACATCCACACAGCCAGTCCTTGCCGTTCCCATCTCCCTGTAGTAGGTGTGTCTCCTACAGAGGCTCATGACTTACTTTCTGAGCAGCAGCTCTTAGAGTCTCTCTGATTTCAAGAAACCCTCCTCCCAGGCCTTCCCCCTAGCCACTCCCTTCAGACATTTTTTTTCCCCTGAGACCTCTTGGAGCCTGGGGAGATGGCTCAGTCAGTTAAAAAGTGCTTAATTTGCAATCATGGTGACCCAGGTTCAACTGCCGGAAATCCATGTAAAAACTCTAAGTAGGGTGGCACACATTTGTAGTCCCAGCACTGAGGAGGTGATGACAGGTGGGGCTCTGGGGCTCACTGGTGAGCCAGCCTACCCTGCTCTGAGAGCCTTGGAAGATTCCTGAGGAACAGCACCTGAGGTTGCCCCTCTGGCCTCTTCATGTACACATTTGCATGTACATCTCCAAACATGCCTGTACATAAGCCAGATGTGGTGGTGCATGATTTTAATCCCAGCACTTGGGGGGGCAGAGGCAGGTGGATCTCTGAGTTTGAGGCCCCATAGTTTACCAAATGAGTTCCAGGATAGCCAGGGTTACAAAGAGAAACCCTGTCTCAAAAAATCAAATTAATAATAGTAATAATAATAATAATAAAATAAACCATACATGTATCTGCAAACATGTATATACACCTACAGATACATGGAATCTCTCTCTCTCTCTGAAAAGTCTTTGACACAAAGAAGCCACATGGAGATATCCATGGTTGATAATATCTCAGTGGGCCCTTTCTGGAGTGGTCCTGCTCTCTAGGAGAGTTTTTGTTACAGTGGGGGGGGGGATGAGATTTCAGGGATCAGCAGGGCAGGTGATGGGGTGAGATTTGAGGATTTCTGACTTATCCATGGGGTCAGGGACCACACCATGCCTATAGCTCAAGGAAGGAAGAGTATTGTCCAGCCCATGATGGTTGGGCTGGTGTGGCTGGTGCTTGTTAAGAGCCATAGACTTCCACCACATTGGGACTGATAAACCAAGAAGTGGTAAGAAGCGGCTAAATGAATTTGGCCAGTTGTGTGACTCCTCCCCTCTGGAGTTGCTTACTTTCACTGATTGGCTGTGAAATCCCACTATAGAATCCAATCCAGAGCACAAGAAGAAGAGGAGAGGAGAAGAAATGGAGGAGCAGATATATTGAGTTGGGGGAAGAATAGAGGAGAGAGAGCAGGATGAGAGATACCATATCAGAGGGAGCCACTATAGGTCCGAGAAGAGATCTGGATCTAGAAAGATCTCCAGAGACCTACAAGGATGACACGATCTGACAGTCTGGGCAGTGGAGGAGAGGATGGCCTAGAAGCCCTTCCCCTAGAATGAGAGTGATGACTACTCTCTATGCTATCCTAGAGTCCTCATCCAGTGGCTGATGGAAGCAGAGACAGACATCCACAGAAATACACTGAGCTGAAATCTGGAACCTAGTTGAAGAGAGGGAGGAATGAAGAATGAAGGGGTCTGTACCAGGTTGGAGAAACCCACAGAAACAGTTGGCCTGAAAAAGGGAAAGCATGTCGACCCCAGATGCTCTTTGGGAGGCCAGTACGGGACTAATCCAGCCCCCGATCATGGATACCATCAGGGAGGCCCCTGCACTCCTGGGAGCCTCCGGAGGTGGACTGGCTTTTTGCCCTGGTGTATCCCCACTTGAAGGGATGCACTCTGTCTCTGAACACATGGGGAGGGTCCCAGGCCCAGCACAGGAATATTTGGTGGACTTGGTGGAGCCCCGGTTGGGGGCCCTACCCTGCCTGGGGAGTGGTGGGTGGATGGGGTGGGGGGTAGGTTGGAGGTTGGGGAGAAGGAATGGGGGTAAGGGGAGGGAGAGGGAAAGGGAGAGGGGAATTACATGTGAAACAAGCCTGTTCCCTAACTTGAATTAATAATAATAAAAAAAAAAGAATCCAATCCATATGAGCTCAGTGATGGAGATGCAATGTATCCGTGCTGGTGCCAAAGGCTGAGTGCAGATGTCTTAGATTCCCCCAGACTCCTTCTGTTCATGACACCTTTCTGTCCCAGGGATGTTTTCCTTATGTGTCCCCTAATGCCAAAAGAAACACCAGAAAGATGCGTTGGCTAACTTAGCGTGTGTGTCCTTTCTAACAACTCTGTAGCCATCCACAAAGAGTGAATACACACAAGATGAAGGGAAAATGTTTTAATCTTATTTTTACACAACCACAGTTATTTACTAATGGGGTCTATGTTGGGCACCACAGAGCTTCACAAACCTTGGACTCATATTGAATACCATCACACCTCATCTCCTGTGCAATGGTTTGCACGTGACATTTGTTGTTTTGTTTCACTGTGGTGGTTCGAAAGAAAATGCCCCCCACCCATAGGCTCATAGGGAGTGGCACTAGTAGGAGGTGTAGCTTTGTGGGAGGAAGTGTGTCAACTGAGGGTGGGCTTTGAGGTCTAAGATACTCAGGTCAGGCCCAGTGTGACATTCTCATCCTGCTGCCTGCCAATCTGAATGTAGAACTCTCACAGCTCCTTCTCCAGCACCATTTCTGCCTGCCACGACTATAATGAACTAAATGTCTGAAACTGTAAGCCAGCCCCAATGAAATGGTTTCCTTTTATAAGAGTTGCCATGGTCATGGTGTCTCTTCACAGCAATAGAAACCCTAACTAAGACAGTCACCATCCAAACTTAAGCACCACAAAGCTGTGAGAACAAAGGAAAGAATATAGCCTGTCCATGCTCAAAGGCAGTACTGCCTAGAACTAGCCGTTCTCAGAGCATCTGATAGGTGTCCAAAGGGTCCCATATAATTTGCTCCTGTGGGGGCTAGAGAGATGGCTCTAAGAGCACTGGCTGCCCTTGCAATAGATCCGGGCTTGGTTCCCAGAATCCCAAATCTCAAAACTACCTGTAACTCCATTTCCAAGGGATCCACCACCCTTTTCTGGCCTCCATGGCATTGCATGCACATGGTACACATTCATACACGCAAGCATGCACACATACACAGAACACAGAAGTAAATACATCTTTGAGATTCCCAGTCTTTGTAGTTGCTGTGATGACCAGGCCACACAGCTGATCTACAAACAACTGCACTAAATCTAGTTTATTGAAATTATTTCAATAAAGCAAAAGCTAAGACATTACTTACAGGAATATGGGTGACTCTAGGACACTTAGAGCACCAAGCAGTCTACCCCAGCATGGGTGATGATTCGTTTAATCTGCATCCTTGGAGCTCCCTATCACACTTGTCGGCAGCTCCACAGCAAAGAGATTCCTCCCTCCTTGTTGCATTGTACAGCCTTGTGAGTGTCCATCCTCCAAGCCAAGCAACTGTCATCTTGGGGAGCTCAGTTGGGTGCCCTTGCAAAAGAATTATACCGTTTAACCTGTTGGCAGTTTACACTCCCTCATGGAGGGGTCAAAAGGGGCATGAGACCCTCACCTGAGTGTCTAGCTGTTCTCCACCAACTGTTACACTGGACTCTGCCTTAATTGCATGAGGCCTCTGGAGGGTCAGAGAATATAGACTGCAGAAGGGCTCTTCCTATGCTGCTATGGGGAAGCCCTCACATCTAAAGGCTTTCCAGGTGTGGCATTATGGGAGGAGAACCCACACCCCTGTAGAAAACCCCTCATCTCTATGCTCTGTAAGGAATCCCAATAGATTCACTAGTTCCCCAGGGTAAACTTTGGTAGAATCATGCCTCAGTTTGTCACTGGGCATGTCCTTAGGAGGAGGGGTAGATTTGCTTATGCCCCCCCACCCCGTAGCCCCCGTCGAAGGAATTTTAGCAACAGCTTGGGAAGGGGCCTCTTGACTCTTGTAACTTTCTGTGTGTGTCCTGGGGTTTCAGCTAGGAGGAAAGAGTCCTCCCAGGGTGGTCCCGAGGCATGATTTGTATCCTTGTGTGTTGGGTATTCAAAAAAAAAAAAAAACAAAAAACAAAAAACAAAAAAAACAACTGTCTTTACATTCGTCTACTTATTGTGAATATTTGGGGTGTGCTGGGGGAGGTGCCTCCATGCCACGGCACACATGTAGATGTCAGAGGACAACTCACGGGAGCCAGTTCCCTCCTTCTGCCATGTGGGATCCGGGAATAGAACTCAGGTCATAAGGCTTGGAAGCAAGCCTCTTCACCTGCTGAACCATCCACCAGTCCCAGCTGGGTAATTTTTGAGAGCTCACATAGTATTAGACCTTAGCTCTGGACATCCCAGGAGCCTCTGCTGAGAAGACTTCCTCCAGGAATGAATTGAGCAGATTTGGGAGTCAGGGTACTTCCCGGCAGAAACTCTGCCCCAGATTTAATCTATTATCAATCTAGGGTCCTCCAAACACCTGTGGGTCCCCTTTGGCATTGTCACTGCAGGTGCTTCTCCTTGGGCCAGTGACATCTTTGGGTTTCAGCTCCTCCTGCCCTTCCCTTTTGAATATTTCCCTAACACTATGCAAACCCAGAAAGGTGTTTGCAAGCCTGCTTATAGCTCATCTGGAATCTAGATGTGTGTGTGTGTGTGTGTGTGTGTGTGTGTGTGTGTGTGTGTGTGTGTGTGTGTGTTGGTGCTCAGGACCCCATGCATCTTAGCCAAGTACTCTGATCCTAGGCTACACCCTCCAGCCTACTATCTAGTTCTCTAGCAAGGAAACCTTGTGAACACCTACTTTTGCTACAACACTGGAGACAGAAGTTCTGGTGGTTGACTGTCTATCCTTCTACCTAGCCTATCCTTTATTCCTCTCTTTCTCCTGTGTGCACCTGCAAGCTGCCTCAGAGAAAATGAGAGCGAGCCTCTTTCTTCTCCTTTTGCAAAATAGAGAACGAAAGCTATCCAGATGTTGCACATCTGTAATCCCGATACCTGAGCGGCAGAGGCAGGAGGATCAGAAGCTCAAGGTTATTGCAAGCTGCATGGCAAGTTTGAGGTCACCAGGGAAACATGAGACACTGGAGAGATAGATAGATAGAGGAGAGAGGGAGAAAAACACAATAGCATCAAACAAAGAAAGCATTCCTTAAACCACTGGTCCCCCTTTAAAAGCCTCTTTCTTCACCCTCAGGCCTCTCCACGTTTGGACATGCTCAGTCCTGCTGCTGTAGGTGGCCCTTTGTGAGGGAAATCTCCCCCTCCCCCTCCATGTGCCAGTTCCACCTTACAGTTTGGATCTCTGTGGGCCCAGTGACACTCTGGGCCTGACACGGTTGGAACTGTGGGAAAGACAGTGATGGGGGCCCGTGGCAATGAATGAGCAGGTGCATCCAGGGCCGGCATCCTGACAACATATGTTCCCAGTCCCCTGAACAAGCCTTGCTTGTTATGAAAACAAAACAGCCCATCTCTTTTGGTGCTCAGTTAATGCATCTTTGAAGCCGTGTGACTCTTGGGAGGGTCCAGGCGGCTGCTGACACTCTGTTTGGTCAGGCTGCTTGCCAGCCTGTGCCTGTCTGACGAGGGCCCCTGTACCCGTGTCTGCAACAGTAAATCACTCACGTGTTCACCATGGGAGGGGAAGAGGTCAGATGTCAGGCAAAAGGCTGCCCGGTGGGCATCATCCCATCCATGCTCCTTGACTTCACAGATAGGCAGCCTGTGAGGATGGACAGTATTTGGGGGGAGGCTAGCTTTCTTGTCTCTGTCCCCCTACAGTGGCTTGGAGATAGAGCCCAAGATCCTGAAAGGTTACCCCCCCACACCTTCACATGAGGAGCCTGAGACCCACTAATTTGCACTTTGGGGAACTGCTTGTTCATGGCTTTAATGTCACACTTTCCCCAAGTTCTCCTTTTCCACAGGGGGCCATGTTTGGGGTTGTGTTTTGCCACAAAGGAGCGTCAGTGGCAGAGCTCCAAGCAGGGGAATGAGGGTCATACTTCTTCCACAAGGCAACGCTATGTGATCTTGTTCCAGCAATTTCGTGCCTCGGGCCTCTGTGTCTTGGCCAGGAGTTGTAGAACTCCTGTGTTGGGCTGTCTGTTCAGCCTAGATTTCCCAGGGGGCTCGGAGTTTCCACTGCCTTGGAAGCTTTTCTTCCTCTCATCTCATCTGAGTGAAGGAGGCAGTTGAGAGTCCCTACTCCAGCCCTCTTTGTGACCCTGAGTCAGGGCTGAGGATGGTGGGAATGAGGTGCTAAGGCTGGACCTTGACTAGATTTTTCCCCAAGGCCGGCACATCTGGTCTCCATTTCCCTCTGTGGCAGGCGTGGCTGAATGGAGCCTTTCTCTATAGCTCCGAGCAAACTGTCCAAAGGCCAGGTTCAGGCCTCTCTTGGTCTTGGGCAACCTAGTGCTTTCTCCTAAGATCCTCAGCCACCCTTCACAGGGGAGCCCCTAGCAGGTGGGTGAGTCTTGCATCAGAGAGAGAGAGACAGAGAGACAGAGAGAACTCAGGGAATTGCTAGGGAAGGAGGAGGTTATCAGGGGTTGGGAATGTTGGAAGCCCTGAAGAAAATGAGTCAGAGGGCATCAGGGAATCAATGGTGACTTCCTGGGCTGTGAGGGTGCTGAGGGTGCTGAGGGTGCTGAGGGTGCTGAGGGTGCTGAGGGTGCTGAGGGTCTCCCCCCCCCTCCCCCCCCGCAAAGAGGATGTGCTCAGAGGTCCAGAGGTCTCAGGGTAAACCATTTTCAGAGCAGGCTGGGGTGGAGGTGCCTCATCCCATTTGCTGTTTGTTTTTTTCTGCCACTTTGACCCTTGGACACAGAGAAAATAAGAGATCTGTGGGGACCTGGTGGGACCTCTGGGGTCACTCGCTGATTTAAGAGACAAACTTGTCCTTGTTGAGTGGGGGTATCCCCTATGGGGCAGTACACCATGTTACGCTCAGAACACCAGTTCTAGGGTCTCACAGGCCTGGGCTGAGTGCTGGCCCTATATAGCCCAGGGGTCAGCCTTGAGCAGTTGTGATTATGCAGGGTGGAGGTGGGAAGAGTGTAGAACTGGATAAGCGTGAAGGAAACACTCAGCCTGGCACATCGGAAGCCTTTAGCAAATGCTGCAGACAGCTTTTAGGCACTTATTAACCCTGCCTCCATCCCTCCCCTGCACTCACCCTTGCACCCACTATTACCTATCCTTCCTTCCCTCCTCCCCTTTATCCTCCTGTCTGTCTATCCATCTTTCCACCCTCCTTCTCTTCCTCCCTTCTTTAATCCATCTTTCCTCCTAGCTACCTATCCTTCCTTTCCCCCTCCATTTATCCCTTCTTCCCTCATTCTATCCCTCCCTCCTTTTTTCTTCAACCCATTCTTCCATTTTTCCATCCTTTCCTTCAATTTATCCTTCCTGCCGTCTATTTATCCCCTCCCCCACCCCCATTCTTCAATGTATTCTTCTCCCTCCCTCCCTCGCCCTTCCTACCCCTCTATCCCTCCTCCCCTCCAAACTATGTGCTAGAGGGATCCCAGAGTTTGTCCTACTGGCTCAGCAGCTCTCATGGGTGGGAAGCTTGTCAGATGTGCTGACCCTGTCCCCCCAGAGGTTCTGATTCTGTGTAGGGCCCAGAACCCTGCATGTTACACAAGCTTCCTGGTCATGCTGATGAGGTAGGCCCTTGGACCCTTCTCCAGAAACATTCACCAAGTATCTTGTTGCATTTTACCCAGGGGGAAGCTGAGGCTGAAAGGGTGAAGATGAGGACCCCGTCTCCCTCCCCTTCCTTTCACCCTCCATGAGTGTGATGTTTGGGATGAGTGTGACCAGGGTGGTAGAAGGGTTACTGACAGCCCTCCCTCCCCCTCCCCTGCAGACTCCCACGGGAGCCTGTCAGGATCTGGATTTATTCCTACCCACCAGCTTTCTACCCTTTATTTCCTGCTTTATTTATGCCCCTTGCCTTTTATCTCCTGCCTGGTGGGCCTACAGGGACCATTATGTAGCTGTGGCTGTGTCCACATCTATCTTTGGCCCTGGGGGTTGAGCCCCAGCCGGTCTTCATTACTTATTCTCCAGGTCTCCAGGGCCCAGTGCAGCTGTCCCCAACCGTGGCCAGCCTGGGTGACATTCCCGTCAGACAAGACTATTGTGAAGGGGCATGGGACAATTGGGTCAGATAGGCTATTGGCAGCTTGTCTGGGGACCAGGATGAAGGTGACCTTTTAGGAATTAGTTGGGTGGGAGGAGAGACAGTAGGCTGTCAGGATTTCACAGTTCTAGTCTTTACTGGGCCAATGACTCTAGACTTGTGGCTCCAGTCCATATTTGCTTCCAGAACTCCTGGGAGTATCTATCTATCTATCTATCTATCTATCTATCTATCTATCTATCCATCCCTGTCTGCCTATCTGTATCTCACGTTTAATTGGAGCCCAGTAGTTCAGCTAGACTGGCCAGAGCCATCCAGGGGTCCTCTGTCTCTGCTTTCCCAGCAATGGGATTACAAGGCACACATTGCCCTGCCTACCAGGCTTTTATATGGGTTCTGGGGATCTAAGCCCACATCCTTATGCTTGAGCAACAAAAGCTCTTTACCAACTGAACACTCTCCTCTCCCACTCCTGCACCCCCCATCAAATTGGTTTCTTCATAAACAAATGGGTGTTCCTGAGAAAGGCAGGGCACAGCCAAAGTGTGGGAAGTTTTAGATTGAACAGAGGGAACAGAGGCAGAGTGGCTTGAATGACCGTCCCTAAAAGATACGTCCACATCCAACTCCCAGAGCTGTGCCTGTAACCTAAGCTAAAGGATCTTTGCATCTAGAACTGAATTAGGGATCTGGAAGTGAAGTCACCCTGAATTTAAGGAGGACCCCCCCAATTCTAACAACTAAAAAACAGAAGATACAAAAGGGAGCTCACTAGTGGAGCCAGGGCAGGCAGACAGGTCCCACATTAAGCATCCTGAGGCCTCTGGAGGTGGTTCAAGTCTTGCTGGGTCCCGGTTTCATCCCCCTGGCTTTCTTCAACCCTCAGCAAGTGAGCTCATTTGTTCTGAAAGTCCCAGGGGGCAACTCAGAGAGCAGCAATGCTTTGCTATGGGACCCGTCAGGGCCCTTAGTAGCTACTGTGCTGAGGAAGCCCTGGGGTGAAAGGTAGGACACAGAACACAGAGCCAGGCATCACCTCTTAGGACCCATGTCTTGAAAAGTATATTAGCATATTGTGGGGGAGGCTGAGCCATAACTTGTGGGGGAAGTGAGAGGGGGCTACCCGGTCCGACCTTTCTGAGAATAGGGTGATGGAGCAGAGTCAGGGGGCCTGCCCTGGATGCCAAGCCAAGAGACAGGATCACAGGCAGGGAAGTCACCATGCAGCAAGACCCACTCTGGCAGGATTTGGAAGCTAAAGAAAGGACTTCAGAGAAGGGGGCTACTGGAGGGACCTGGCCCCAAGCCCAGCCCATGTTTCCATCCTGCAGATAGGCTTGTTGTCTACCCTGAAATCTTGCACCTGTTCATTAGACTTCATTCTGAAGACCAGGCTGCCTTGGCAATGAGCGTTATAGCAATGATTGTACCCACTGTTTACTGAGAGATTATTGCATGCCTGACTCTTTCCTGAGTGCTTTATGCTCATGAATTTATTTCATTTCTCAAAATCTGTCAGCGCATTTTGCAGGCCAGGGAAGGAAAACTTCAGAGAGGTTGAATTGCTTGTCCAAAGTCACTTGGCTAGTAAGTGGGGGATCTAGGATTCGAACCCAGGACATCTGACTGCTCTCAATCATGGTATTACACAGTCTTCCCCCAGTTGTAGAGACTCTGGAGACATTGCACCAGATATGGAAGAGTAGTAACTCTGGGATGGAACATCCATCCATCCATTTCATTCTTCCTCAACTCTCCCGTATATGTATGTGTGTGCATGTGTGTGTATATGTACGAGTGTGTGTGTATGTGTACTGTGTGTATGTGCACGTGTATGTGTACTGTGTATGTATGTGTACTGTGTATATACATGTATATATACATGTGTGTGTATACGTGTGTGTGTGTGTATGTGTGTGTGTGTATCTACATTCATTGCTTCAGAGCTTTAATTTAGGGCATTTTGTTGCCCAAGAATCTTTAATGGCTCCTCTTGACTTCCTGAAAATCCCCAACTCAAGGCTGGAGGTATAATTAAGTTAGTAGAGTACTTGCTTAGCATGCAGAAGACCATGGGTTCAAGAATAAACCAACCCAGCATAAACCAGATATGGTGGCACACAGTGTAATGCCAGCACTTGACAGCTGGAGACAGGACACTCAAATGTTTCAGATCATCCTTGCCTACACAGCAGTTGGAGATCAATCTGGGTTATATGAGACCCTCACTCAAAAAAATAAACAGGGCTAGCTTAAGAGAAATTGGTGTTCTTCCAGAGGGCCTAAGTTCAATCACCAGAACCCATACTGGGCAGTTTACAACCACCTATAACTCAAGCTCCAGGGGCCTCCAATGTTTCTGAACTGAGGGCACTTGCACATGCACACAATTAAAAATACTTTAAAAAGTCTTAGCCAGGCAGTGGTGGTGCAATCCTAGCACTCAGGAGTCAGAAGCAGGTGCATCTCTGAGTTTGAGGGCAGCCTGGTCTACAGATAACGAAAACCAGAAGGCAATCCTGTGGCTGGTCTGTCTGATGTTCCCAGCTCCCTATGATGTCTCCTGCTCCCCATGCAAGAGGATCTTCAGCTTGTGGGTCCTTTTCCAAGTGGTTTCCTCTTGAGGCCCTCAGTGTTCACCTGCCTCCCTACTTTGGGCTTTCCCCTCCCAAAAGACTCATCCTCTTATCCACCCACCCTCAAGGCTACTAAAATTCCACTTCCCCTTGCAGAGCCCACCAGCCCTCAGCTACCCCACTTCCACGGCCCCGCAGCAATCCTTGTCCTGTTCTGCAATGTGTGGCTGTTGTGTAGTGGCTGGTTTGGGCCTGCCTCCCAGAAACTTGTTTAAAAACCAAACTCCTCACTTGATCTTATCAGAGACGCCATGATACACACCTGGCGATGTGCAGGGCTAGCATTTCCCAGAAGTCCGTGGGCCCGGGAATCACATAGATACCTCCTTTGAATGCAGCTCTATAGTCTAGCTACCCGGAGTGAAACTGAGGCCACATTTATAGCCAGGTCCCAAGGGATTCATGTGCTTCTGTTATGTGACCACACCTGGGTACCAGGACTGACCACTTGGCAGAGTTTCCAGCCCCTGGACCTGAATCAAACAGCAGGTCTGGGCCACAGCATCTCACGTCATTGGAGCTGGGTGTGTGCCTCCAGAGCTGCCCCTCCAGAGTGGAGGGGTGGCCAGGATGACAGCACTAGGAAGGCTTTCCTTATTTGTGCAGATGTGGCTTTATGTGACTGAAGATATTTAGTGTAGGGCAGGCTCCCGATTCCGGATGCAAGAGTAGAGCTAGATTGGAATACCAAAGTGTTGTGGTTTTTTAATGGGTGTCAGACCTCTGTCAGGCATTATGAGGATATCAAGGAAGGGTATCCAGCCTGAAAAACCACCAGCTCTGTAAGCCTACCATCACCACCCATCCCAAGGCACAGGCAGCTCACAGCTCACAAGGACCAGGAGAGTGGTCCTGGAGCGATTCTGCCATCACAGCTCCTGCCTTTCAACACCAGCCCAGCTGGGTGCTAGCTGGCAAGGACTCCAATCCAGGCACCCAGGAAATGCTGTGGTTAGAAGGCCCAGGGTGCCCTCTGCTGGACCCGGGGGCTATTTCACCTCTAACTCCCAGGAGGGAAGGGATCAGGATTCGGAGGCAGCAGGTAGAAGGGCGAGTGTACCTGGTACTTCTAAATGTCCTGGATGATGCCGAGGAAGGTCAGGCTAGGGAAGCCCCACCCATGTCTCTTTTTTGTTCCCAGATTGCACAGGCCACAGATCTAAAATCCATGTCTGACAAGGGGTCACAGGTTGCAGTTTTGCAGTCAAACTTAGCTACGGAGAGGGTTTCCTTCCTCCCCTCATCCTCCACCACCACCCTTTCTTCCCATCCCTCAAATATTGGCACCAGCATTGTCCCAAAGTGGGTGGCTCATGCTTAGAGGTGGCAGCCTGAAGCCCAGCTTCTGCTGTGAACCAGGAGGCTCCCACTCTGGATGTCCCTGTGATACATAATGAACCTGGGTCCTTGTGGGTCTAAGTTTAGCATCTGTGGCTCTGGAACTTAGAATACAGTTGGGGGCTAGGGCCAGGGTCATTTGTACAGAGGCAGGAGCCAGCCTGTGTCTAGGGCCAGTCACCAGGTAGGCACCAGGGGCTGGTGCCTCACAGTCAAGACTGCAGCCATGCATCTCAAGTGCAGGACATGTGGAGGGAGAGGAAAACAGAGAAAGAGGATCCTGTCCCCATCTATCCATCCATCCCTAGTCCAGCGTGATGACTGCTTTGAACTAGTAGTCAAGGCCAGTTGTCAGGGCATCTAAAACCTGAGAGGCTTGCTTTGTCATGGCTATCCCCAATGTATAAATATTGATTTCTTATTTAAAAACAACAACAACAAACCACAGCTTGGTTGGTAGAGTGATTGTGGGATGTGCACAGTGTTGTGGGTTTGATCCCAGCCAGGGGTGGTAAGACATATAAGCACTCAGGAGGTAGACACAGAAGGTCAAGACTTTGAGGTCAGCCTGGAATACCCCAGACTCTGCATGGAAAGAAGAGGAGGAGGAAAGACAGGAGAAGGGGGAGGAAAATGACCATATAAAAGTACCCATGAGAAGGGACTCAGCAGTTCCTTGGGTGGGGAGGGGTTAGCATGTAAGCAGCTGATGCTACAATAGACAGGGTGTTGAAAGAAAGCCGTGGTCTGAGGGTGGAGTTTGCAGGCCTCTGGAAGGTGGCTGGTAACCTCCCTTCTCCCCCAGAATGGTGTGGGATTGGTGCAAGTCTGAATTTCTGTGTTTTCCATCAGATCAAATGGCCACAGCCAAACCAAGTCAATCCAACAAATGAACACAAATCACCCCAAGACATGACTGGTGACCTATGAACCCCACATGTCTAAAATGTCCCTGCTGACACACTTTGGTGTCAAGACTATAAAATGCTGAATACAAGACAATGGACCTTTCTGTCACCCTCAAATGCTGATTTGCTTTCCGCCAGTATAGCTAAGTTTACATTTTCTAGAGTGTGCTATGAAAGGAACCCTATAGAATGTGTGTGTATGTGATTTCTTTCATTCAACATAACTACCCCTTTAAAAAAGTGTGTGAAGATGTGTGTACCCACATGTGTGCAAATGGAATCTGGAGACCGGGGTCTTCCTCAGTCACTTTCTACCTTAGTTTTATAGACGGTCTCCTACTGAACTCTGGACTCCCTGTTTCAGCCAGGCTGCTTGAATCCTTGGGAGTGCCTGGAATCTGTCCTTTTCTAGTGCTGGGGTCACAACTGTTTGCAGCCACATGGAGCTCAAGTGCCGTGCTTGCAAAGTAAGCATTTAACCCACAGAGCCACCTCCCCAGGCCTGACCAAATGATTCTGATAGTTTCCATGCCATTGTTGGCATCCATAGTTGACCAGTTCTTTTAGCTAAGTGGCATTTATACACCACGGTATCTGCTGCTATGACCATTTAGGAGCACCTACTTGTGGGGATATATGCTTTCATTCCGAGTAAATGCCTACGTGTAAAAAGAAACCCCTACACTGTTTCTCAGAAGTGGTCAACAGGCTAGCCTCTCACCAGAGTGCCAATGGCTGTAGGTAACCTACCTGAGCCAGTTTGAGTTGACATAGTGGCCGACTTGCATTTTCCTGATGACGAATGATACTGAACATCTCATGGCTTGGGTATTTAGCCTCGAGGAGGTGCCTGCTCAGTTTTATTCTTACTGATTAGAAAACTTGGGCTGTTTTCTTGAGCTATAATTCTCTGTGTCGTCTCTCTCCGTGTGTGTTGTCTCTCTC
This sequence comes from Cricetulus griseus, assembly GCF_003668045.3. Classification (NCBI taxonomy): domain Eukaryota; kingdom Metazoa; phylum Chordata; class Mammalia; order Rodentia; family Cricetidae; genus Cricetulus; species Cricetulus griseus. The sequence goes on from NW_023276806.1 coordinate 275,142,162, forward strand.
TGTCATCTCTGCGCATTCCTCTATGTAAGCACAGACATGCACATACATTGTGAAGGTTAGAGAATATCTTGGGTGTTGACCCTTGACTAACACATTGAGACAGGGTCTTCTTTTTTTTGAGGAATGTATTTTTATTTTTATTTGCGTGTGTACATGAATGCAATGCCCACAAGAGCCAGAAGGGGGAATTAGATCCCTCTGGAGCTGGTGTTGCAGGTAGTTGTGAGTCACCTCATGTGGGTTCCAGGAATGGAACTCAGGTCCGCTGCCAGAGCAGTATTGGCTCTGAACCACCGAGCTATCTCTCCAGCCCGGAAGCTGAGCCACTTGTTCACAACTGTGTAAAGAGCTGTATGGTCCTTGAGCTTCTGTGGGATTCTCCTGCCTCTGCCTCCCATGGTGCAATAGGAGTCTGGGATAACAGGTGCCTGCTACAACATCCAGTTTACCTGGATCCTGGGATTTCAACTCTTGTCCTTATGCTTGTGCAGCAAATGCTTTACCCCCAAAGCCATCAACCAACCCAAGCCTTTTTGTAAACTTGACCCAAGGCCTCTGATGGATACACATTGCAAATAATCTTTCACAGTATGTGGTTTACATTTCCATCTTCCTTCCACAACTCTGTCCATGGAAGGAAATCGAACGTTAAACTTTGTTTTTGGGTTTTGGAGACAGTGTTTCTCTGTGCTGCCCTGGCAGTCCTAGAACTCACTCTGTAGACCAGGCTTGACCTCTGCCTTCTGAGTTCTGGGAATAAAAGTGTGCCACCAGACCCAGCTCAAACTTTAAAAATTTTGATGAAGTCTCCTTTTTTTTTATCTTATAGTTTGTGATTTCTTTTGCTCTATATTTACAACGTTTTTGCTCAAAGTCACTAAGATTTCTCCTGTCAGTTTTGTAAACCGAATAAATGCTTCTTCTCTAAGCCCATGATCCTTAGAGTGAATTTCTGTATATAATTCAGGTTAAGAAGTCAAGATGTCTTCTCTTCCCTCTCCCTTCCCATTCTCACTCACTTGCATATGGGCATCTAATTGCTTCAGCAACCATTTGTTGAAAAGCTCATACCTTGCTCATTGTCTGGCAGGCCTGTCGAGAGTCAATTGAGCATGCACGCATGGACCTGCTCTTACAGACTTCTTATTGCTTCCCACTGAACTATTTGGCTTGATTACAATACCATGCTGGCTTATTACAGCTTTATAATAAATCATGAATCAGACAGAAAGTTCTTCCCATTCTGCTCTATTTCAAAAATTATCTTGGCTATTCTAGTCTTTTGTAATCCTATAAAATTCTAGAATCCATTTTTAATTCTTTTTAAAATTGAAAATGATTACTCTGTGTGTACATGTGTGTTCGTGCCTGTGTATGTGTGCGTGCATGCGTGTGTGTGTGTGTGTGTGTGTGTGTGTGTGTGTGTGTGTGTGTATAGTGGAGGTCAGAGGATAACTTTGTGGAGTCAGTTCTCTCCTTCCACCTTTACATATCCTCTAAGCATCAGGTCACCAGACTTGGGTAGCAAGCACCATGACCCACTGAGCCATTTCTCTGGCTCCATTTGTAATTTTCTACCCAAAAGAACCCTTAAAAATTCAAAGTTATTATTATTATTAGTGTGGGGGTTGAACTGCATAATTCAGTATTCCAGTGTCTTATTGGTGATTCTACGGGATCCCATATTATCCACAAAGTGTCTCTCCCTTTCCACACTGGATACTTTGAATTTCATTTTCTTGTCTTATTGCTCTGGCTTCAGTGCTAGGGAATGCCAAACTGGAATAAGAAGGGTGGACTTTCTCGATTCCTCCCTACTCACAGGAAGCAGGCAGGATTTCGGGCTCTGTCATCTGGCTTGTATTCACCTAGGTAAGCTGGGAAGAGTGTCCCTGTGAAAGAGTGAGGGAGTATCACCTGTAGGCAGGGCTGGAGGACATGGGTACTACTCTGGGCTTTTTTCTTTCTGGTATTTTTTTGTGGGAGCCCTAGGAAGGCTGCCCCTGTCTTGGGGGCATCAACGGTCAACTCCCCACTGTGCTGGCTACATGGGCTCAGCTCAGCTCACTGGGCCACTGATGAAGAAGGTCCCTCTGCCTTCTTCCTTGGGTGGTAGTGGCGACTAGAGGTGCTTTCTTCCTTTCTTTCATTCTGCACCCTCCTCCCCCAGAAACCTGAATGGAAGGAGGCAAGAGAGAAGAGGGCTCAGGGTTGCTTTAAGCTCAGATTACTTCATCACAGCGTCTCATTCAAAAATAAACCTGAGGGGATAAGGAGAGAGGGTGACAGGGACAGGAGGGAGCTGTCAGTGCTGCCCTGCTTCCAGGCTGTATTTTTAGAGCTGGTATTTAGGCTTGGCTTGGGGACAAGGGGCTGGAAAATGTGAGGCATTTCCTCTTCCTGTCAACTGAGACACTGTGTGTGTGTGTGTGTGTGTGTGTGTGTGTAGGGCCTTGCCACCTTCCCATTTAGCACCTCCAGAATAACAAACAATACACACTTCCTCTGTGCCTGCTCAACACCCACTCTACTGGTTGCACCCTGTCATGCCTATCTCATCTTGGGACTCTCCCTGGTTCTGCAAGGAGAGGAGCCTCCCTCACTCCCAAGTACTTACTTGCTGCTGTCCCAGTGCTGAGCCAGTCAACAGAGGTGTAGGACTGGCCTTCACACCCTCTGGGTGGGACATCTTAGGATTCAGTGTGGACACAACAGGCCAATTTGTTCCCTCATGTATAGATGAACGTGTTGTGAGGGAAACACTTAGCCCCTCTCTGCCCCAGCATCCCAAGACCTTGATGACGGTAATGGCACCTGCTTTCTGAATGGGTTGTGAGCATTCTGATTTCCAGTAGATATGTCCCTTACTTAATACTAGGTAAGGTACTTACTGAACACAATGTTCAGCAGGAAAAGAAGGTGCCACATGGGTAGGCGGTTCCTGTTTGTGAGTCGGCTTCGTTTGTGAAGTCTGTCTTTGTGAGTTTGTCCTGCTGGGCAGAGGCTGAGATGGTGAAGTAGAAGGGCTCTATCCTTTCTGAAACCTGCTCAGCTAGAGACCTACATTCTGCCCTGAACGTCATCAATTCCCCACCCGTGCCTTTGGACCAGACTGGGTTTCTGCTCTGCAGACTCGTGGTAATGTGATGATGTGAGCTACCTTTATATAGTGTGTGCATTACAGCTTTAAGGGAAAAGGCTTCCCCAAAGTGTCTCTGCTCTGCCCCAGTAGGGGAAGGTTTCCCAAAGTGTTGCAGCTCTGAGGGCAAAGGTATCCTGGCAGTCGAGAGCCAAGGAATACCACAAAGTCACAATGCACAACAAACCTCATACAAGAAATTTATTGGAAGAGCCCAGGAGGGTGGCTGCCTCTGCTCAGGTGAGAAGCAGCAGAGAACTGAGCAGAAGACGAGTTTATGTAGAATTTCTTGGGGTGTGTGGAGCTTTCCACTGTGGGGATTTCCAGGGCCCTGGGGATTGGTGGGATTTTAAGTCTTGAGCTTGGGGTTTTTACTCTGTAGGGTAAGGCCTGGGTACACTGTTAGGGCAGTGAGAGTGTTCTGTAGGTGTAACCCTGGCAGTTGGAGGTCCTCAGGGGCAGGGGCCTGGTCACTCCATATCTTGAGGGGCTTACAAAGATGATGATGTGAACGACTTTTGCATAGCTTTGACCAATACAATTGCAAGGACAAGCAACGTGGAGGAAAGAATGTTAGCTTTTGGTGTTGGAATTGTCACTCCATCAGGCTGGGAGAAGGCACAGTAGAGCCTTCATTCACCATATGGTCACACCATGGTGGAATGGAAATAGAAAAGGACACAGGAAAGCCATGACAGAATATAGCCCTCAGTAACCGCTTCTTCCACTTAGGCCCCACCTCCCACCCTTCACCACCCCCCAAAGTGTCATCAGATAAGAATCCATCAAGGGATAAACCCAGTAATCAGGTCAGAGCCCTCAGGATCGGACCATTTCTAAAACATCATTGCAGGCACAGCAGAGGTGAACCGACTCTCAGGCAATTTTTGTTTATTTGTTTTGAGATGGGGGGTCTCTCTATTATGAAACTCTGGCTGTCCAGAAACTTGTTATGCAGATCAGGCTGGCATTGAACTCAAAGAAATCCACCTGCCTCTACCTCCAAAGTTCTGGGATTAAAGGCATGTGCCATCCCCACTCCTCCAGGCAAGTTTTAATAATAACAGGCTGACAATGGCAATTATCTGTTGTAGTGATGACAGGAGTAACCAGAGACCGGAAATCATAGATGTCAGGGGTATTCTGTAGGTCTCTGGATGCCTTGGTTTCTTCTTTGTAAAGTGACTTCACTCCTTGGGGTCTCGTTTTCCTAATTTGTGAAATGATAGGAAAATTACCTGTCATGAAATAGTATCTTGCCCTCAGATGGAAAGACATTCTGACCCATGTTACCACATGGAGTGACCGCAGGGACATTGTGTAAACTGAAAACAGCCAGTGACAGAAACAGCAGAGTCATACAGGATGATGTACAATTCCACCTACAGTGGACAGCTAGAAGATAAGAAAGAGAGTGAATGGGGCAAGAGGGAAGTGAGTGGTTGGGGGAGGAGCCCGGGAAGTTGTTTAACCATGGCAGGGCTGTAGTTTTGCAAGACAGAAAAGCTGTGGAGAAAAAACAAAGTTAAAAAAAAAAGGGAGTCTGAAGATCTAACTCAGTGGTAGAGTGCTTGCCTAGTTTATGCCTAGCATAAACAAAGGTCCTGGATATAGTTCCTGGTGCACCTCTCTCCAGCAATAAACAATCAACCAAATGAACAGACGCAGTTCCTGGTGCAGACCTGGGGAATGGGCACCTGGTGGTGGTGAACAGGTAGGGTCGCTGAGATCTAATTTGAGACCAGTTTAGGAATCCATGCTAGCCTATTCCTTGCTGCCTAAATGCGGGAGCCAGGACCAAGACAGGGAGAGCAGCTTTCCCAAGATCACACCTGGGCAAGCCAGGACTAGAGCTCAGGTCTCCTCCTACCGTGTTCTGGGAGCTTCAGGTCCACAGAGACCCCATGTCTTTTGTTGCCCCCCCCACTGCCCACACAAAGGCTTCCTCATCCCTGACTGCTTCCCAGGAAGCTGGCTGATTCTCAGTTTTGCACGGCCTTGGGGCTTAGCTCACATAAGACAGTGCCCTGCCACAGAAGCCAAGGTCTCCTCCTCTTTCCCATGTAGGGGGCCCCAGTCAGGAGGCCAGCCTCAGAGAAGGAGGGGCTAGGCTTGGGGCAATCCCAGATGTTCACAGCAATATCCAAGCCCCTACCCTGCTCCTGGGGAGGCCGGAAAGGGATGTTCACAAACTGCCCAACCATCTGGACAGGGAAGAAAGCCAATATGCACCATGCAGATGTTTTCGAAGCTCAACGCTGGGTGTCGGCAGAGATCAGACACCTGGGTGCAGCGAGGGTGTTCATGTTAAAGGGTGAGTCCACGATTCAGGCTAGCATTGGCTCAAAACCGAGGGTGAGGCACCCCCCCCCCAGCTGTCCCTGTATGCCCGGTCCCGTTTGCATTGTTCACATAGTATCTCATTTACCCTGGCAATAAACCCTATGGGGACAGATTCTATTACTGTTCTTATGCTGAGGCTCAGGTTGACCCAGGCTCACCCAATAAGCTGTAGTATCAGGCTTACATGGGGACTCATGGAGGCCATCCCTGCAGAGAGTCCTTCCCAGTCCCTTAAAGGACTCACCCCCAACAAGGGTCTCTGGGGAATTCCAGAACCTCTTCACCCAACATGTACCTCTGGTGGCTATTGCATAGAGATAATGGGTTCCTGGGTTGGTCATGAGGAGGGGACTCGGTGGGCAGCTAAGCCAGGCCCTATCCAGGCTGGTGGGTGGTTGGCCGGATGCCAGTCCTCTGAAGGCTTCCGAGACCACAGCCCTCTTCCCAAATGAAAAGTGAGCTCCCTGCAGCAGGCTGTCTGTGGCCAGCAGGGCTATTTATTTTTCTGTCCCTAAGCCTTTAAGTCATCTGTTTACCCAGAGAAGTCAAGAAGCTGGGCCCGGTGTCCCTGTTCAGACCTCCCTCCCCCAGCCTGGCCGGCCTCACAGGCAGAGCCTGACAATCACAGACCCTGACAATCACGGGTGGTGGTAAACAGGGAAGAGTCCTGGGGTCTAGAACCACAGAGCCAGGGACACTGGCTGTGCCAGGTCACTGTTTCAGGGAAGTCCTCAGACCTGTGGTTCTGGGGCCATGCTCAGAGTGGCAAGTAGCAGCATCCAGCTTCCCTTTCTATGGCCCCTTTCCTCTGTGTGTTCCTGTGGCATCTTCTCTCTTCTTTCTCACGCCAACTAAAGAACAGCTGCCCCCCATATCCCCCCCACCACGAACATGGCAACCATTTACAGCACAGGGCAAATGCTCCGCCGCCAGGTTCTGCCCCTGTCAGAAGAGGCGCCCATCCCTTCTCAGAGACCACAAAGGGGAGGCTGATGCAGGGGTGGTCAGGGCCATCAATGGGAGTGGTGGGGGCTTCCTGGCCTCTGAGCATCCCGGGGTATACACCCTCTTCTTGGCTTGCTCAGCCAAAAGGTATGTGCCAGCTGAGCTCAGGCTGGGGAGCTGAAGACCACCCACTCTGCAGCAGGGACAACTAGAGGCAGGGAGAGACCTCTGGCTGTGCACTGAGTTATCTCCAGAGCCCACAGCTCCCCAACTAGGAACATGTCAGTAAAAAGTGACCGTTTCCAGAGGGAAACTGTGGTACCGTCTTAGTCAGTGGTCTATGGCCACTCTTACAAAGGAAAGCATTTAATTGGGGCTGGCTTACAGGTTCAGAGGTTTAGTCCATTGTCAAGATGGTGACATGCAGGCAGAAAAGTAGATGAGAGCTCTGCATCCAGATCCACAGGCAGCAGGATGAGAAAGACACTTGGCTTAGGCCACTGAAACCTCAAAGCCCACCCGCAATGACACACATCCCCCAACAAGACCACACTTCCTATTCCTTACAAATACTGCTACTCCCTGGTGGCCAAGCACTCAAACCTATGAGCCTATGGGGGCCATTCCTATTCAAGTCAGCACAGGGGTCAAGCATAGTTGAGAAATGTTCTCCCACCCAGACCAGGAGTCCTCTCTCCCAGTGTGGATACTGTGTTTCTTGCTGTCATAGCAGAAAGAGTTCCTGAGGTTTGGGGGTGGGTCTCCCAGTCTCTCTTATCACCCGGTACAGTATCCCTGCAATGCTGTAGCTCACCTCACCTCTAGGTTGTTTTGGAACAAGTGAGGTAAGACTGACAGCTTGCCATGGAGGGCTTTCTGCAAAGCTCTACGTAGTAGTTTTAAGGGTGGTCCCCCTCTGTCCTCCCCTGCCCCCCTTGCTGGGTTGTACCTCGGATCAATGATATGTTATAGTTGTTCCCACTCATCTGATTGCAGAGGATGACAAATATCCCCCATAGCAGTGCTTCTAGACCTTTATCTTGGAGGAGTCTTGTAAGCCTGTCTTTGTGGCCATGAAGGTGAGCCAGTATACACCTGCGGCCTTGGATCCCAGAAGATCCAGAGGCTTGTGGGGTCCAGGTTCTGCCCTCCAAGTTTACTGGGCATTAGCATGCGTGCGTGGGTGCGTGCAAGCGAGAGAGAGAGAGAGAGAGAGAGAGAGAGAGAGAGAGAGAGAGAGAGAGAGATGGGAATTTTCCACTCCAGACATGTGGCCTCTGAGGCTGGGACCTGGTTCTGTTCTACTTGGTGACCACAGACAGGAGATGTTCTCTCTACATCCGAGTTTCTTCTTGGGAAAACATTTTTTTGGGGGAAATTTTTTTTTAAACCAAATTTTGTTTTTTAGCCCAAGCTTGCCTCCAACTCACAATCCTCCTGCCTCAGCCTCTAGAAAGCCGAGATTGTAGGTGTGTACCACCATGGCAGGGGTGGGAGAAAAATTCTTGTTTTCTTCTTTTTCCATTCTCCCACTTCCAAGGGGAAGAGAAGGAGTGAGAGGGCAGGCCTTCCTGTCTGCTGACATTAGCTGAGCATCACAGATGCTACAGGACAGATGGGGACTCCAGAGTCCCCAGCACCAATGACACACTATGCATGAGCTTCAGAATAATGTGGCCACACAGACACACACAGGCTTCTGCTCAGGCTTACCAATCCTTGAGATCTGAGAAGAGGCCCAGGTGCCATGTGCCACATGCTAGGTCACCATCAGGAGGTCCTGTGTTGATGCTGCAAGTTGGTTGCACTAGGTGGCTGAGTTCATGACAACTCAGAGACAATAAAAGCTGTAGTCCTTGGGGGTGGAGAGTGGTTAAGAGCACTGGATTTGTGGAGGACCTGAGTTCAGTGCCGAGTATCCACATGGCAGCTAATAACCACTTGTAATGTTCCAAGGAATCCAACGCCCTCTTCTGGCCTCCTTAAGCACAGCACTCACATGGTAAGCATACAAACATGCAGACACACATTCATAAAACAAAAATAATTCTTTTCAAAGTTGTAGGCCTGTGGCTGTAGTAATCAGCACATTTATAAAATCCTAAGCTATTTTTATTATTGTTTTGAGCCAGAGTCTCATGTGGTCCAGGTGGCCTCAAACTTTTGATCTCCCTGCCTCTATCTCATTTATGCTGGGGTTACAGGCGTATACCACCACATTCAGCCCCAAGTTCACTTTGTGTGATTATTATGGGGTTTCACTGGGTTCAAGACTCACAGAGATCCACCTGCCTCTGCTTCCTGAGTGCTGGGATTAAAGGTGTGCACTGGCACACCCAGCCTCCAAGATCACATTTTAAGGACATTGCCAGGATTGTATTTCAACTCACCCCATTTCTCCCCCTTCTGCCCCCAGCATCAGAGCTAAGGTGTGGAAGGATTGGAGGGAAGCTGCTTATCCAGGGCACTGTAGCTGGTTGGGGGAGGGGATTATGCCTCTGGTACCTCTCGCAGTTTACTGTCACTAGCTGCTTTTCCTGAGAGGCAGAGACCAAACTGGGGACAGGCAAGGAAGTAGGACATGAAAGGAGGAGGTGGTTGGAAGCAGCAGAACCTTCCCAGTGAGCAGCCTGGCTCTAGCTGGAGTGACTATGCACTCAACTGTCCTTGGGGGCAGGCCAGTAGAACAGCTGTGGCATTAGAGCTGGGTTGAACCCCTGCCCTGGACCTCAGGCAGGCTGGCATGCTTTGAGCTTCCTCTCTGGCAGTCAGCCACTGCCATCCAAGCCACTCTTAGTAGGACAGCCGATGCCAGGCCTTCAGGGTGAGAGGGCTGGACAGGAGGCCAGCCAACTGCCCCTCGGCTCCCTCTGCGGTTATCCTACAGTGGCCGCGATGCCCACATCTGTCCCCAGGTATGCCTTGGGGAGAGCCTTTGCTCTTCCACACAACAGTTTGATTTGGGTTGGCTCCTGGGGATAGAGGGACTGTCCCTGATGCAAAGAAGGGCCCATCTATACCAGGACTGTCTAAGACCTCTGGGAATAAGAACCAACCCCAACAAAGCTACTTTGGCCACCCTTGGGGGCCCCCATTACTAAGTCTGAGGGCAAGTGCAGGGAGGCAGCTGGTGTGTGAGTAGTATTGGGAAGCCCATCTTCCCACTAACTCAGGACTCAAAACAATCACAGTTAATTCCTCGGGCCCTCACCATCTGCCAGTCACTCGGTGTGAATCCTCAGAGCCCTGAGTGATGGTGATGATATATTAGCTCCGCTTCATGGAGGAGGTAAACAAAGCCCAGAGAAGTCAAGAACCTTGCTTGACATCACACAGCCTGGGGTCCTGTGGCTTCTGCTGCCTCGCCAAGAAGCATTTTCTGCAAACTGCTCCGTGTGTGCTTAAAATGGCTCTGCTACCCACCACACCCAATTGATTCTGTTTATTTCTCCTTGGGTCCTGGGGTTTAAACTTAGGGACAGACTGAGCCATCTCCCCAGCCCCAGCATTTGGAACACGCTCTTTAGGTCCTTTGTGCCCCCACCCCCACCTTAGGTCATAGCACCTAAAGCCTGGGGACCTGGGGACCAGAGTGACACCCTTCCTACGAAGGCTGCCTGCTGTTGCCTCCAGAGAATCTCATTTTCCCCAAACAGCTGAGTCTGTGCAATGTGAGAGGGGTGGGCACTTGCCAGAGGTTTACAGAAAGAGCCAGAGGCCACTCTAGGTTGACTTGTGTGGGCCCCGATTACCATAGCTCCAAATAGCTACTGTCCTGTCCCAGGTTGACACCCTCATAGTCCAAGGAGATTAACTGGTGGGTGGGAGCTTTAGAGCCTGGGACTGGCTTGCCATTCAAGGAGGGAGCAGGAAAAGCCAGCGTGTGACTCAGTGCTGCCCAGCAGTGAAGGCCAAGAAGCGTGGCTACTCTCAACCAAAGGGAACAATACGTCCCAATATTAGGTCTGGGTGGGCTCCACCTGCATTGCTGTGTGGGGTGGATCTGTGTAGGGGCTGGGACAAGGGAGCTCCTGAAGAGTCTGTCCCCAGAGGTGTGTGTCACACTGCAGGGCAGTAGCCGGCAGCATGGACAGGGTGTGACTCTCTAGCCCACACTCCCTTTCTTAGAAATGACCTGCCACTCTGCTCTCCCTACCCATCTTGAACCCACCCCCTCTGAAACCCACCTCTACTTTAGAAGACACCTTAAACAAAGAAATAAGAAATTACACTGCCTGGGTTTCAAGCCTGACTTCTTCCATCTTTGGCCAAGTGACCTGGTGCAAGAGAATTTCCCTATGGGCAAAATAGAGTTCCTCATTTCTTCTGGGGAGAGGGGACAGACAGCCTATTAATTACCACCTGCTCTTCCTGCTCCGGTCCGTTAAATAATGGGGTCAGATGGGGAGGGTGAGGGCGGGAAGAAAGACCCATTTCCCAAAAATACAGACCTCAGCCTTGAACCTGAGCAGCTGGCTGGAGCTGGCGGCCTCTTTCCCAGATTGTTTATGTAGATTTCCTTGTAAACACAAAGGATGAAAAAACAAATCCCCAAATATTTAAAAATAAATGAATGAAGGGAGAAGCGGTTGTGTGTGGTATGGATGTGGCCTGGTGCAGATGGATCGCTATAGGCCTTACCCTAGGGATTAAAAGCTTAAGGGAGGGGCTGGGGCATGACCCAACGCCCTTTCCAGCACCCTTCCTCCTCCCTCCTTACAGTTCTCAGTTGTTCCAGGGCTGAATAATCTACATTCCTGTAACAGGCAGCTGTCATGAAGAAAGCCAAGGCACTGTGCAGGAACTGGCCCAACTCTGCAGCTTTCTTTACCCTTGCCCACTGCAGACATCACTAATCAATCACACCATTTTCCTTCTCTGGGCTCAGCTTCTTAATCATCCTAAGGCCCCTGGCATTCTGTACATCTTTCCTGCTCAGAGACTGGTATCAGTTACTAAGAACAGAAGTACCGTGCGGAGAGATGCCCTTGAACTCAGTGTGTCGGGAATGGGGCTGTCTCCGCCCTTTGGCTGCTGGGAACTGTTCTTTAGAAACATCTTGAACTTTCTGTTTTGGGACTGTTTGGGCCAGAATGGGCCCAGAAGTTGGTTGTTGGGGGTGGGTGGGTAAGGGGAAAGGTATCCGTGCGAAGAAGGAAGGATCCGCTTCCCTCTCCCTAGGGCCAGGTAGTATGCATCAAGGAGAATGGACTGCCATCTTTGGATGTAGACCCCAAGGCCTGGGAAAGCATCTCCCAGTGTACAATCTGGCATCCCACCCTGAAGGTGGACAACATGATGACCAGCTTTCTCCCCAAGCCTGGGTACCTGAGGCTTTGGCTTTCAGAATTGTGTTCAGAATGGGGAAGCAAGTAGACCAACACCACATAAAACAGGCATGGGCATCCCAGCACTCAGGAGGTGGCAGCAGGAAGATTGGAAGTTCAAGGTCATTCTTGGCTACATAGCAAGTTTGAGGTCATCTTAGCTATCTCAAATAAATAGTCCTTGGACCAGTGAGAATGGGGGGGATGGGGTCTTGGGGGAATGAATATGAACAAGGCACAATGGTATACGTATTTGACAATAGAATGAAAAGAATAAAAAGGAGGATGTGACTGCTCCTAGGTATGGTAGCTTTAGTGTAGATATGAGGGGGAGCATAGCCAGAGGCAGACACATCTGGGAGAGTCCAGAGTGGACATGACCCCGAGGCAGACCATGTGAGGAAAGCAGGGGAGGGAGGGGAGGGCCACTTGATCTGGAAAGCAAGAGGCCAAAAGTTAAAAGGAACGTTGTGACCAAAATGGCTGGATTATATAAGGAAGAGCAGCGAGAGGAAGGGCAGCCCAGCCCCTGGCTTGGAGAGTTCAGGGTAGGGGGCAGGGTATGCCAGCAAGGAGGACCCTGGTAACCGGTAGGGACTGAGGAACTCTGGGAGAAACTGACAGCTGGGTCCTCTTTGATATGTCAATAGGCACACCTCAGCCATTCAATTCCTAGTTTGAGACCTAACCAAAAATAAAATAAAAAATACATCATTCTGAATGCAAAGAGAAAAAGCTATAAAAGTTAGCATCAAATCTTTGGAGACAGATAAATACAAAGGAAGTACTCTACAATACAAAATCTGCTCAATTCTGCTAGGACATTACATTAGCGAGTATTAATTAGTGATTAATTAGTATTAATTAGTGCTTACTGGGAGTGCAACCTACAGCCAGTGTGTGCTGTACAGAAGTTGTACTTCTTGACATGGTCTCTCCATCCTTCTCACCCTCCCTCCCCCCTTCCTCTTTCTGTCGTTTGTCCTATTTTGAGTCAGGGTTTCACTCCAAAACTCAGCTAGCCTTGAATTTACTGTGTACCCCCAGGCTAACCTTGAACTTAAAGCAATCCTCCTGGCTTAGCCTCCCAAGGGCTAGGAATAAAAAGGCATGAACTACCATGTCCTCACAACACCCCCAAAAGAATGAGGGTAGAGGCTCTGAGCCACTGCACTTGGTAGATTCAGGGTCACACTCGCTGTGTGAGTGGAGAAAGCATGGAGCTCAACAGGACCACAGAGGGTGGGTAGCCAGTAGAGAAGACCCACTGAGTCCTTGGACAAACCCTATCCCCTTGCTGTTAGGACACAACATTTCCACTGTTTCTTGCTCTTTCCTATCTCATACATAGCCACTGAGCATCTACCTGGTGCCAGGGGTCCTTCCAGGGCCTACAAGACCATTAGGGAAAGACTTGACCTGTGCCCTTGAGGAGGGCACACTTTTGAACAGGAATAAGTCCTCCTTGGCAACCGTATTCTCCCTCCCAACTCCTATACCCACAGCAGACATCACTAATCCATCACCACACTTTTATCACTGCCGCTAGCCAGAAGTCCAGGATCTCTGTGTTTTCTAGGCAACTGCTACAGGCAGGGACCATCCCTGTCCATCACAGGGGTAAAAGATGTATATCCAATAATATATATGTTGAAGTGGAGCATCTTCTTCCTAACATGGCTAAGCAAGCAGAGCTGTGGACAGTGGGGGAGGGGCCAAATCACAAAGCCAGGAGATGGTGATGTGCGGGGACTGTGCCTATCCCTCTGGGTAGGGCACACAGCCTGGCACATGTCACCTAGTCCATGAGCTGTGTGAGCACTTGCTAGATCAGTGAACAAATATTCTCAGTCCCTGCCTGCTACAGCAGATGGGGCAGGAGGCCAGACCCTGGGAGGCTGTTCTCAGACAAACAGCAAGCATTTCCGATGGCAGATAGGGGTGGGGTGCTGGTGGGCTACTGTCAACCCCCATTCCTCCACCCTTGTCCAAACTGCTTCCTCCCTCAGCCAGAGCCTCCTGGGGTCAAGTTCATTAGTGCAGGTGGGTGGGGCATGCCCGATATGCCTTCTTCCTTCCACTTAAGGGCTATCTCACTAGAGGATCAGGCGACTGACAGTGGGAAGCCTGGGACATGAGGGACCTGAGGCTGCTCCCAGAATGTGACAACACCTACCAGTGACAAGAGGAAAGAGGCCAGAGAGGCGGACACCAGCCAGCCCTATCTGGCTGTATTCCTGGGACTGAAAGTTTCCGCTTCCAAGGCAGACAGGTGAGGATCAGGGAGGTGGCTTCCCCTGAGGGGAAGCAGAGTCCGGGCTTGGCGGACTCGCTCTGTGGACTTATGAATTAGAATTCCACCTGGGAGTCTGCATGAGCAGAATTGTCATCACCTTCTTCCAGCCTAGAGCTGATGTGAACCACATATGACTCCGTGAGGAAAAAGCTGGACCAGAGAGGTTAAGTGAGTCATTTGGGGTCACATGGCTTTTCATGACTCTGCATTCCATTGTTTTCTGTCGAGAAACCTTGAGATAGCACAGGTCTGAAGTCCACTGGAGGCTGCCTCTGGGAGCAATAGAGCACTCTGTGTAAATGTCTAGGCCTTGGGATCAGGCTGTCCCCATTACCTTTAAAATGTTGACTTTAGTCACCCGACTTTGAAAGTGGGGGACTAATATGCCCTTCGTAAGCCTGTTTCTCTAATGTGTTAATATTCACTCTATGCCACTGAGACACAAAAATGAATACCTTGCCACTTCTTACTCCCACATAAAGGTGACTGAACAGCAAAATACAGTGTAGTTGCAGAAGAGAAAACTAACTCTGGGGTACAGGTTGCAAACTAAGGTATTGGAAGGATGAGTAGGAGTTTGCTCGGGAGATACAGTGCACTGTAAGAGCATCTGGAGGAGACAGCCTTGGAGTAGTAACTCCCTGCAGGCATGTGTGCTTACGTGAGACCTCTGACAGGGGCTGCTCCCTCTAGATCAGTAGTTCTCAACCATCCTAATGCTATGCCCCTTGAATATAGTTCATGTTGTGATGATCCCCAACCATAAAATCATTTTCATTGATATGTCATAACTATATTTTGCTACTGTTATGAACTTGTAATGTAAATATCTGATATGCAGGGTATCTGATATATGACCCCTGTGAAAAGATTTGTCTCTCAAAGGGGTCAAGATCCACAGATTGAGAACTGCTGCTCTTGGGCCAAGACACAGGCCAATGGCTGCAGCATCTTGGAGGCAACAGAAAAAGGAGCAACCAGAGAAAGACTAAGAAGTAGGCTGCAACTGGGATTGAGATTCCCCTCCCCCTCCAGTGAGGGGATCCTAGTCCAACCTAGAAAATTCACATTGCTGAAGAGAATTGGGGTTGGGGGACAGTAGGAGTGGCAGGCAACTGGTCACCCCAGGAATTAGGCCTCTTGTATAGTGAAACTTCCCTTTCCAGAGAAGAGGCCTTTGAATTCAGAGATCATTAAGTCTACCCAGATCTGGGTCAGAGCAGAGAGAAACACAGAACTTCCAGAGCTGCGAGTGTAAAAACCGTTGCCTTCCTCACACACAAGAGGGTCAGGTATAGGCTGGGGCAGAAAGGACATTTAGGCAGGGCTAGGTTACAGCAAAGCCTGGGCAATATGTCCCTGGACAAACAGAAGGAGTCAGCAGGATCTGTGCCACAGAGCCAGACTTACAAACAGCACACACAGAGAACAGGACCTGAAAACATATATACTAGAGAAAAAAGTCAGACCCCGTTACCGACACAGACTGTTTACACAGACTGTTGTGTGGTAGCAGAGTGCTTGCCTAACTTGCAGACATTCCTCAGTTCTGCCCCTTAGCACCATAAACAAATGAAAAAGTATAAACGTGCATCAATAGGAAAACGACAAATGGCCCACATGGAAACATGGCAGAGGCCTTCAATAGCCAGTTGCCAAGAGAAAGGAATCGCACACAACCGGCACACTCTCAGGAGCAGTTAAAGAAGTTCGGACACATCACAATTCATTGACTTAGCCAGCTCTCAGATCTTAAATGGTCGAAGAAGAAAAGGGTGTGGTGCTGTGGATGCACACTCCTGAGTGGAAATAGCCATTGGCGCAGCCACGTGCATCTGCTAACCCCCAAAATACACACGGCCTGCTCTATACATGCTCTATACATGCTCTGGGTACCTGTCCTGGAGAAACAGTAGCATAGGGGCAGCCAGCTGGGCAGCTGGTAAGGGCACCCATGAGTGTGCCGGCCTAAGTTCAGTTCGAGAAGCCACATAAAGGTGGAAGGAGAAAACCAACCCCATAGAGTTGACCTCTGACCTCCACATGCACTCTGACCTGTGCACCTAATATACACACGTTATATTAGGGTTCTCTAGGCTTATTAGAGTGTCTGACAGGCTGTGGTCCAGCTGGTCCAACAATAGCTATCTACCAACAGAAAGTCCAAAAGTCCAGTAATTGTTAAGTCCACAAGGCTGGAGGTCTCAGCTGGTCTTCAATCTATGCCAGGATCCTGAAGAAGGCTCTAATGCCAGTGAAGGAATGGACTTGCCAGCGAGAGCAAGTAGGCAAAGAGCCAAAGTGTCCTTTCATGTCCTTTACATAAGCTGCCACCAGAAGGTGTGGCCCAGATTAGAGGTGGATTTTTCCACACCAAAAAGTCTTCCCTCTTCAAATGATTTAAGAAAAATCCATCATGGGTGTACCTCTTGGGTTTCAGTTAATTGCAGATGTAGTCAAACTGACAACCAAGAATAGCCATGTGCCCACCAGAAAAAAGTGACAGACCCATGCTGGGAGGGTTTGAGTTTTTTTTTTTTTTAATCTTTCCTTTTATGGTATCTGGAAACTCTAGACCCGAGGACAAAGCTGGCGAAATTGTATAAGTCATATAGAAGAAGCTAGAAAACCCTCAAAAGCAGGTGTCTATGACATTTCTACCCCTGTAGGGCTTTGTAAGAACAGGTGAAGCTCGGAGCAGGCAAGATGGCTGAGTGAAAAAGAACGCTTGCTGTGCAAGCCTGATGCCCTGAGTTCCACCCCTGAGATTCTCAGAAGAAAGAATCAAACCCTGAAGGTGGCCCTTTGGCCCCCACACACATGTGCTGTGACAACTATGTGTCCCATCACACACACACATAAGAGGTGTGCGAGCTTCCAGCTTGCTCCCAGCTTCCAGCCGACAACCCCAGGCTCCTCCGAGTCTGTGCTGTGGGAATCCGGCTATATTCAAACTTCCATGGAGCTGGGTATGGTAGCATACACCCTTACTCCCGTCTACTCAAGAGGCTGAGGCAAGATGACTGAAAGTTCAGGGCTAGCCTGGGGAACTTGAGCTCTTGTGTCTAGATAAAGTAAAAGGAGATAAGCGGTGGGGAGTGGCTCAGTGGTGGAGCCCAGCATGCACAAGGCTATGTTCAATCGCTAGAAATCCAAAAATAAGTCAATAAGTTATAAATATACAAAATAAGAAAATAAAGTGCCCAGATTCCTCAAGGCCTCCCAGATCATTTTCCTCTCCGGAGGTAAGCTCGGGATTTCACGGCTGTCTGTTAGAGTTTCAGAAAGCAACTGGCAGTGGTCGTCAGTGCCAAAGGGTCTGGAGAATGGATGAGGCTGGGGGAGGTTACAACAGATGTGAGCTGGGAGGGAAGTCAACTTTCATAGTCAGTGCATATTGAATTCGAATTTCTCATTGACTTTCCCTTGCTCTATTAGAGACGGATGCCTCTGGAAGCAAACTTGCCATTCCAAGATGTCATGAAGTGACTTTTTTTTCTTCCCCCAGAGCTAAGTTGTATATTTAAAGGGAAGATATTTTCCAGTGTCTTAATAGCAATAGTCAAAATAAGTCTGCAGGCGTAAACAGTTAGTACAAGTAGGTTCCCAGCTTTGGCCTGAGGTTTCAAAACACCCGGCGACTGCTTGCCTAGTTGAGCAAAACACGGAGGCCATAAACCGCTTTCCTCAACTGTCTTCAAGAGCAGATGTGGCTGCCTGCCTCAGTGGCATGAGTGACATTTGGGGGCACACTGGTGGCTCTGTGCAAGAGGGGGTACCTGATAAGTCGGGTGGTGGTGGTACACCCACCTTTAATCCCAGCACTCTGGAGGCAGAGGCAGGCGAACTCTGTGTTCAAGGCCAGCCTGGTCTACAGAGCGAGTTCCAGAACAGGTCCAAAGTTACAGAGAAACCCTGCCTTGAAAAACAAAACAAAAACAAAAAAATAATCATTTAGACATGGATGCTTTAACAGGCAGGCTGTGTTCTCTGAGGGGCCAGGGGAAAGACTGGCAAAGGAGATACACACGGAAAATAAGCATTCATGGAAGCTGCTTCTGCTGTGGGGAAGCAGAGAGAAGGATCCCAAGGAATATTCTAGAAGGTGTCTTTCTAGATGGTTTTATTTAGGACCAGAATCTAAGAGAATAATAAAATTTAAACAGTTCTATTCCTTGTGTTTCTATTTTGGCAGTGCGGGTGTGTGCACATCTGTAAACAAGTCGACTGGATCAGGGAGCTGGGGTTGTTGGAAAAGAATCTTCTGGCATATAGCAGACCCAGCTCAGAGGACATCCCTCCAGGACTCACAGTGTGTGCCTCTGTGTGTGTGTGGGGGGGGAGGTGGTAACTGCATACAAGAACAGTCTACCCCGGAGTGCAGAAGGCACAGAACAAAGATAGGAGCGCTGACTGCGGTTCTTGCTACTTCAAAGCTTGGCCCACTGCAGCCTCTCTGTTTCTCTTGCACCCCACCCTACCTAGCCCTGTCACCCCCAATTTCCCTCGCCTTCTCTCTTTCCAGCAGCAGAGGCGGGAGTGTATCCGGACCTGGCTGTCCCCTTGGCTCTGGTTTCTGTGTTTCGGTGGGTGCTTCAGCCTGAGGTAGTGGGGCAGTATAAAGTTGGAAATGTGTTTTTTCTACACTTTGGAATATTGGCCTTCTCTGTAGGCTGCAAAGATTCTCCCCAAATGAGGCATTCATTCGGAGGAGTTCTGGGGTCTCCACTTAATGCAAGAGTGGGCTCAGGAGAGGCATTGGGGGAGATGGATAGGCCTGTCTCCCCACAAAGCCAGGATGTGGGATCAAATGACACCCCAAAAGAATGGGAAGAAGTAGTTCTGGGTTTGGGGCAACTAAACACAGAAGTAACTAATAAACGAGCCAGTTTTGAGGAGTTCTTAGGGAGACTGCTGCAGAGCTGGAAGCTTCTAGAGAAAGGCATGAATCTGAGATCCAGGGATCGAGGAAATGACAAGACAGGTCCAGATATGGAGAGAGTGAGGATGAGGACTCGAGGAGGAGGACAGACACCCACAGCACCTGGGAAGTAGCCCAGAAGACCCTGGATTTAAATTTGAAGGGTGTTTTTTTTTTGTGGGGGGAGCATAGGTTGGCAGGATCTCATGTAGCCCAGGCTGGGCTCTACTGAATAGTAGCCGAGCATAACCTTAAACTGCTGGTCCTCCTGCCTCCACCTCCCCAGTGCTGGGATTACAGATGTCCATCACACCCGGCTCTAAAGGGTCATCTGTAAAGGGAGGGTGGAAGGCTGCCTAAAGCATCAACAGAGTTCCTGTGCCCAGTGGATGCTGGGAACCCTCTGTCACGTGTGCTTACAGCCACTTCTGATGTCTGCTGTGAGCTTTATGCTTCCTGCTCTAGGATGCCTAGAGGTTGGTGGGAGCCTCCCACAGCTCAGATAGGGACATCCTCTACAAAACCTGGGCTCAAATGAGCTAGCCTGGGCTCTCCTGAAATAAAGTTTTGGTCTCCAGACACTATGCCATTGAGCCTGTACACAGTGGGGCCTCGTGGGGCCATCAGGTCCTGGGAGGCATGTCCTTGAAGGGGATGGTGGGACCCTGGAAGGGAACCATGGGATGAGTGGTTTTGCTCTGCCAATGCCCTTTCCATGGTGCGATGCCTTAGCATGAGCCTAAAAAGCAAAGGGCCAGCTGCTCTTGGCCTGCAGCCTCCACTACCAGAAGCCAAAGGAACCATTTCTCATTGTAAGTTGATCATCTCTGGGCACATGCTATAGTTACAGAATGAACTAACCCCCACCTACATATCTACAGCCATCTCCCTGTTCACTCACGCTCTACTCATCTAATCAGACTGTATTATTCAGCTATCCACCTATTTCTATCTAACCATCCACATATCATCCATGTATCTACCTACTTATCACCTATCTATCCATTTATCTGTCCATCCATCATCCATCCATCCATCTATGGGTCATCTATCTACAGTCTCCTTACCTAGGCATCCACATCTTACAAAGCTGACATAGGGAGGATGAAAGACTTTCCTAAACCAAAGAACATAAAGTGAACCTCACGAGTTCATTCTCCAAAATGAACTCTTCTAAATTTTGTAATATTTTTCTTGAGACAGAGTTTGTGTAGTCCAGGCTGATCCTAAACTCCCTATGTAGCCAAGGATGATTCTTGAACTCTTGATCCTTCCATCTTTACCTCTCAAGTGCTAGAATTACAGGCATGTGCAACCCCACCTGGTTTGTGGAGTTCTGTGGATGGAACCCAGGACTTCATGCGTGTTAGGCAAGCACTCTACTGATGGAGCCATACGCCCAATTGTTGGGCCCCAGCCCCCACAGGGTCTCTGTGATTTGCTTGTTAGCCAGTAACCATAGGGGCATCTTGTTTTCTAGTCCTGGCTTACAGTGCCAGGCTTACCCTACTGAAATCAACATCTAGTTGTGAAAACACAAACTCTTACACCTGGGGTTTTTCCACTGTGCTGTAAGTCTGTATATAAGGCTGCTCCCTCCCTGCAATACACACACACACACACACACACACACACACACACTCTCTCTCTCTCTCTCTCTCTCTCTCTCTCTCTCTCTCTCTCTCTCTCTCTCTTAGCACAAATGACCAGGCATCTTGTCTTACATTTAAATCTCCAGGCTTTCGCCCGATACATTAAACTTGCACCCTTGGAATCCACTTTGGATGGGCAGACTAATTGAATTGCTCTCTAAACATGTCTACATTCTTTGAGAAGTCACTTTTTCAGAGTGACTTTTTTGTTCCTTTGCTTTTATTTAGTGGTGGGTCTCCAGAGGTTTGAAGGCTGTCTGGGGCAACCAAGCCTGTGATGGATGGACTTGAGCCAGGGGATGAGCAGAGGAAACATGGACAGACTAGTGGAGAAGGTGTGCCTGAAGCTTGCTGTATGTCTCAGATTCTACCTCCACCCTGTCTAGTTTCTGAAGCCATCAACAGGATGGGGGGGGGTGAGGGTGGGCAGGAGGTATCCTGTTGATTTCAGGGGTTCTCAGCATGGGCTTCTGTGGTAGCAGCTCTGGTTTGTAGAGAGCTTGCTGTCAGACAGCCATTTAACACAGGCTTGTGAGTGGGCACAACTGCTACTTGTTTGAATCTCGGGTCCAGGGAGTTGGGTGACTTCAGAGGTCACTCAGTGGCATGTGACTCAGGTCTGTATGATGGGACAGTACTCAAGGTCACCTTGCCATCTGCTTGCTGACTGTCAGGGTGCAGGTTGGTGTCCCTGAGAGGATACCGAGGTGTAGACGGTAAGTTGCACATGGACTCATGAGGACCTCGGCCCAGGGCTACCTGCCCTGTACTATAAGAAAAAAAAAAAAAAAAAGGCAGACAGAGCTGGGCTTAGTGAGAGAAACAGTAACTATTGTGGTTCCTGGAGCAGGGAAGAGGCATGGACAGGGCACTGGCTCATCTGCCCTTCAGGACAAGTCCGGGGCCTTTTAGCCCAAACTCCCAGTTTCCTGGACTTCCTTAGAGGAAGTGTAAATGAGTTGAGAGCCTCCCCATCCCCCCCTTGCCCAGTCCCTAGAGAGACCCAAACACAACTCAACTGTGGCCTAGAGACTCCCAAGTAGAGCTCATTCATCCCAGAGAGTATTCTGTCAATCTAAAGGGCTCCAGGCCAGGACCCAGCTGCCTCCACCGCCAGTCACCTTACTCTAGGATACGGCCCCGCACAGACCGCCAGGGTCTGCCCGGCTTCCTCCAGGTCTATGAACATGGCTGCCACCCCCAGTTATCCATTTCGTCTGACTGGCCTGGTGCCCAACCGGCTTCCTCCTAGTCTTGGCTTCGGTGACTGGAAAGGGAGAGGGCATGCCATAGCTCAGGGGCACATCCATGTCAGGATTGGGAAGCCCAGCCCTCACTTTCACTGTCATCTTTCTCCCCCTCCACCAACGCCAGCACCCCCATCCGCCTGCAATTGGACCCAGATGCCAGAAACTATCCGGCTTGAATGGCTGAAGTGAGAACACGTGGGCACAGTGAAAACGCACCCGTTACAGCTTCATGACCGGCACCCTTAGAAACTGGCAGGCAGACAGGAGGACTTGGAGGCCAGGTGTCTGGTGCTACGTGTAGTGAGTAAATAGTTCGCAAGGAGCAGCCATGAGCAGTACACACATGCCTGATGGCTGCTGGGCTTGGGCCAAGGAGTTTACATTGACGCTTGGGGGCACTTGTTATGGCTGAGGGACAAGTTCCTCTGCTCCTCCAGCCTTGCTTCCTGTAAGATAAACTTCGGGTCCCCGGGCCCTGTCTGGACACCGATACTGCCAGCTGTTGACTTCAGGGAAGGGGTCTCGCTTCTCTGAGCAAACATTTCCTCATCTAGAAAGCAGGTGACCAAAAGGCCTCCTTTTAAGAGTTTGAGCACAGCTAGGGGTACTTTGGGGAGTAGTGTGAAAAATAATCTGAGTATCTGAGGGACTTAACTAAGCAGATCCGCAACCTCAAACTCAAGCATTTCTATAATGCCCCAAAGCTCGAAGAAGTGAGATTGTGTCTTTCATTTGTCAGAACCAATATGAGACAACCACACCCCATCATATTGATTTATCCCTGTTGCCATGACTATTCCTGTACCTCCCGAAGAGATTTTTTTTTTTTTTTTTTTTTTTTTTTTTTTTGCGCTCAGAAGGACTAAATGGTGCTGCCCCAGACCCCACTAGAGGATGGATATATTTCTGACTATGTCTCAACACAAGCTTTCAGTTCAGAAACATCCAGCTTTAAGGGAGCAAGCCGGGGAACTGGGTGTCTGATGCCAGAAGTGAAGGTATTGTTCTAGAAGAACAATGTCTGAGGTTGTAGGAGACTTGAGGCCATTGTCAAGTCTCCTTGCCTTGTGGTTAGTTGTGACCCAGCTGTTCCTTGGCCGATAGGCTTAGTTTTCAATGCCTCCATGAGACTGTAGAGAGTGGAAAGGGCTGACCTGGCCATGGGACTCCCAGGTCAGTGTGGAAGTGGATAGATTGTTCTCTTCCCAGATGTCTTTGCATGGGCGGCTGCTGCTTTCTCCATCTCCTACCTCCCTAGCTTACCGAGGCCACCTTGCTTTCTTCTGAGATTCTGTACCCTCTCAGATCTTTCCAGCCCTACCTCATTGCTCTTTCTATGACTGCTGTGACTCTGGGTTGCCTCATCTGGCAGATGGGCCTTGGATCTTCAAGGGCCTCATTTAGACAAGCCAAACTGATGTCAGGGAGATTCAGAGTCAGGCAGGAGGGTGTTACAGAGATATCAGGCAGCTACTCTGGGGCACAGCTTCAGGTCTGGAAAGGGCTCAGGCTGGTGGCTGGATCATTTCTTTCAGATACCACTCACTCATTGGCCTGGCGGCCTGAAAGATCCAAGCTCTCTGCTTTTTGCCCAAGTAATCCAACAAACACATCCTTGCTAGAAAAGAGCAAGCAATAGCAAGATGGCTCCGCTAGTAAGAGCCCCTGCTGCCAAGACTGAGATCCTGACTCCATTTTTGGAGTTTGGTTTTTAAAGCTGGATGCCATGGTGGAAGAAAAAAAAATTACACAGAAGCTAGCTAGCCTGGAGTATGCAGCTCCACAGAAACAAGAGACTGTAACCTCAGGCAGGCCAGGTGGCTCAAGGGTTAAAGACATTTGCCATTAAGCCTGATGAGTCAGTTCAGTCTCTGAATCCAAAAGGGGAAAACAGAAAACGGACTCCTGAAAGTTGTCCTCTGACTCCTGTATGTCCCCATCCCCACTAAATAAAAATTCCCAAAAGCACAAATGTGCAGTGACCAGGGAAGAGTCCACTCCAAAACCTACACTCAGCACACTCGTCTTTTCTTTGGGGTAACCATGTCTACAACAGGGCACACATGCATCTTAGGGGCCTGTTTTTCTTGCCGTTTTATTTACACATGTGTGTCATCGGTTTTGTTTTAGGCAGTCCGAGGACATACCTCACAAAGTGCTCTACAGCCTGCGTTTCCCTGCTTACCATATGTCCTGGAGTCCTTCCCACATCAGTTCTCGGAAGCGTGCCTCATTCGCTTTAACTGCACTTCCAGCCACCCATGCATAGGAGAGGGCTTACAGAACCACGCCCCCAGGGAACATCTGTGCGAGCTGTCATGCCCATCGGTTGCTGCTGTGAACATCTGTATGCACTCGCTTGCTCAATAGTAAGCACCGTAAGCCGTAAGCCCATAGACTGTGCCTGTGGGGGACTGAGGAGGGGTGAGGCTGTGTCAAGGACTGAGATTTTAAAATGTTGCTGGCTTTGGCCAAATTGCTCTCCGAATTGACCGCAACCTCAAAAAAGCAGAGCCCAGTTAGCAGTTTTCCTTATTGGGGTGCTCCCAGGGGTGTCCTAAGTAGGGGGTCCAAAGTTGATAGGGACCCATCCTTCCAGAGAGATCTGCTAAGCTGGGAATGAGCCATGTAGAGACAGATGAGCTGGGTGTGTATATAGCTCAGGGGTGGCATCAACAGACTTTGACCACCGTGGGACAAAGCAGTGAGTGTGGGTTTGAACCATGGCTCCACCAACCCATGAACTGTGTGAGCTCCTTCCTCACACAGTCTTTTTTTTTTTTTTTTTTTTATCTAGGGATGTGGACATGACAATGTTCAGTCAGACACAGAGGTATCCCGAGGCTTAAGCCTTTCTTCTGGTGCCTACAGTGAGAGAGACATGAAAACTGACTCTTTAAAAACAAACAAATTGTTTTAAGTTGGGAATAGTGGTTTATGCCTTTAATCCTAGCACTTATGAGGCAAGGTGGGCAGATCCAAGTTCGAGGCTAGCCTGGTATACAGAGTGAGTTCCAGGGCAACTAGAGCTACATAGTGAGACACTGACAAAAGTGATAATCCGTTGCTTTGTCATGACACACATGGGGAGGTCAGAGGACAACTTTGTGGACTTGGTTCTCTCCCACCTTTACTTGGGGTTCTGGGGATTAAAACTGAGGCCAGGCTTGCTTGGGACGCACTCTAACTGAAGAGCCATCTTTCCAGCCCAGAACTTTCTTCTCATGACCCTGCATGAGGTCATCCAGAATATGGCACTAGAGTTGGTGAATGCTTCAATCCTGTTCCAGAGGCAACCCTTTTCCCCCCTGTAAGACATCGATACTAGCCCAGGACACCCCAAGACCAAGTTCTCAGCACAAAAGTGTAGTTGGCATTTTCTTTGGGCTTCCAACCAGCTCCCAAATAAAGACATGGAGATTTGTTATTATGAATGCTTGGCCTTAGCTTAGGTTTATTAAACTAACCCATCTCTATTAAGCTGTGTGCTGCCCTGAGGCTCTTTACCTCATCTATGTACTGAGCATCCTGCTTTCCTGCTTCCTGTGTGTTTGGCTGGTCCCTGGCTGCCCCCTGCTGGCTGGCCAGCTCCCCTTCTCTCTACCTGCCAGCCCCCTTCTCTCTCGCCTCTGCCTAGTTATTGGCCATTCAGCTTTTTATTAGACCAATCATGTGCCTTAGGCAGGCAAGGTGAAACAAATGTAACTCATCTTTATACAATTAAACAAATACAACATAAACAAAAGCAACACACCTTTACACACTTAAATAAAGCATAAACAAATGCAACACATCTTTACATAGTTAATTATTCTGCAACACAAAGATTTATTTGCCCCAGAGGGACAAAGGGCAGAGAATAAGACAAAGACAGGAGATGGAGGACAAGGGAGAAAGAGGGGTACAAGGGACAGGGGCAGGGAAGTTTGTCCTGGAGTAGGACAAAGGACTGCCTCTGGATGGAGAAGACATAGGTGTAGTCCATGGGAAAGTAATGGCTCATAAAGGTAAAAGGGAAACCCCATGTTTTTTTTGTTTGTTCGTTTGTTTTGTTTTGTTTTGAGACAGGGTTTCTCTGTATTGCTTTGAAGGTTGTCCTGGCACTCGCTCTGTAGACCAGACTGGCCTCGAACTCAGATCCGCCAGCCTCTGCCTGTGCTGGGATTAAAAGCGTGCACCACCAATGCCTGGCTACACCATGTTAACATGTCATGTTTATGTTATAAACACCCCAGGATGAGGAGCTTAATTTTGATTGGGCATGTTAGTTAGGGCAGCCAAAGGGGGCTCTTGATTGCTGGACTTCAATACTTTGATAGCTGGACTTTGGCAGACTCAGGAAGAGGAAATGGCCAAATAAGGGAATAGACCATGGTGGTTAGGTTTTAGGAATGTAATCTAATGTTTTTTTTTTTAGCAAAGCAGAGGAAATGGGGGAGAAGGATAAGGCCTGCCAGAGCCATGTTTGCCATACCCAGGCTGGCTAGAGTCCCTTAACCCTCAGCCCTTCCTCCAGCCAGCCATCAGTCCCTGCATGCCCAGGCACCTGGTCAGCTGGCTGGGGCTTCACACTGATCACAGAGCTCAGTGCCCCTCTAGAGGGTAGGTGATGGTGTTACAAGGCAGGACCTGCATCACTGGCTTTGCTGCTGGAAGGATGGACAGGACATAAATGGATAAACACCCGTAAACAGAGGCCTTGCAAACACAGCTTCCCTGAGACAAACACAGAAGAGCCAAAGAGACCAGGCAGGAGAGTGGGGTAGAGGAATGGATAGTGTGGGTTGTGTGGAGGTGACAACACCAGGTAGAGCCGAGGGATGGAAGCTGAGAGAGATGGCTTAGAGGGAACTACTTGTAAAGAGATTGAAGGGACCCTGGACAGACTGGCCAGATGGATCCTCAGACATGACCCTGCTGTCTCTTGACAGTTGTTGACTGTGGGGACAATCTTCCTTTTTTCTGGACCTTGATTTGAGTATCTACCAGATGGGTCTTATGTGGGGATCTGACTAGAAAGTTCTGTGCAGAACCCCTCCCAGCCTGAGCCCGCTGGGAATGCCTGTTGGATACTAAAATCCCTGCTGGGTTCTCATCTTGAACCTGAGGCTCCACAGCCACCATCTTAATCTCTTCAAAGTGCTGACACTTGACGGTTTATAAACTATTTTTCCTTGGGGACTAGTGGGGTTAAGATTTGAAACCCACTTTATAACGAGGGTCCTGAGGCTTTACAGAGACCATGTGACTTCCCAGAGCCTGGATTGAGTGGCAGTGGCAACAGGCCTGAAATCCACACCATTGTCATATGAGTCAGACTGGATGACTTAGGGTCTGCACATTCACCAGGCAGCAACTGTCAAACCCTGCCCACAGCCTCCAGGGTCAGGCCTTCTGCCCACGCGGTCTCCTTTGCCCTCAGAGGCAGGCACATCACTGTACAGGTGGGAGGAGAAGCTTAGACTGTTTATTGACCAGTGTCACACAGCCCTTGAGGGACACAGCTGGGCCTCCCAGGATCCCACAAATGTTCCCCTCACCTCCTTTACTCCTGCCTGGAAGGAGGACCTCTTGTCCACAAGCCTTGCCTACCATCCATCTCATTCCATCCTTGAGGCCTGCTCCCTGGCCATCTCCTTCAAGAAGCCCTTTTTGACTCCTGCCTCTCCTGGGAAGCCAATCTTCTCTTAGCTCTCACGGCTGGGACACGCCCCTCCGGGGCTGCTGGGGTTCACTCTTACACCTGGAAGAAGGGGATGGATGGGTGTTGCTCCTTTGAAGCCAGACCTTGCCTTCCCAATGCCTTTTCCTAAAATGTGTCTAAATGATTTCTTCATGGGGTTTCTTTTCCTGTTTGCCTTGTTTGAGACAGTGTTTCATGTAGCCCAGGCTAGTCCTCAACTCATTATCTAAGCCAAAGATGACCTTGAATTCCCTCCCACCTTGCTGCCTCTACCTCCTTCGTACTTTCTATAGTCCTGAGCCACCGTGCCCAGCTTACGTAATGCAAACTAGAGTCTCCATGCATGCTACCCAAGCTGTCTACCAATTGAGCAGCATTCCCTGGTGTCTGTGTAAGTTTCTTTGGGAACAGTTACTGGTAAGATGAGTGAGTGGAGACAGGAGGTCACTGGGCAAAGTGTGTTTCCTGAAGGTGAGTATTGTGAGCTGTGGAATCAATCTAATTGGGGAACTCCAGAGTCCGTATACCTATGGGGATGTGCTTGCGTACACGCACATACACACACAATACGTGTCCTACATAGGCTCTTACTCTATATTCCAATGCTTTGTGTCAGACTTTTTGTCGCAGTAACAAAAAGCTGAAGAGAAATACTTAGGAGGAACTGGACTCTAGGGCCTTTTCGTCACCAAATCACAACCACCTTGGGAGCCAGGCTTTTGCTGCAGAGGCTTAAGCAATTTGCACAGAGATGTCAATAATTTACTCCAGGTCACACAGCTCACAAATAGCAGTGCTTGGGTTAACACCTGAGCTTCGGAGGGAAGGAAGGGTGCCGAGGTACTCAGCTCCTCATGGCCTAAGCTAGTCCATTTTGAGTCTTTAGCTGTCCTGGTGGGGATCGGGGGATGTGTTCTGAGCTCCCCTCAGCCCTACCCTGAGCACCTTCTACCAGCCTGAAGGGAGGGAAGTAAAGAGGGAACTGGCTTCTCACCCGCCTCTGGTCACATAGTCCTGCCCTCTATTCACCTGGCAGAGAAGAAGGTTGCCATCCTTTGGCCCACAGTGGCCTGGGGCTGTAGTCACCGGGGTCTCTGGTGGTTGGGCTCGCTGCCGATAGGCAGCCCACACAGCTGCTGTGCATAACAGTCAGGCTGCCCAGCAGCTCCCCAGGGTAGAGAGAACGTTCCAGAACAGCTTGGAGTCATTAGACACTCTACGCTGAATGCTTGTGGTGACAGCTGAGTTTCAGACCCAGGGCCTCTTCTCCTCCCCACCCCCTCTATTTAGCTGGTGACTCCCCCAGTCCTGTGAAAGGGACAGGAATGTCATTCAACCCCTGGCATGGCTCCCTCATATCCACAATTCGAAACTAGGCTCTTGGAAGGCAATGAAAGGGAAGCTGAACTCTGGGTGTTGAGCGGCTGGGAGACATCAGGCGAGTCACAACAACCTCTCTCTAGATGTCTGTTTTGCTTGTCAGCAGGGACTCCTGGGCCTGCCTGTCCCTTCTGCTTTGAGAAAGTATTGAACAAAGCATGGTGGAGCAACCCTGATGTGGGAAAGCAGATGCTGAGGCCGGAGCACTTGTGATGGGAGTAGGCAGCCTGGGGTCATCCTGGAGGATGCTTGTCATCCTGAAGCCGGCAGAGAGCCCACCTCCATTTACAGTGTGTGTGGGGAAAACAGAGGCCTGCTGAAACACCAAGGATGCTGGGGTTGGAATCTGGTCTTCCTCCTGTCCCAACTTGCCCTCCGATGCTAGTCACAGAAGCCCTGACTTAAAGTGCATTTGGGCTCCTGACACTCTCTTGGGTACTCCCCGTGAATTTGTCCCTGAGCCTTTAGGAGGGTAGTCTTGTGGCCTAAAGGCTAGAGTGAGACAGGAAGAGCGGCTGGAGAAACCAGAGTCTGTTCGCTTCAACAGCAGAAAATAAGAGGCAATGTGAGCCTTGAAGACATGAAAGAAATGTGACACTATTGGGAACTTTTGTCATTGCAGTCGTCAGAATACCTGGCAGAAACAAGGCTGGAGAGTTTAATCTCCACTCACAGTTTCAGAGGGATTTCAGCCCATCCCGGAGGGAAGGTGTAGCAGCAGAAGTATATGGAGGAGGCCCCATGCTGCTCCTGTGGTGGCCCCACTAGGGGCAGTCTAGTCAGAGCCAGGAACAGGCCTAACCTTCAAAAGCATGCCCAGACTTAATAAAGCACCCCCCTTCCCAGTCTTCAAAATAGGGCCACAAATGCAAA
The DNA here is from genome assembly GCF_003668045.3 of Cricetulus griseus. NCBI lineage: Eukaryota > Metazoa > Chordata > Mammalia > Rodentia > Cricetidae > Cricetulus > Cricetulus griseus. The sequence continues at coordinate 275,171,971 of NW_023276806.1, forward strand.
GACTTAAGAGCTGAGCCTGAGGAGGCATCTCGGACTCCAGTTGAGTCCCCTGCTGTTCTCAGCACAGTCCAGAGAACAAGTGTGACTGGAAAGGGGACTTGCCAGGGGAACTTCCCCATGTTCCCTTCTTAGCCTTTCTGGGAAGGTTCTGGAACAGGCAGTCTGTGTTAGGTGGGAACCTCGCCAGGAGGAGGCATTCCCACACAGGAAGGGGAAAGGGCCAAAAGACTGGCCAGCTTGAGTCTGAATCCTAGCTGGAACATTTTTTGCATTTCCATTGGATATTACATGATACAGCATCCACAAGTCTTGGTTTTCCTACTGTAGATCAACACCTATTAACCACCGCATCAGTACGGCTTGAAGTAGTTCATTGGATGCTCTTGACCCAGTGAACTCAGGGGTGTGTGACTGTGTGTACATGAAAGCCTATGTTTATTCATACATGTGTGGTATGACCAGCTCAGCCTGAGGAAGGAAGTAACATGGGCAGAGCCAACTGGAAGGGGCAGGCAGCAGGTAGCAGGGTCCTCAGCAGACTCCCTGATCCCCTGTGGCAGAGCTGGCCACCACTCAACATTTTTTGGCTAGGGCCTCCAGGGTCCAGACTTGGTCTACCTCAGCCAGACAGGCTTTGGCAGGAACTTGACTTGTTCCTTTGAACAGTGTCTTTCTACTATCCAAGGCTGGCAAGGGATGGCCAGGGAGCTGAGTGAATGAGGATGCTTCTCGGCTACACCATTGGCTGCCCTTTGTGCTTGGGTCTCTCCCTCTTTGGCTGTGGGTACCTTATGCCAACCCCACCCCCACCCCCTCAGCTCCGTTTAGCTGGGCTCTCTTGGAGGTATGAGGGGACAGACAGGTCCCCGCTACTCTGTACGTTGAGCTGAGGGACTCTAGTGAGGTTGCATCTTTTTCCTGTTTCTCATGCAAAGTTCCCAAGCAGAGGGCTCTAATCACAGCACATTGTTGCCCTAACTCCCACCTTCTGACATATCTAGAGCTATGAAGTCAAGTGTCTCTCTCCTTGGGTGTGTGTGGAGAAGTGTGACTGCATGTGTGTGTTGTATGTAACTGCTTATATGAATGTGTGAGCACACATGCACTGTATATACCCCATGTGTAGGAAAGTCTAGAGGCCAGCCGTCAGAGGCATGGTGACTAATGCTTGACCATCTGCCACCCCTGTCCTGCTATCCACTTGGTCCTAGGACCAGGCACAGTTGAAGGTACCTGGGACAGTGGGATGAGAAAGACCCTCAATCCTTTGCCTCATGGGGTCACATCCTGGTGATGGGAGTTGGAACACACGAGAAACCAAAAAAGGTGGGTAACGAGAAAAGACCAGGGTTGTACTGAGTGTCTGTCTTTCCTTCTCTCCAGTGTGTGGAGGCAGCAGGTAAGCAGTAAAGGGTAGCATCAGAGACACTGTAGAAACACTCAGCAATGTGTCCCAATGAGACCCAGGTCTATGGCCACCCAAGCCTGTCATCGCTGCCCACACAAGCAGAGCCTCTGACAGCCAGGATGGTCCCCACCCCTCCACTGCAGAGTTCAAGGAGCTTTTTGGCTTGCAGGATTTGGCAAAAGGGAGAAGACAGAAGAGGGAATAATCCCATTTCAACCTTTTGGCCAGCGTGCAAACTTCCTTTTCTATCATCCCCCCCCCCCCGCTTCTGTTTCATTCCCCTCCCTTGCTCTCCCTTCTTTCCTCTTTCTCTTTTTTTTTAAAGAGTATAATGACCCAGGAATAAGAAAGGGGAGCTTGTAGAATGAATTGCTCATCTTGTTACAGACTCTGGGTGAAGGTGCCCCCCCTTTTAGGAGCCCCCCAGAGGTTGCTGTAGAAGACACTAGGGCAATTGGTTAGGAGCTGAATTGGAGTCAGGATGGTTGTTGGTGGGTGGGGAACAGGTGTCCATGAAAGAGCCATCTCTGGAGACCCAGAAGCTACCAAAAGGAAGGGCCAGAAGAAGACTGAGCCCGTGGGCTCTCACTGTTCCTGCTAAAATAAGTCATGGCACTGGATGCTCCAGGCAATTGCTTTGCTTTTAGATGGCTGGGTGAGAGGGTACAAGCCTGTCATGTTCACTCAGGAGATGGTGATGGGAGGACCAGAAGTTTAACATGCTGAGCTACACGGCCAGTTCAAGGACAGACTGCAGTATGTGAAAACCTTGTCTCAAAAAACAGATGAACAGTGCCAGGGAGATGGCTCAGCAGGTATACGAGTGCTGTGTAATCTTCTACTTTTGTTCTTCTGACTTTTGCTGCTCTCCCCCCGCCCCCCGCCCCCCGCCAGCTCCCAAATAAATCACCAACAGAGGCTTATTCTTAGTTATGAATGCCCAGCCTTAGTTTGGCTTGTTTCTTGCCAGCTTTTCTTAAATTATCCCAACTACCTTTCGCTTCTAGACTTTATTCAGTGCCTGGCTAACCCCTGCCCCGCTCCTCCTTGTACTCTCATTGCTCCTTCTGGTCCTTGTGTCTCCTATTTATCCTCTCTGGCTGCCAGCCACGCCTATCCTTGTTTCTGCCTCGCTATTGGCTGTTCAGCTCTTTATTAGACCATTAGGTGTTTTAGACCAGGCAAAGAATCACAGCTTCACAGAGTTAAACAAATGCAGCATAAACACAAGCAACACACCTGTACATCATTAAACATTCCAGAGCAGAAACAAACGTAGCACGCCTTAAAGTAATATTCCACAACATAGGAGCTTGCCATTTCAAGCCTGTGGATCTGAATTTGGATCTGCAGAACCCATGTAAAAGCCAAATGTCTGTAATCCTAGCATTCGTTTGCCGAGATGGAGATAGGAGGGTCCCCTGGAAACTGGCAGGTCAACTGGACGATAGTACTTACCACAGAGGCAAACAAGAGAGACTCTGCCTCAAATGAGGTTGAAGGGGAGAACATGTCAGGGTCGTCCTCTAACCTCCATGTGTGGATGTGACATGCGCACGTTTGTGACATGCGCACGTTCTCACATGCAAAATGTACATACACAAACAAATACATAAAACATCAATAATGAAAAACAGCAGGAGCCTGGGAGCATCGTGTCCAGGTCCCTCCAGGCATGTCTGTTGAAGGCACATAACAGTTCTCTTAGCTGCAGATTGATAATGCCTGAAGGACCCACTAGTCATCATCAATAGGCGGATGAGAGAACCATTTGTGGAGCTGCACATCTGAGGTCTTCCTCCCAGGAGACTTGGTACCTTCTCTTGACCCTGAGCAAGAGAAGCAGCCGAGGTTCCCAAGCTACAAAGGGCTTCCCTGTGGCCTCCATGACTGCTTCCCTATCTCCTGGTCAGTGATTGCCAAGGTAACACGTAAAGGACTAACCTCTTGGGGAGGTGTGTGTCCATGTCCAAGGTCCCCAAGTCAGGCTGTCCAAATGTTGTCTGATGGCAGTGACCCTCCTCCATCCCTCCCAGTGGAGGCCTCTCCTCCAAGAGTAGGTTAGACTGCACCATCACTGTGATAGACAGGATTCCTTCCAGGCATCCTAAGCTGGTCCAGCCTGCAACTTGGAGATGCCTGACCATGGAAACTTACTGGAAGCCAAACTTGGGGGTGGGGTGGGGTGGGGACTAGAGGACAACTTCCATTTCTCCTTGGGGCACAGCTGAGGGGTTCTGTGGAACATTCTAAACCTTCCTTTTTAATTAGACAAAAGGAGGGAAATGCTGTGGAGCAATCCTTTCGTACACTACAAATATGTGTTACTTTAATTTACTAATAAAAAGCTGATTGGCTGATAGCTGGGCAGGAAGAGATCAAGTGCAAGAACCAGACTAGGAGAATTCTGGAAAGAGGAAGAGCAGAGTCAGAAAGTCACCAGCAAACACAGAGAAGCAAGATGAGAATGCCGTACTAAGAACAAGTACCAACCAAGGCATGTGGCTAAGATGAGAATTATGGGTTAATTTAAGTGTAAGAGTTAGCTGGTAATAAGCCTGAGCTATTGGGCCAAGCATTAATGAACAATATTAAGCCTCTGTCAGTTATTTGGGAACAGGCAGTTAAGGACAAGAGACTTCATCTACAGAGAAGTTCTGAGAACTAGCCCTAGGGCCAGATGGTTCTGCTGAAACCACAGCTCCACACTGATAAGCTGTGTGGCTGTAGGCAACTTACTGAGCCTGTTGAGTCCCAGTTTCCTCATCTACAAAATGGAGACAAGGCAAGCACCCACCCCATAGATTGCTTCAAGTCTGAATGTGCAAGCTGACATGTGCAAGAGCTTAATTAAAGCCAAGGGGCTGGGTCCATAACAACCATTATTATCTTCTCTTAAGAAGCAGGGTGGGGGCATCCTAGCCTCAGTCCCAATATCAGACCTGGAGGTGGCATCTAAAACTGTTATCCCAAGAGGCAGACCCAGAGGATGGGAAGGCCATGTGTGTTGCTAGTGAACTGCACAATCCAACCCTTCAGCTGTTTTTCCTCCCTTCTTTCTACTGGGTTTTCCGAGTAGGTTTTCTACGGGGGCTTCCGAGAAGCATCCTCATTCTCAGGCATCTCTCCTCTAGCTCCTGATGCAGCTGGGAGGTGATGGGCCATTCCTAGCGAGTGTCGACAGCTGTTTCCACTGAGAGCCTAGAGAGTACAGGGGCTTGGCTGTGTCTCCACAGCCCTGGAGCTGATAGCCTAGCAGCATCTAGAAGGCACTGCCGTTAAGCTGCTGCCTCCCTGGAGGCCTGTGCCTCTCTTTTCTCAGCCTCCCTCTACCTGTCTCCATGGTGTCCACATGTCACATCAGAGGGTCTGGAAACAGCCAGTAATTCACATCAATGAGATAGTCACAGGCTCCAAGCACCTGAGAACAAGCTTCCTTTCTGAGGCCGGTGTCTGCAGCTTAGGGTCAAGGCTGGGGGTTCCATCACTGAATATTTGGCACAGAGGGAGACACTGGGACAGAGTGTCCCTGTTGTGTCTGGAGTCTTGTATTTTCCTGACCCTCCCTCCTGCCTTGCCTTCTTATGGTTGCTTCTCCCTGCCGTGGTTTCAGCCCCAGCTGGATGGAAGAAGAGACACAGCCTTAGTTTGATGCAGAGTGGGGAGGTCAGTGAGAGGTGAGAAGCTGCCATCTCTGAGTACAGAAATAAAATTGGGCACAGAGTCTTTGCTTTTGCCATTGTGTCTCTAGTCCAGGCTGGCCTTGAACTCTGTATGGAGCTGATGACCTTAAACTTCTGATCCTCCTGCCTCTGCCTCCTAAGTGCTGGGACTGTTGGCATGCATCACCAAGCGTGGTTCACCTGAGGATCAAATAGGGCCTCATGCATGTTAGACAAACACTTAACTGACTGAGCTGCATCCCAGCCCTGTCACAGGTTTCTGTGTGGCTCTGGATAAGCTGTAGCCCCATTCTGGCATTGTTTTCCCCTGTCATTATCTCAGGGCTCTTGCTATTCTGACAGCCTAATATTCATTCATGATGCCTCCTAAGAAGACTCAACTGATAACTAAGTGCTAAGTATTCATTCACCAGGTGTCACGCATCTACTCAGCGCTTCCCCTTGGTTTTCAGGCAGTTAGGTGTTGCCATACACTACTGCACAAATGAGCTGACCTCAATGCCCTAGCACAGCAAGGAGGTTGCCTGAAGCTCACTGATCTAGGCTGGGCTGGGTGGCTCAGCATTAGCCTGCTCACTACATGGGATGTGCTGCCTGCAAAGCCATCGTGTCTTTTGCTATCCCAGGATGAGGACTAACAAGGACATGCTCGTCTAATGGCATAGACCAAGCCCTGTGGCAGCACACAAAGCCCTGCCGTAAACCATTGGCCAAGCTAATCACTCAGGCAGGCTGAGGAGCACGATACTTCAATGAGGGCTATGGCAGGACATGGTTTCAAGAGGAGCCAGAGAGGAACTTCCTTGCACAGTTTGGCTGACAGTAGTTCCACAGAGGGTTGGCGAGATGGCAAAGTGCTGGGCATGCAAAAGTGAGGACCTGAGTTCGGAGCTCCAAGGACCACGTATAATGCTAGCACGTAGAAGGGGAGGTAGAAGATTCCCAGGGCTCGCCCGCTAATTAGCCTAGCGCAATCAGTGAACTCCGTGTTCAGTGAGAGACCCCGAGGAAGACATCTGATGTCAATTTCTGATCCCTACTCACCTACACACCCAATATACACATCCACACATATGCATGAACACACACAGACACACACACACACACACACACACACACACTAATAAAACCCAATTGAAAAAGTTCCACAGGAAAGAGAAATGGACAATTAAGGAGTGACTCTAATGATAGAATTTTGCGGAGTGGCACCTGGTCAGGGGACCCATCAGGTACTAAGTTACCTTTAACTATACTCAGCCTTGCATGGCTGCTATGACCCATCTCATGGTTTGACAAGGCTCTTCCAGCAGCTTCTTGGAGGAGGCAGGGTGTGTTCTATTCTGTGTGTTCTATATTGTTCTATTCTGTCTTCCTAGCCATGACTTCTTGCTTCTAGAAACACGATAGGTCTTGGGAGAGAGTGCTATGGAAACCTCCCCACAAACACTCAGCCTTCCCCAACCTGCTAATGAAGGCCACTGCTGCTAGAAAAAATGGCTTTGAGGAAACCGATTTTATTATTTTTAAGTTAATCCACTTACTGTGAAGGGCTAGCCACTGAGCATGCCACAAGGACAGTCTGTAGGGGATCTGCTGCCTGCGGCTTATTCGCCTATTCCTGTAGTAGTTCACCATGGATGGCTGAGGTGGGGGACAAGACAGGCCAGTCTCCTTGTCTACGTTGGAAGAGCGGGGACAGACACAGACTGTGGTGGGAAAGCAGAGGGGAAGGTGTGGGACACAATGGATGGAGAAGCGCAGGTAGCATTCATGGGGCACAGAGGTAGCTAACTGAAGAGGGGCAGGGTCTTTGGGAAGCTCGGATCCCAAAGGAGTGACTGACGCTTTTCAGGAGAAAAGCTGGGACTGGGAGAGAGCTGTGGGGGAGGCACTGGCAGCAGGCAGGGCCATACTTCAGACCCAAAGGGTAGAGACAGCAGGAAGGAGAGAACTGGAGTCCATGTGGCTGAGGTCAACCCAGAAAATGGGAAATAGCAAGAGTGGTGGTAGGATCAGATGAGGAAGTTGAGCCCAGGTGACCTGTGAATTTTGATGAGAGTTTGTGCTTCTCACATAAGTGCTGGAAGGCTCTGATCAGAAGAGTGGGCTTCAGTGACATCACCACTAGAGCCATATGAAGGCTACCTGGAGGATCTGGTATTGGTGGGCAGAATTGGAAGAAGAGCTCATGGGATCTGGCATGAAGCAGTGTTTAGGGGCTGGGATGACTACGTACACTGGATAGATGTTTAGGGGATGAAAACAGGACAGTGGCTAATGGATATAAGGAGAAGACAGAGAATTCTAGAATGGCACCCAGAACTACAGTTTATGTTTATAGATAGATAGTGGTATACTCGACAAAGACTGAGAATTTTGGAGAACACAACTCTGGAAGTAAGTGTTTGAGTTGGAGGAAGGTATGGACATGGGAACTAGTGGGACTGACTTCCTGTGGTGTGGCAGGTGGCCTGGATGGTTTTCAATCTGTGGGTCAAGACCCCTTTGAGGGTCAAACAACCCTCTCACAGGGGTCACCTAAGACCATCTGGAAACTCGAGTATGTTTACATCACAATTCCTAACAGTAGCAAAATTAGTTATGAAGTAGCAATGAAAATAATTTTATGTTTGGGGTCACCACATGAGGAACTGTGTTAAAGGGTAACTGTGGCGTCGGTGCCACGGCTAAGTCCCAGTATCGGGCGAAAGCCTGGAGACTTAGTTAAAAGCAGAGACGTCCGGCCGCTTGTGCTATGTGCATCTGTCCATCTTTATTCATCTGCCATTTTCCAGGGAGAGAGCAACCTTATATACATTTACAGCACAGTGGAAAAACCCCAGGTGCAAGAGCTCGTGGAGGGCTCATGGAGAGATTCCAGGTGTCAGAGCTCATTTTTGATGCCAGTGGGAAAGGCCGGGGCTGTAAGCCAGGACTAGAAAACAGGATGTATCTGTGGTTATTGGCTGGCAAGCAACTCAGAGACCCCATGGGGGCTGGGACCCAACAGGTAACAGTATTAGAAAGGTTAAGAACCACTGCTCTAGGTTGAACACGATGTTCAAGGTAGGAGCTTTAGAAGCTGTAGAAGGGTGGGGTCACCCACATGCTCCCCAGGTCATTTTAACCTACAGGAAACAGACTCTTACGTGACTCCAGGGGTGGGGAACGTAGCTCAGCTAGTAGATCTCTTACCTAGTGTCTACAAAGCTCTGCACTGGCTCACCACCGTACCATAAAACTGGATGTGGTGGCACACACGTGTAATCTCAGCATTTAGGAGATGGAGGCAGGAGGATGAGGAGTTCAAGATTACCCTTGGCTATATATTGAGTTTGAGCTACCTAAGCCTGGGCTACCTAAGACCCCACGTCAAAAAAACAAAAGTGATTATATCAAGAAAGACTTTGACCTTTTTCACTTGTTATAATGGAGGCGGTTCTAAAGCTTTGCCATTATCTCAGTGTTGTCCAAGACCTGGATCTGGGCTGGTTTTTATTTGTTTGGGACTGTCCTGGGTGGAGAATTAAACCATCAGCCTTGCACAGGCCTGGCACATACCACTAAGCTGTAAGCCACAGCCCTGCACAGATCTTCTACTGGGCCACCTCCATTCCTCTATGTGCATATGTTCTTCAGCACCAGGGAAGGCAGGCTAAGTACCTGGAGGATGTGAACTCCAGGGGAGGAAGTTAGAAAACAATTTGTTAATAGATGTAATGCCTGCCTTTGGCTATGTTTGGCAAGACACACAAAAGGGGATTAGGCTCATAAAAGAATTGGCTAGCTAACAAGGGGGAGTGGGAGGAAATTAAATATCCACTAATTAGTACTTGTGGGGTTGAATGAGGTAGGGAGTTCTTAACCCTAAGTGGAACAAAGCAACATTGAGAAACGTCTGCAGGAAGAAAGGCTGGTTGACATCTGCCCAGTGTGGACTTATGCTTCGGGCCCTGATGGAGTCATAGATACTGGACCAGCCTCCAACCACCATAAACAAGTAGGAAGCAGGATTGAACATAAGAAACATCTGTTTCCAGACACCTGACCAGAATAAGGCAGTGTTCCCTGAGAGAAGGCTAACAATAAGATAAACTCTGTGACCATTGGGCTCTCCTCCAGGAGAGGAAGAGCAGGCTGTGCTCAGGGTGGAGAGCCACTCACTATATAGAACTGTTTGATCTTGAACTCACAGATATATGCCTGCCTCTACCTCCCCAGAGCTGGGATAAAAGGCATGTGCCACCATAACCCCTCCCTGAGTAGAAACATTAGAAAGCCTGACCTTAGCAGAGTTAATCATGGAATCCCTAGAGTGACGGCTATCCTAGGGCTATCCTAACAAGGTTTAAAGAAAGAGTCAAGCTGGCTTCCAAGGAAACTGCTGGAATAAAATTCAATATTCTTTCAAGAGAAAAACAAACCCCCTCAGCATTCAATGGCATAACATTCTGGCTATGACAAATAGTAGCCAATACCCATATAACCCAAGAGAAAAGTCATTGCTAGAAACAGACCCTGAGGTGACAATTAGATGGTGTGATAATTTTAACTGTCAACCTGACGATGTAGAATCAAAGGAGAAAAGGGGGTCTTTGTTTTCTAAGACAGGGTTTCTCTGTGTAGCTTTGTAGACTAGGCTGGCCTCAAACTCAGAGTCTGCCTGCTTATGTTTCCAGGGCTCTGGGATTAAAGGCATGCACCACCATCACTGTCAGACTGTAGTAAGGAGTCTTAATAAGGACCATCAGGTTTGGGCTGGCTATGGGCATATCTGTGAGGGATTTTCTAATCTAAGGTGGGAAAGACCACCTTGAATGTCGACAGCTCCATTTGATGGGCTGGGTGCTGGACTGTATAAATCGGGCAAAATCAAGCCAGGCCCTGTCATACTTGAATTATTTGCTCTCTGTTCCTGATTATGGGTGTGATGTGACCAAGTCCCTCAGGTTTCTGCAGCTGTGACTTCCTTGCAAATGGACTGTAACGTGGGCTGTGAGCCCCAAATATGTCCTTTCTCCCCCAGGTCGCTTTTTTGTTGGGGTATTTTTTTTTAATCACAGAAACAGAAATGCAACTAGGGCATATGAAATTTGTAGATAAGGTCCTTAAAAATAGATTCAAGTATTAGAAGAAAAACATAAGGTGGCCATGGTGGAACACCTCTATAATCTTGGTACTAGAGAGGCTGAGGCAGGAGGATGGCCAAATAGGCTGGGAATACACAGCAAGATTCTGTCTCCAAAAACAAAAACATAAAGTGGGACAACAAGCCGGGCATTGGGTGGCTCACGCCTTTAATCCCAGTACTCGGGAGGCAGAGGCAGGCGGATCTCTGCGGTTCGAGTCCAGCCTGGTCTATAGTATGAGTGCCAGGATAGGCTCCAAAGCTACACAGAGAAACCCTGTCTCAAAAAAAAAAAACCAATAATAATAATAATAATGGACAACAATGGGTAAAAAAGTGAAATGTATTAAAAACAAACAAGATCAGAGAATTTAACAATTCAATGGCTAAAATGAAGCGTTCACCTGTGGCTAAATAGTATGACAGACAAAAAAGGGTTGGTTCAGTGTTCAGGCAAATGGGAGGGTAGAGAAACTCATCTGAGGAAAACTAACAGACTCAGTGAACGTTGGACAAACAGTCTTCAATACATACATAGAGTCCAGAGAAGGAGGGGTGAGGTGGCAAATATTTGAAAAATAATGGCCAATCATTTTCCAAATTTGATGAAAACCAGAAACTCATGGACTTTTAAAAACTCCCTCAATGGATTTCAATCAAGAAAAATATAAAGAAAACCACCGGAAGGCACATTACAATCAAGTTGCAAAGGGCCAGTGATGATGGGATTTTTTTTTTTAAATTAAACCAGAGCAGAGAAAGATCTGAGCCTTGTGGTCAAGATCAAGTTGATGGCATGGCTGTCATGTGACCTGCTAGAAACTGTAAGCAAGATAACTTAGAGACATCGCTCTCTCTCTTTGATTTTTGAAATAGAATCTTGCTAGGGCTGGCCTTCAACTTAGAGGTTTCCCTGCCTCTGCCTCACTGCCTCTGCCTCTCAAGAGCTCACTTTACAGACACTTGCAAGCACACCTGGCTGAAGGTGGATCTCTTTTTTCCAGTTTTTGTTAGATACCATGTTTTCAGGTAGCATTTGAGTCCGTGGCTGTCATATGCCAATTTGACAAATGTAATCCACCTGCATTAACTCTTGTAGCAGTTTAAAAGGCGTGGGAACTATAGGCAGCAAGAAAGAAGTTGAAAAAAACCTAAAATGTGTGTCTAAAATAAAAACCATTCCTAGTGTGCAATGCTAGTAGATAAGATTGCCATGTCTATAAGTAGCTCTTTGGGAAAAGGGGGAAAAAATCACAACTCTGAACTTGAAAGGTCGTTGTTTAAGCTTTAAAAATTAGGCTTTCTATTGTTTTCTCTTTTTCGGTGTGTGTGTGTGTGTGTGTGTGTGTACTTGCCTGTGCACACATGACCATGTATGTGTATGTAGAGGCCCAGGGTTGATGTTGGAAATCCTCAATTGCTCTTTCCTTGCTAATTTAATGTCAACTGGGCACAAGCTAGAACCACCTGGTGTGAATGTGTACAGAGCAGATGAAATCCTGAGTGAATGTGTATTGTCATGGGCCTGGCCATGTCTAGATTCAGTGCCTCAGATCCATGGGACAATTGGCAAAGCCTTTCCCCATTCACCAACTCAGGACAGTGACGACAGATGGTGAAGCCTTCCTCTGGTCCAAGGTGAATGTCAGCAGTGTGTGCAAAGGCCAGCAGCTGTACCTTCCTCCTCCTGGATGTTCACAGCCTGAGACTGTTCAGAGACCTCCTATAGAGACTAGCTTGTCCCAAGTCCCTCCCCATACTGTGCATAACAGGCTGAGGTTCTGGGTTGTTGTATTGTTAGTGCCATTCCAACAGAGGGCACTTGCCCACCTGACCTCCTGTACATGTATCTATGTCTGGTCCTTTCTTCATTACTTCATTGCTCCATCCAGGCTTCCAGGGCCTGCCTGTGGTGATTGATGATTGATATAGAAGGGCCCAACTCACTGTGTGTGGTGGTTCAAAAGAAAACGATCCCCAAATGGAGTGGCACTATTAGGAGGTATAGAAGTTGGTATGGCCTTGTTGGAGGAAGTGTGTCACTGTGGGTAGACTTTGAGGTCTCTCTTGCTCAAGCTTCCCTCAGTGTGACTGTCAGTCAACTTCCTGTTGCCTGCAAGATGTAGGACTCTCAGCTATTTCTCTAGCACAACAGCTGCCTGCATGCCTCCATGTGTGCTGCCATGATGACAATGGACTGAACCTCTGAAACTGTGAATGAGCCCCCTCAATTAAATGTTTTCCTCCTAAGAGTTGCCATGGTCATGGTATTTCTTCACAGCAATAGAACCCTAACTAAAGCAAAGCCCTTCAAGAAGATAGAAAGTAAGATGAAATCCAATGTGATTTCATTGGATTTCAGTCTTAGGGGACCAAAGGAGAACATCTCAGGAGAGAAGCATCCAGAACTTTTCAATAAGCAACCAGAAGAGTAGCTAAGGATTGAAAAATGCTCACTGACTTGCCCACTTAGGGTCATTGGAATTGTTAAAAGAAGCTCCCGTTGGCCAGGTTTACCCTGAACAGAGGTGTGAGTGGCTGGGTAGTCAGGGGACCAGAACCAGTGTTGGATCACCTTTGGGAGAGAGAGAGAGTAGCTTGAGATAAGGTGAAGCGGAGTCTGAGCAGAAGCTAGAGGTACATTGGGTTTGGGATAGAAGAGGGCTTAGATGGAGGGGAAAACAGCCAGTAGGGCTGGACGAAGTGAAGATGCAGAAAGCAGGATGACGGATGAGTTCATCTCTTGGAGGAGGCAGGAAGACTGAAGGTCAAGGACACAGGTGGGTTGCTTGGCTCTGAGCAGAGAGACACCTCATCCTCTGAGGCTTCTGTGGGGGAGGTAAGGTGAGTCTGGCTGGGGAGAGGCCCCAGGGTGAGGATGCCTAGGATCTGGGAACTCGCACCTGATGGCCTCAATTTTCTTGGAAAGTTGGGGAGGCAAGGTCACAGCGAGCTGTGAGCACGATGATGCTGATTACCATGGTGATTGCTCACAGGTGAAGGGAGGTGCAGCAACAGCCTGTTCTCATGAGCCTGGGCAGCCCTCCCCTTGTGATCTCATGTGCTCTTATCTCTCAGCAAACTCATTTTTCATCGTTAGCGGTGTCTCCAGACAACACCTGTCTGAGTTGCCATGAGATACGAGTTAGTGGAACTGAAATGAACAAGGTGGAGAGAACCAGAATTCTGAATATGAAGAAGCACAATGCAGAGACCTCCAAGATCTGTGTCACCAGGGCTTCATCCAGACTCTGCTACACCTCTGATGGAGAACTCATGAGCCTAAGGAGGCCTTCTATTTTCAAACAAATCTTTAAGAGTTTCCTTTGGGAGGGCTGAAGTCTGGCTTCCCATGTCTCCCTTGTCCTACTGGAAGTCCCAGAACAAGACCCCCACACAAGCCCTTCCTCAATGAGTCTCCCCTAGAAAGGACCTTCTGTTTCTTCCATCTCATAGTATAGGAGGATCTCTGATTCCTCAGCTCCTCTCTGAGTTTCTATCAGGCAACAGAGCCATGACCTGCTCATCTGTCTTCTTCTGACCTCAAAATGCCTGGGTGTGGTGGTGCATGTCTATGTTCCCAACACTCAAGAGGTAGAGACAGGAACATAAGGATTCAAGGCAGGCCTTAGCTACATAGTGAGTTTCAGATCAGCCTGGGCTGTCTCAAAAAAAAACAGACGGGATGTGAGGGAAGAGAAGGTTACATATGCATGCTGCTGGGGATGCCCAGCTTTTGCATGGGTTGTGAGGCTCTAAACTCATGTCCTCATGCTTGCATGGCAGGTGCTTTCCTGGCTGAGCCTCCTGCCCCCAACACAATCTCTTGCAAACAGGTTCATTCCTTCCTTCTCAAATCCTTTGTGTTCAACCCCAGGTGAAATGTCAACATGGATGTCAATGATTAATGTCACCTGGACTGGCTAATGGAGGCAAATGAGGGCAGTCACTGCATTGTCCACCAACAGATGCTTGTGCAGTAGGTTGTTCTAGAAACCATGATGTCCTGGACACACAGTTCCTGGCTTTGCTATGAGCTTGTCAGATTGGCTCAAAGAAAGAACAACTCTGGCCATAAAAAAAGGAACATAATTGAGCTAAGGGCTGTAATGTGCCCACAGAGGCCACTTCCATGCCTAACCCTGGAGTCTTATGCTTTCAAAACCCCCTCTTGACTTTCAAAGACAGAAACGGCCATGGAAACACAATCCGAGGAGAGAAAGGAAAAATAAACCTTGTACCATTAGGTCTCTACTTCTCCGATCCCAACTCCTCCGAGTTCTCCTTGGCTCAGAGAACCTTCTAGCCTCTTCCAGAAGCAAACCTCTCAGAATTAGGAGGTGAGTCCCAAGATGGACCTCCCACAGCTCTGGCTAAGGCTACTTCCACCTCAAGATCCTTTCACACAAGGTGCCTTCTCTCTGTCTACAACAGCTGTCTGCTTCACCTCTGCCTAACGGGCATCAGTATCCACAGAGATTCCAGACAGGCCCAGCGCATCAGTATTCACAAAGTAGCAAGACAAATCCAGGCCCAGCTGAAGAGACAAGCCCAGAGAGAAGGCCCAGCAGGTAAAGGGGCTTGCCACTAACCGGTGACCTGAGTTCCATCCCCGGAAGCCACGTGGTGGAAGGAGAGAACCAACCCCTGCATATTGTCCTCTGGCCTCCACATGTGAGCCATGGCATTTTGAGCATCACCTCACCATAACTAACTAAATGATACAAATATAATAATAATTTTTAAAAGCTTGGAGACACCTGCTGATTGGATATCATCGGAGCTACCAGTAGTACAGTTGCCACGTCCCTTGAGTGACAGAATTGCTGTTCACTTGAATTCCAGAAGAAGAATGTCTCTGGAGTGTTGAACTTGGCTGCCAGGGCAAATGGCATGTGGAATGAAAAATTTGGAGCAAGGCCCTTCAGATGATTTGGCCATTTGAGGAAGGGCTTGGGTAGGAATGAGCAGCCAGACCATGTGTGTTCTCTTGGGAAACACTCCCAGAATTCAGGCCTCGTCTCCCCAGGGAGATGACCCACTCAGCACTCCACCCTCGCCATGATGCCCATGTGAGGAGTGGCTTTGCCTTTCTCTTCTGCCTCCTTTTACTAAATACCTCTTGCTGCTGTGCATTGCAGGAAGGCCCTTGTTCTTCCCTAGCTGGGGGTTGGGGGTGGGGGGTGGTACCTGCCTGCCTGATGCACACAGATGCTCTCCTTCATAAGCTCCTGTGAAAGCATTTGTCAGAGGATGGCTTTCTCCCTGGGTGCTGGGGTCCTGAACAAGACCAACCAAGAGCTTTAGGCCGGTGGTGGGAGAAGTCAGATGCTCAGTGTCTTAGTTTGGGACTCGGAGTTTGAGTGAAGCTGAACCAACCCCGTGAAGCTTGAGTGAAAGAGGAATTAATTGGAACATTCCTAAAAAAACGTCCAGGATAACTCTGCCTTCAGATGCAGCTTGCTCCAGGTGATGTGGTTGCTAGGGAACAGTTGCAGCCTGTTTCTCAGTTGTGTTCTCTCTACACACCCAAGTATCCAGCCACCCCAGAACCCTGGTTCAAATTCGACAGAAATGAGGTGATCTGGGGGATGGAGAGATGACTTGGCTGATAAAGTACCGTGCAAGCGTGAGGTTCTGAGTTTGGATGCCCAACATGTACATAAAGGCTGGATGTCAGCCTGCATCTGCAGCCCCAATACTGTGTGGGAGGGGCAGCGAATCTCTAGAGCTACTGGCTCGTCAACCTCGCCAAATCAATGAGCTTCAGGGTTAGTTGCTAATTACATGTATATCTCGCATTATTCTTCCAACCAGCTGGGTTTAGGCTTTCCATAATCAATAACCTACAGCGTTCTATCAATGACTAGTTCATACAGACACATTTGGATTGTTTCCAAGTCTGGGAAGCCCAGGGAAGTGCTACATACAGGGATGTCTAGCTCAGATATCCCAACAAAGGTGGAGGGGACACCTCAGAGTTGGGGCGGGGCTGCAGATGTGAGAGAGGTGGGGCTTCTAAGGGACCCCGGGCATTGGAGCATTTGAGAGATGTTCAGCAAAATGTTCTCCTTCAGAGTCCTGTGGCCTGGTGGGAGGGGTAGAATTGCTCTCACAGGCAGCAGCCTTGTTGGGCTCTCAACAAGGCTGTTTCCTGTGTCCTGTGATTGGAGTGGTTGGTACAGAAGGGGAAAGCGAGGAAGGGCGGCCCTGGGAGACAGCTGGTGGGACGCCTTATCCCTGAAATGCCTAGGTTGAGTGGTCACACAGGTGGCTGCAAGGAGCCAGGAAGGTGTGGCTTGATCTGATGGCACGAGGGCCTGAGCCGGGCATGCTGGGACACACCTGTGATCTTGGCACTAGGGAGGCAGACACTGGGATGGGGATGTGCACGCACATATGTCACACAGGAATGCATGCACACACACAACCAAAACAGAAAGAAGAGCCTGCTTCTGTGCTGCCAGCTCTTCTATGAGACCTGCCTTTATTTTAGTGTGGTGTATGAATGGGACACACCTGGCTTCACTCTGAGGAAAGGTGCCAGCCACCGAGGGGTCACATGTGGCTTTGCCCAAGTTCACATTCCTTTCCCACCTATGGCTAATGCCAGGATGGAGGTTTAGAAGCCCCATCTTGGCTCAATGCAACCCCTAAGGGAATCTTAGTTCCCAGCTGCTCCGCCCCCCCTTCCAGGATTACAGTAACACTTTAGCATCTGCCCTGTCCCGACCATGTTTCCAAGTGCACCACCCCCCCCAGAACACACAGCAGATCTTAGCCTGTCTCCCTGAGAGCCCAAGCCCAAGCCCCAAGTGAGTAGGTGGTTGTCCTCATGACACAATATTATAGGCTAGATTCAGTACAGTCACACCTTGCTTAAAGAAGAGTATGTTCTGGGAACTGTCACTGGGTGACACGCTCACTCTGCAAGTGTCCTATAGTCCAACTCTACAGAATAAGATAGCCAGAGCACTGTGAGACAATACAGTTCTAGGTCACCCCTTCATATATGTAGATTAAAACATCAGTATTGAGGACTAGGAGGAACTTCTCTTTCTGAACTGTAGGAAACAGTGCTAAGAAAGGAAACATGGCTCATACCTTGTTTGGGTTTTATGTAAAATTGAAAAACAAAACCCTTGTTTTGTTTTTGTAGAAAAGCAATACATATTCATTGTGGGGAAAATGCTGAAAACCCCAGATAGCCAAGGAAATGAATAGATTACCCAAAGACCCACACATCTTCCCAGGAGAGCAGAGAATGATCTGTGTGGATTCCCTCACGTGTACTAGGCCCCTCCACACTCCCTACATCTTCCTCTTAGCTCCCCTCCCAGGGGTGGGGGATATAGAGAGGGCGGGGCAGGCAGAGCCCCCAGTGTCTTCTGAGTCCAGCTTCCTGAGTTTTCACCATGTCCCCGCCAGCAGGTTGATGTCAGAGTTTCCAAGTACACGCTTTGCTGTGCAGAGGGTGTGGATCTAAAGAAACACTCCCGGGCCAGGAAACCTCTTGGCTCTGCTGTTCACTTGCTGGTTGACTTTAAACCAGTATTTTCACCTGGTGGGTCCCTGCCAACATCAAGGAAAGGGAGAAGGGGGGCAAGGATTAAGAAAGTGCAGTGCCTGGTACTGCCTGCAGAGGGCACTACTAAGACATTTACTATATATTTAAAAAATAGAAGTAGGGAGGTGGGAGACCCCTCCCCCAGCAAAGGACTGTAACCCTATAGTAACCCTACTTCTCCTGGGGGGCTGAGGAAAGGGCTCCTGGGGCCACAGGGTCTCCAAAAAGGCTGGGGTAGTGGCAGGGTGGTGTCCAGGGTAGAGTTGGTCTGAGCAAAAGGTTTCATTTCTCTTTCTCAGTTCTTTTTGTCCATGGAGGGCAACAAGAGAATGTCTATCTATCTGTCTGTCTTTTTTTAAAGAAAATTTCCCATTGTGGAAATGGCATGTATTTATTCTTAAAAATCCAGCCACGTGCTCCGTAACTTCTGGGGGTGGGAGAAAGCTTGGGGGCCCATAGATCCTCCCGCCATTGAAGTAGGATCTGTGTTGCTTTAGCCTTTGATCCTTCTGCAGTGGGCCTCTATCCTAGCAGAGGAGAAACCGGTTCACACAAGAGAAGGGTGGAACAGGAAAGACCTGAGGTCCGAGAGTTAACACAGAGTTACAACAATTATGGAAACATTTCTGAATGCTTACTGTGTGTGGCAAGGTGTTTCACATATTTCCTAGATAACATGGGTGGTGTGTGTGTGTGTGTGTGTGTGTGTGTGTGTGTGTGTGTGTGTGTGTACATACACACATATCATCACCATCTCTACACATGAAAGAATCCAGTCAAAGAGAATTAGTCACTAACTCAGGGTGGTAAGTCAAGAATTACACAGATTTGATTGACTCCAAAGACAAAACTTTGTCATAGGTCAAGGCAAAGTTTTGGAGCTTTGTGCATACTGCTTTGGACTGAAGCCTTATCTGGGAGGAGAGACTGAGCTTCAAGGAAAGCAGAGCTTTCCCCACCACTTAGCCCTCCTCAGTATTGATCCCCCATGTGAGGGATACAGGGTACCAGGGCCAGTCAGTTCCCCAAAGCAGAGAGCTTCTTCCGCAGCCTCAGTCTCCTCCTGGAACACTCTCCCTAGTAGCGGAGATGACAAGGATACACTGAGGAAAAAGATGGGTCAGGAACATTGCTCTGGGGGTCTGAGAGAATTGGTTCTAAGTGTGATGAGTTGAGGATGGGACCCTGAGCCCATGGCCACATGGCTTCCCACCCCCTCTTCCTAACAATATGACCCTAGGTGGATTATATAACCTCTCCAAACCTAGATTTCCTCATCTGTCAAATGGGGGAGTAGAAAAACCTACTGTTCAGATTCCATCATGTTCTCTGATACATATAATAATGTGCCTAGAACAGTGCCTGCATGTAGTCAATATCTCGTAAAAATAGTTATTATTCTCCAGGGTGACTCATTTCCATCACTTAGACTGCAGTGAGCAAAACTTCACAGATTTGTTCCTTCGCAAAAACAGCCAGACACAAGCCAATCATTTCATCCCCAGCTCTGTTCATCTTGTCTGATGTTCTAACCTGGCTACTCCTCTTAGCTGTAGGCTCTTGGGGTCCTCAAAGGGTTGGTAACCAAGTATCTCCATCCTAGAACCTTGGTATAGGGTACCACCTGTGACCTCCCCCACCTCCAGGTCAGGTTCAACTAGAAGTTACCAGGCCATGAAAGGGGACAGCACCAGAGCTTCTGGAAGAACTGGGTCTCCATGCCTCTGCCAAAGACCCTTTCTAACGATCCTCGCTCAGGTGTGTGGGGCCTATGCTTCTAAGAGATCCTGGTTAGTCTGTTAGTCTGTCACGAGATCACTGCTACCAACCATCACCAGCGTCATCCTGTTCAATATCACCATCTAATGAGAACCATTAGATGAGATCCATGTCACTTCCATTAGCAACAACGCCATCACTTCTCATAGCCTCATCCATCACTGGTGTGGCCTTTGCCATTTTCTTCTTCCTCTCTGCAGTCTTTACCATCTCGAGAACATCTGGACACTTTCAGGTACAGCTGTTGCTTGGGGTTAGTCAGAACCTTTTCCTGGAAAGAGACAGAAACTCAGGCCAACTAACTCAAGAAAAAAAGGAGTTGAGGTTTATGGCTCACTGCCCAAAATGGAAAGGGAATTCCTCCTAGGGATGACTGCCCAAGGAGGTCAAACACCCAAACCCAAGAGGACACTTACTCCACTCTGCCTCCCCTCTCTCCTTCTCTCCACTGCTCACTGCATCCTGTCCTGCACACAGAATTCATCCTTATGAGTTTCATAGGTCCTTATGATGGCTGCATAGTGTGTCGGCATATTAATTTTCATCTCCCAGGCTCCAAACCAAAACCCCCAAAGGCAGTCACTGGTGATTTTGTTTGCACATCATTTGGTCTATCATAGTGGCCAGAATGTGTGCTATTGTGACTGGTCTGACCTAATCATGTGCCTAGCAAGGGCATGACAACTGGGAGAACTTGGTGAGTAAGCGATCGCCCTGGTTTTCTTTCTCCATCTACACCGCAGCCTTTACCACCACTGTCATATCTCCACCATCTTTACCACCACGGTCTTCACCATCACCATTGTGACCACCACCTTCACCACCCTTTGGTGCTCATGCACAACTCTGAGCATTAAACGTCAAGCTGCCACAGATTTGAGTCTGATGAGGCTTCCAGTTCCGGCAAGAATTTTCTGTGTCCAGGAAGCCAGCGCAACTGAATCAAAAAGATAGACTATAGCCTTTGGTTGTTGGATAGGAACAAAAAGTGAATCTGTGGGCACAAGGTCTCCATCTCTGCAGTGTTGGTCTGAAGCCCTGGTCAGGCTGTGTTCTGATGGGCCAGACCATTGGACAAACAGCCACTATGCTATGCTGTAGTCCAGAGTTGGGAGCTGATCCTCCGTATGTGCCCAGCTCTCTTACCCCATCCCAATGCCCTGGGCCTCACCAGAGCCCTCACTACAACTGCCCCTCCCCCAGGAGACTGCGGCTTTCATTTATTTATTTATTTTTTTGGCCTTGTGACTTTTTATTACTGCTCCATCTCTGAGCAAACATCTGTTTCCAGATGTTGTTGCACAGCCTTCTAAAGTGGAGGCAAAGTTTGAGCTAATATATCTCCAGCAGACCTGCCTGTCAACAGTGAGGCAGTACCAGAAAAGACCGGCCACCAGAAAGCATGACCTTGATGAGGATGCGGAGCACAAGAAAAATAAACAGGACCTCCCTCCTCACTTTAGAAATGATCCCCCACAAGAAAGGGCCTCCAGATAGGTGCTTCTGGATACTTCAAAGGAGAGCAGTCCTGAGAGGAGCTTTGGAGACTGGGTTCATGCTCTAGGCAAAGGGTTCCAGGGCAGCAGTGTGGGTAAAGGGCAGGAGAGATGCCTAACCCTGATAAACACACGTCTGCTCCAGCACACAAACTGGGCTCTTTGTGATCTGTCTGCTTTCAGCCAGAAACATCTGTGTCTTGAATCCCAGTTGCCTGTCTCTCCCACAGGCCTCCTGCTGGCCGTTGAATACTCAGTTCTAGGATGCTTTTCAGAGCCCACGATTTGGGGTGCCTAGATTCTGAGCCCTTCACCAAAGCTGACAGACAGCAGCTCCAGGCTCTTGCCCTCCACATTGATTGTTCTGCCTCAGAAAAGCAATGGGTGCACTTGCTCATGGCTCCTGCCTTCTGTAGACCATCCATTGCCATTCTCTCTCCTGGGTTTTCTGCTCTGTTAGGGCCTTGCATGCACGTAAGCATTTCAATATTTCAGCATTCTCCAAGAAGCAATTAGTATCCCCCTGCCCCTGCCAGTTAGGAGGCTGTGTTCTCAGGTCAGACTTGACAGAGGGGTACATGGTCTGAAGAGACAGAAGCCAGGACCCTGGGGGGGGGTCTCCAACTCAATTTGAATCAGCAAAAGGCTTTTATCTCTAGTACCAATCTCAATAGGTTGAGCCTCCTGTGTGGAAAAGCCTAAGGGTGTGTGTGTGTGTGTGTGTGTGGTGTTTGCATGCATGTGGAGAGTGCTACTCTATAGTTGATTAGTGATGTCTGCCAATAGTGTGGGAGTAAGAGTGTCAGCATTACAAAGCCAGAAAATGTTGAAACTCATTACTGATGTAAAAGGAGCAAAAACTAAACGTGGAAGAGGTTGGGGTTCCCCCCAGTATTATTTTTATAAGTTTAGCTCTATAACACTGAAATATAATAAATAATAAACTGAACATTAAGATGTATAGCTTGATTTTGGCCAGTGGATGTCAGACTGTCTTTATAATCAAGATAGTGAACACAGTATCACTTCCCCAAGCTTTCTTGAGCCTCTTTGTAATTCAGTCTGCCTTTTTGCCTGTCTTCAGCAACAATCTGTCATTTTTACTACTTTAGTTTGCATTTTGTATAAAGTTGTCTATAATGTAATTTTATAAACAATATATGGGGATTCATGCAGAAAATTAAAAAAAAAAAAAGAGCGTCAGCATTTGTGCCAAACATATCCAGGCCATCCCGTCTGAGGAAGGAATGATGGAAGACACTGATGACTGGGGCCCCTGGTATCAGGAAGCCAGGAGATGCACCCTGGTCAGGAAGGAACCACTGAGCTCTTCTCCTGGTCCCTGCCTGTGCTCCAAGGCTCACCTCAGGGCCCCCTCTTCTAGAAGCCTTTCTGAACTTTCAGCCCCAATTCCACCTCTCCAACAGTAACTTGTCCTCTTCTTCAAGTCAGTCCCAAGGCTTGCAGCTACCTGCTTATTTGGTTTTCCGCTTGTGTTGCTGGCACCTGCACCTGCACTTCCCTGTGGGAACTTTGCTCTGGGTTTTGCCTCACAGAGAACTCGGTAACAGGTGTGGACTGGTGGATGGTCAGTGTGCTACACCTACAGAAGGGCACACAGGGTTTCCCCCTCTCAGCTGCAAGGACCAGGACACAGGAGGCATGAGTCTTGGTTGGATCACTGGTTTGTGCGAGCTTTGCTGTGGGTGCCCAGTTTCTGTGGTTGCTCTCATAGTGACAACAAGTTGCTCTGAGTCCTCCATGCTGACGCCGCACTGTGTATGTCACTGCATGCGATCCTCATGATGACTCTGAGGCAGCGGAACTGCTCTCCTCAGAGCTCGGATTTTAAAAGCAAATGCCGCTGGGCACGGTGGCGACGATTACAACCTGGGTGCTGGGGAGGCTGAGGCTCCTGAAGAACAACACAGGAGGTTGTCCTCTGCCTCTATACCCATGCACACATGTACACACATGCCTCCACAGACCTGCACATGCATGCACCAATGCATACAGAAGGGGAGATAGGAAGAGAAAAGGGATGGAAAACAGTCCAGAGCTGTCCAGGTCTGACCTTAGAGAAAGGCCAAATAGGAACCGACCTTAATTGTGGAATTCTCAAATTCTCTGAAATCTGACTAATGGAGTCTGTTTGGGGTCTCCAGCTGCTCCTGGAAGAAGTCAGCAACCAAGAAGTGGCTTGAGAAGGTTATGGGGAGGCCCTAGCTCTGACAGGTGGCTGTGACCTCTATTAATCATAACCCTCACTAAATCCTAAATTTCAGGGTCACATGGTCCCCCGGTGAGGCCCACTAACTCACCCTGGGGTACACACATCTGTGGGCTCCATGACTACATGTTCTGGCACCCACAGCCAGGGCTAATTCTTATCTCGACTGTGTGGCTTGTTTTAGCCAGTGGCAAGTATCACACATGTGGAGGCCTGATAAACACCCCCGGGGAACCCTACCTTTGAAAGTCAGTCCTCATGCTATAGGGAAAGCCCGGAAGGATTGCAGAACGTTCTGAGGCCACTCAATGGTACCTGGAAGACAGTCGAGAGGCACCCCACCAAGCTTCCACAATGCTGCCCCACAAGAAACCCAGCCACACAGCTGAGAGTAGAAGAACCACTCAGTTGAGCCATGCCAACTGACAGAATTCAAAGAAATCGTAAATCACTGTTCAGCCTTGAAGACTTAGAGCTGTTTTCTGTGCACTGATAGAGGACTGAGACACTGGCCTTCAACACAGTTGAGTCCTGAATACCCAGAGGGAGGTACAGGTTCTTACATATTCATCTAGACCATCACAGGATATAGATGCACAGAGGACAGCACGTGCTCCTTTCTGGGTACATATATGAGCATATTCCCAACACACCACACACACACACACACACACACACACACACACACACACACACACACACACACACACACACACACACACACACACACACACACACACACACCCTGTGTATCTGCTGAGGCAAGCCTGCTTATCCTGTACGTGTTTTTTTTTTGTGTGATTGCAGAGAGGTACGCCATCTCCTGTGCCTCTCTCGTGGTTACTTTTCTATGGCTGTGAAGAGACACCATGACCAAGGCAACTAATAAAGCATTTAATTTGGAGTTCATGGTTCCAGAGGGTGAGTAGATGAGGATTGTGGCAGGAAGCATGGCAGCAGGCAGGCATTGTGCTGGAACTGGAGCTGGAGCTGAGAGCTACATCTGTCCCATCAGCATGAGGTACAGAGCTAGAGGGAGACACTGAAAAATGGTACAGGCTTTTGAAACCTCAAAGCCCACCCCAGTGACCCACTTCCTCCAACAAGGCCACACCTCCTAATCCTTCCCAAACAGTTCTACTACCTAGAGGCCAAGCATTCAAACACATGGGCCTATGGCAGACATTCTCATTCCAACCACCGCTGTCCCCAAACACTGCAGCAAACACATGTGCTAAGAGCCTAAATACATGGCAGCCGGGGAAGACCCACACACATTCACCCACATTCCTAGAAAGCCTAACTGCCCAACTGTCCTAAGCCCCTCCTTCTGCCTGTGTGTTTATCAATGTAACCTCCACACTGGGCTCCACTCTTAACTCTCAGAGTTTGGTATGGTTTCATTCAATAAAACTGCAAGGCCCTTTTCCTGTGTATCTTCAGCTCCTGGTCCTCAACTCAAGCCTGATCTGCAGGGTCACAGCCCATGACCTACTCCACATGGCTGTGTGTGAAAGAAGTGGGGGCGTCAGAGAAGGTGTTTCCAGATGTCTGGTCCACAGTCCCCTCTGCTTTGCATGCTAGTTTCAGCCTCCTTGAGTCACCCGCCTTCCCCAGAGCTCCGGGTACTCCATCTTCTCAGGACCTTTGCACAGTCAGGCATCTCCGTTTGGCATGCTCTCCCTGAGCCCCTTCAGCGGGCTACTTTGCTGACTCCTCAGCTCTTACACCACAGGTCTTATAAGGGCCTCCTCCTCAGCTGTCCCCCCTTTCCCCATCGTTACCTGCATTTCATATTCAAACGACGTGAACCAGGCGTTAAGCCATCTTGTCTACAGCTGTGTCCCCAATGCTATCATAGAGAGCCCTGTCCCAGAAAGGGCTCTGTGCATATTTGGTGAGTGAGTGGACTTTTGGCTCCTGTTCTCTCCACTGTCCTTTCCCTTCTGTGCTCACCCATCTGTCCCTTAAGTAGAAACAGAGGCACCAGCTAAGAAGTACCAGGGCAGAGCTGGGCCTTAAATCCATGCACCCACTTACCACTCACTTTCTTGTTCAAGCCTGCCACCCTTTTTTCTAGGATGAGCCTTAAGGATGCACCTGTCTGATTCTGGGAACCC
This sequence comes from Cricetulus griseus, assembly GCF_003668045.3. Lineage (NCBI taxonomy): Eukaryota > Metazoa > Chordata > Mammalia > Rodentia > Cricetidae > Cricetulus > Cricetulus griseus. The sequence goes on from NW_023276806.1 coordinate 275,197,382, forward strand.
TCAACTTCAGAGAAGACAGCATAGGTAGAGTTGGGATGGAATTTAGGTCAGAGACAATGGCTCCCATGTGCTAATTCAAAGTTTCATTTTGTTTGGTAACTGGACTCCACAAAGCCAACAGGGCCCACACGCTCCCTCCCTTGATGCTCACCTCTCACAGGGCTCAAGAACAGGACTGGAAAACTGGGCTTCTCTGCCAGAGACCATGAGGCTAGGAAAGCAGCATGGACCAGGAGGTTGGGCAAGTTCCCAGTCTGGGCCTACTTAACTTGGCTTTGCAGGTCATAGGTACTACAAGGAGTCACAGGTACTACAGGTTTGAGTAAAGGGTGGGTTTGGTCCAAATCAGGTGATGTCAGCCTCAGGCCTGGGCCAAGATTATTGTGAGAGAGGTCAAGCATCCAGCAGGAACCACTGATGGCTCCAGCTAAGGGGACAAAAAGCAGAAAGAACTGAAGAGGCTCTGTGGAGCAGAGGAAGGGGAATCTCTCAGAGCCACAGAAAAGTAGCTGGGTGAAAAGCAAGAGGTTAAGTGAACTGGGGATTGTGTGGGATGGAAACCAACCCACGAGGACTTAGGAACTAGCCCCCACTCCCACCTCAGTGACGTGGAGGCAGAACAGTGACTCTACCCTACAGGCCCTCTGATTCCTGGATGAGTGGAGCCTTCTTGGGGCATGATGGGAATGTGTACCTCTCTTGTGCTTCTTTGTCCACTAACCTCCAAGAGGTTCCTAGGCAGAGGTGGGTAGGCACCACTGTGTAATCCAACTCAAACTGGCTTGAACAGAACTGACCGGCAGTTGAAAGAGTTCAGGCATGGATGAGCTTCCAGTTTAGCAGAGACCAAGGACCCAGCTTGTACTCCTGGCTGCCTCCACTCAGGCTTCATCTTACCTACCACCTGCACCAGGATGCCCTTGAAATTCTGTCCATTCAGAAGGTTCTTCCCAAAGAAACCCTGCCCCACCCATCACAACTACCTCTTCTCATGGACCTGAACTTGGCTAATCTCTGACTCCATCCCTGTAGCCAGGGAAGAAGATTCTTCATATATTAGTTACTTCCCTTTTTGCTGCAGACAAACTCCCTGACAACAGCTCTTCTAGGAAAAGTTTGGGTTTTTTTTTTTTGTTTGTTTTGGTTTGGTTTTTGTTTGTTTGAGACAGGGTTTCTCTGTGGCTTTGGAGGCTGTCCTGGAACTCAATCTGTAGACCAGGCTGATCTCGAACTCACAGAGATTCGCCTGCCTCTGCCTCCCGAGCGGTGGGATTAAAGGCGTGCACCACCATCACCTGTCGAAAAGTTTGGTTTCTGCTCCAAGTTTGAGATTATAGTCCATCACATTGGGGAAAGCACGATAGCAGGAATACAAGACATTCAGTCACATTGTGTCCAGTCAAGGAACCAAAACGGAAGAGAGCTGATGCTCAGCTTGTTATATCTCCTTTTTATTCATCCCAGGACCCCCAGCCCCTGAAATGGTGCTGTCTACATTTAAGGTGGAACTTCCCACCTCAAATCTAACCTAGGAACTTCCTTATAGACATGTCCATAGGTTTGTCTCCAAGGTGATCCTAGATTCTGGAAGGTTGATAATGTTAACTATCACAAGTCACATACCCTAGGGCCTGATACAGCGTTCACCCCCATCAGAGTCTCGAGGACTGAAAGGAAGGAAAACCCTGTCACAGCTGCTGGAAGAATGGGGAGCAGAGTGGAGTTGGGTGAAACAACGGGTTCTGATCCCCTGTGGCCTTCGCATGTGACTGATGAGAGTCATTCACAGAATGGTCCAGCAGAGGCATGGTAGTAATTCCCAAGAGGCATGACTGTCACCTCTGATATGGGAAATCAGGGTTTGGGAGAATCCAGAAACAATAAGAGAGACAGCCATGCATGGGAACCAGGGTTGTGGCTGTGATGGTATCTGGAAGAAGAGAGGTGCTATCAAGGACACGGGACAAAGAAAAATGGGGTCCATTCATAAAACTGGCCACACACACACAAACACACACCCTCATCCACATCCACTGGGGTATGAGCTGAAAGACAAAGGCAAGGTCCAGAGTTGCAGAGAGCAGGGCAAAGGCACAAGACAAACCACAGAACATTCCTAAAGAACAGCCCAGGCTTTCCTAGACTCTCCACTCTAGAACCCAGGTTTTCCTACATTTGTAGCTGTGTCGTGTGACAAAACTGTCCCTAGGGAGACACAACACATGTGTTTATTCACCCCAGATAGGGAACACACGACAGACCAAGTTATAGATACCACCAAAGTCCAACTTGGTGAAGCAATGAGTTTTATTGGGGTTACTTGTAGGGAGCCGGTTCCTGCATTATCCATTACAATAATGGTGCCTGAAGACACCAAGATGTAAATTACTTCACAGGCGCTGGGTAATCTCCATTCCTTTGATCTCTGCCTATCCCGTGGCTCATTTGGCCTGAGGAGCTGAAGCCATTCATAGGGTAACACGTCCCAGGCGGCTGGCCAGCCTTTATAAGGGATGGTTTTCTTGGTTCAGTGTCTCCGCTCTGGTAAGCTTATGCATTAAAGCTTGTCTGCAGAAGGATCCGAGTGTCCTGCGTGTATTTCTTGCTGGCGAGAAAATACAGAGCGCGCGGGACAGTTACTTACAGGAGTATAGGTGAGGGGTTACTTACAGGACCAGGAATGACTCAACCACAGCTGCATCACCCCGCCCCAGCATGGGAGACAGCTCACAAAGCTGGGAATCTGGAGTAAACTGCACAGCCTGCAGGAAGCTCCACAGGTTGGAGACTGTCCTTTCCAAGTGCCTCAGTTGGTCTAAACCTCCTCCAGACAACTTGCCTGGTCTCAGAGTCTTCTTTGTAGTTCAGCTTCCTTCTGTCTCCTGGCTTTTACTGCTTACTCTGGTAGGGAGGGGCCTAGTGAATCTCATTAGTTTCAGGGACTTCCTGGAGCTCATTTGAGTTGTTTGCCTTCCTGCTTAAGGAGCTTTCCTGCAGGATGAAATGTTTCAATCTGAGAGAAACGGCTACAAACCAAGCCAGAGTTGCAGATCTAAGTCAGTTCTTTGGTTTGCATTGTAGGCCGCCCTCTTTTGTTGCAGACCAGAAAGTCCTAAGGATTTTTCTGTTCTATTGCCTAGACATCCCTGAAGGTCTTTCTTCGGCCTCTCTCCATTCATGGCTTTCCACCGCCTTGCCTCTTTTGTGTCAGCTGGGTGTGGATATGGCTTGGCATCTTTTCAGCTCTGGGTTCCTAGATCCTAGGAGCTCAAACTAAGCCTAATTTTGTAGCAGCACTGAACAGAAGGGCAATGCCTAACATGAGAACAAAATAGTCAGAGGAGGAAATTGAAACAGTGCAGAAAAGGTAAGGGGCAAAGGCGGGCTTGTTGCAAGTGCCCTCCAGAAGTTGAGAGGCGGAGGCTCTCTGCCATCATCTTGTCTGTCTGGATCCAATTTGTTCCGGTTCTATAGATGGGGATGGAGCAGAGGTAAGCTTGTGTCGGCTGGTACCAGAAGCCATGAGTTCCTATGAGATGCCATTTTATTGAGTGCCTCCGGTGTCCTTTAAAATTCATCTGTTCAGGCTGGGTGTGGTGACGCATGCCTTTAATCTCAGCACTTGGGAGGCCGAGGCAGGTGGATCTCTGTGAGTTTGAGGCCAGCCTGGTCAACATAGTGAGTTCTAGAACAGCCAAGGCTGTTACACAGAGAAACCCTGTCTCAAGCCCCCATCCCAATTCCCCTCTTCATTAAAGTCCTCCCAAAAAGCTCGATTCTTTATCATAAACCCATTTTATTTAGTTATTCTTTGGAACAGGATCTCCTATAGTCCACACTGCCCTCAAACTCATCATGTACCCAGAATGACCTTGAACCTGCCATCCTCTGTTTCCCAAGTGCCAGGATGACAGGCATATGTCACTACACCTGTTTTATTTTAAGCCCATTGTTAAAGAAAAGGGTGATTTTTGGTTGGGATTTTTTGTTTTGTTCTTTGATTGTATGGGGTCTTTTAGAGCATTGGTTTGGACATTTCTTTTTCCCCATTGCTGGCCTAGGCTCAGGCTACCATGACACCCTGAGCCTTGAAACTCCAATCTCAACAATGCTGCAACCCCAACAGTCTTCAGTTTTGCTGCGTCAGCTCAGTGACACGAACGCCCAGTTTGAGCCTTCTTACAGACTGACCTGGGCAGGACATGGAGAAGCCTCAAGCAGCTCCAGAGAACATCCCATCTGAGAAACTCTCTAGCGCCCCTTAGTGGTCTTTAGTGCCGCTGTCTTCTCAGGCATTTGTACTGGGTGCAGACATCCCTTGACAGGCTGAGGGCACAGAGGTCTGCTTGTTAATGAGGAACGTCAAGGAAATGCTGACACAGGGACTTCCTGGCCACCAGCCCTGTCCGCTGCTCTGCTTCCTAGAACTCTAGTTCTCAGTGGTGGCTGACTACCTAGGGGTCAGTCTTACATTCATTAATGTGAGTACTATATTACAAGCTCCCATCTGTTCGCAGATGTGCACTGCTTACTAATGTATGCATTATATATTACGTTCCCTCCCACCGGTAAATATGCAAAATGTAAAGTGTGCCTGTTACTAGGATAGGGCATCCACCCCAACACCCCTGTCACCTCCACTTCCATTTCACAGTTCAAGGGCCTGTCTCCCCTCCCCTGCCTAATGTCCCAGAAAGCTCAATGCCACCGCCTCATTTGCAGGAATGTCTAGAGGCACAAGGAAATGAGAACTCCAGTGACAGAAGTTACTTATGGGGAGGGGGTGAGAAAAGAGGAGAATTCCAAATGTAGAATGCCCAAAGGCCACCAGCTGGAGCTCTTCTACAGAAGAGGAAGCCACACAGGCCAGATGGGATTAGCTCTAAGAGGGACGGGGAAGATGGGGTGTGAGTGTGTGGTAATTGCCCACCTTTGGTGGCTTGAACTTCTAGGTAGTCTGGTAAGGTACGGGTCTCCGAAGAACATAGACAAGAAAGGAAAACGCCTTGCCTATCAGACTTCTTAGAATAAACCTGGGCGCACGCGACGGGGGTTGAGCACCCCAGTTTCTGTTCTGTAGCTGGGTCCTGAAAGAGAAAAGGGCGCCAACACTGCTGTCCGGAGCGCTGATTTTTCCACTCCGGAGTGAATCTGTGGCTAATGTCGTGGTCCCACCGGAGACACCTGCAAAGAGAAGGGCCCTGGGTGGGATGGATGAGGGACAAACTGTCTGATGCAGATCCCCCCAGCTCAAGACACACAGAACCATGCAGGCGCCCTGACAATGACTCAACAGGTTGCTGAGAGGCTCCCCCAGGCCTTGGGAAAGCGGGGTGCTGTGATGCCAGGTCTTGGGTGTCGGGAGGGTCCCAGATGTTCTGGGAAAATGGGGTGCTGTGATGCCGGGTCCCTATGACTTTGAGGTAGACGCCCCAGGTCTTGAGTGTGAATTTAGCAAAAGGAAGAGGAGCGCAACTCCCCCGCTCCACTCTACACCCCCTTCCCGCCTATAAATAACCCCAAGTGTCACTTCAAAGGGCACCGGGAGCCCAGGACAGGGGCTACCGGGGTCGGCGGGCCCCACACACCACGCCCCCGACCCCGGGCGACTTTGCATAAATAAACAAACCCCAGCCGCGGCCCCGCAGGAGGCGGAGGAGGAGCGGGAGGAGGGCGAGGGAGGGGCGCGGGAGATTAGTTTGGGAAGTAGCGCCCGGCGCTCATCCGATCCGCGCGGCCGCGCCGGCTGTGTCAAGTTACAGAGGCGCCGGAATCGGCCCCAGCACGGCTCGCCGCGGCCACGACCCACCTCTGCCCATGGGGCCCTGCATGCGCGCCCCTTCGCCTGGGGACTGACACCCGCTCGCCCCGGAGACGCGAGACACCTAGTAGGACCCCCGAGTGTCGCATCAGCCCGAGGACTCTGCAGAGGCGAAAGGGGAAAGAGCGGGGGAGCAGGGCCAGATTCACCCAACCTGGAACATTCTTCGAAGTAACTTTTTTCCTACTTTGGCGCACCCCAATTGCGCCTGCTGGTGGCTCTCGGCTGTCCCCCACTCCGACTGCTCATTTTCTGTCCTTGTTGGAGAGCAAAGGAAAGGGAAGTCCTTCAGCCACACTAGCCCCCTTTCCCTCGCCTCGCAGTTTGGATTGCGCTTCTTGGATTTCATTTTTATTTATTCTATTTATTTATTTATTGGTTCTTAAGACGCGAGGGGATGGTGGCGGAGCGCGCCCGCAAAGGGGCAGCCACCGGCGCTCGCGGCCCTGGGGAGCTGGGCGCGCCCGGGACCGGGACCGGGACCGGGACGGTGGCGCTGGCGGAGCAGTGCGCGAGGCTGCCGAGCCCCGGGTGCTGCGGACTGCTGGCGCTGGCTCTGTGCTCGCTGGCGCTCAGCCTGCTCGCCCACTTTCGGACCGCCGAGCTGCAGGCCCGGGTGCTGCGCCTGGAAGCGGAGCGCGGGGAGCAGCAAATGGAGAAAGCTATTTTGGGACGAGTCAACCAACTGCTGGACGAGGTTTGTGCCCTTTGTTGCTGACTTTTATCCCCTCCCAGCGGCTCCCCTTCACACAGTCCAGGGACTTCACGAGCCGGTGCTCGCTTGCACGGTCACCCAGGTTGTCTGCACTAGGACTGAGGCAGCGACCGCCGCTGGGCTGCCAGAGACCCAGAGCACCAGGCCGACAAGCGCAGGACCTCCCAGCTCCGGGAGTCCCCAGGATCTTTCTGGGGGCGCCCGGTGCACGCTACCGTCAGGTGGAGGAAGGCAGGGCGCTTGAAAGGTGCGCAGAGGCAGCCTGGGCTGGTGGTAAATAGGCTGGGGGGAGGCTTCCTGGGCTCTGGTGGTGCTCTCCACTCCACAAGGAAGGGTGCTGCCTGATTTTTACGGTCACATTTGGAAGCAGGGCAAGCCATTTAAGGACCTAAAGGGACAGCCTTTAAAGCAGACCGATCGTTGCTGGTCCCTGTTTGCTGCTCCAGGCCCCTAGGGCCCAAGTGTGAGCTGCCTGGCCCTATCCTCCTTGGGCTCCCGTTAACCTTTGACTCTTCTGGCACTGGAATTGTCCTAACTCCCTCCCCTCAACTGGGAAAACTATCTCTCTCTCTCTCTCTCTACTGGTTCGCAAATGTGCTCCGTCCCAGGTAGATCAAAAGTTACTAAAGTGTCTCTTTTCTTGAGCAATCCCCAGAGTGCGCTGCGCAGCAGTGGCATCCTCCCTAGGGAGGCGGGAAATGCAGACTCTAGTGGGGCGTGGTGGGGGTGATCAGGAGGGAAAGCTGAGCGCCTCAAGATGGAGAGGGCTAATGACTTAAGAGAATGTGAACAGCACAGAGGACCCAAGGTCATGGAGGAAGGCCTGAAATGGTTCCCTGGGGCAGGAGTGAGGGGTATCTCTTGCAAAGTGGGAGGGGTATAGCATAGTAACCAGCAGAGTGCTAAAAGCCAGCAACCCTAGGTTTTTGTAGCCACACTGAGATTTATTTGGTAGCTGTGCAACCTGGGACAAATACCTCTCTGAACTTACAGAATGATGGCAAGCATTAGCCAGGTCTAACGGGCTTGAGTCTCCTGTAGTTGGGCTTCTCTGGTGTGCTTCTTTTAAAGTTCCCTAGGTGGCTCCAGGGGGGAAGTCACAGGCCACAGCATAGAGGGTGGCCCCATGGACAAGTCCCTGTTGTGTGAGTGGTGTTCCGTGCCTGCTGCTATAGCTCATTGCCATAACTGCTCAGAACTAAGAAGGCTCAGTCAAGCCATTCACAATCCCCTGGGCCTGGGAACAGTCTCTGGGCTCTTGCTGGTTGGCAGAGTGGAGAGGGCTCTGACTGGACTGTGGGTTGCAAACCCTCCCATGTGCACCTAGCCCTTGCCAAGCCTTCCCCGTGCCAGATCTCCAGTGCCCAGAACCTGTCCAGATCACTGTTGTCTTTTGGAGGGAGTCCCCTGCTCCAAGCAGTAGCTTATGTTCACCCAGCACTGAGAAGCACCCCAAAGATGATCTGAAGTGACCCCGGTTTTACAGAGTGGGAAAAACTGAGATCTGGAGAAGGGCAGTAGGTTGCTCAGGGCCCCATGGTGACATCCAGTATTAGAGCTAAGTCTCCCTACCCTGTACCCATTCCTCTTGCCACTGTGTCCTGCCACCGTTTGCCTAGAGCTAGCTGCCATGGTGGGGGATGGGGGAACCGCCCTGTGAACACTTCAACCTTCCTGAGCTTGAGTTGGACACAGAAAGAAAATGAGTAGGCACGGTATCGTGTAGGAAACGTTACAATAATGGAGGGAAAGTGGCCTGGAAATGTGTTACGTACAACATGATGCGATGGCGGTGGTGGCGACCAAAGTGGGCTTCCGGAGGAAGTGATTCTCTTTAGGGCAAGACTTAAAGCGTGAATAGGAGTTTGCCTGGCACAAGGGGGTAAACATCAGGCTTTGTTCTAAGATGCACCCCCAGGGAACAGCTTGGGGATCAGGGAGAACCAGAGGTGGGGTGGGACTGCTTTGGGGGCCCTGAATGAACCACGGGGAGTAGGGAGAGTGGTGTGGTTGAAGGTGAGACTGGATGAGATGGGCAAGCCAGGCCAAGAAACACCTTAGAGATTGCTTGATGGGTGAAGGGGGAGAGGGAACTACTGAAGGGTTGAATGGAAGGTGCTTAGTCCCTCCAGTGGGAAGGCTGATAGGAGGCTGCTAGGGACCGTAGCCCGCAGTGGTGTTGGGGACAGGACTAAGAGGGACATAGTGGCTGCAGGGGTGGTGACACTTGGAGCAGAAGTCAGGGGGTGTTGGAGGGAGCTGTCCTGTCATGGAACTTGGCAAATAGGAGGCCTGGAGTCTGGGGCTGCTGGAGGGACACTCAGAGGCCACATGGTCTCATACAGTAATCACTAGCATATGTGACTTATTCTATTGGAATTAAATAAAAATTGAACTGGAGTTCCTCAAGCACTTTAGTCTCACGGAAAGGGCTTGGCAGACACAGGAGCTGGTGACTGGCTGGGCAGGCAGCGGATATGGTGACAGTCTCAAAACAAGTCCAAATGGGGAAGCACTGAGCAGGCTGTGTCAGCCATGCTTCTTGCTGATGTTACAAAAATAACCAGCCGGAAACAACAAAAGGGAGGAAGAAGGGCTTATGTTGGCTCACGGTTTCGGAGGTTTCAGTCCCTCTGATGGGAGGGGGGCAGGACAGTTCTTTCCTGTGTCCCTCCCAATTCTGGGCTGACCTCCAGTTACAGATGCTGCACTCAAGCAGGCTCTTCTGCCCCTACTTAATCCTCCCTGGTATCACCCTCACAGACATACCTAGGGGTGTGCGTCACTCCTCTCCTGGACATTTCTTGATTCAGTCACGTTGATAAGATTAACCATTACAATGGGCAACTGCGGGGCCTGCAAAAGTGTCTCCAGTGCAACCAGAGAGGGATATGTCCTGTGTTTCTTTCCCCGAGGGAATTCTCCCAAGTATAGGCAAAGAAGCAGAGAGGAAGAGGAGAGAACTGGCAGGATGGCTCAATGGTTAAGCTCATCTGCTGAGTAAGCCTGATGACCTGAGTTCAATCCCAGAGTTATATTCTGGCTCCACAGGAGGGCATGTGCATACATACAAGTGAGTGTGTGTGTGTGTGTGTGTGTGCGTGCGCGCGCGTGCGCGCGCGCGTGCGCGCGCACGTGCATGTGAGCACTCGTGTTCATATACATAATGATGATAAATGATTTTTTTGTTTTTTGAGACAGGGTTTCTCTGTGTAGCTTTGGAGACTATCCTGGAACTAGCTCTGTAGACCAGGCTGGCCTCCGAACTCACAGAGATCCGCCTGCCTCTGCCTCCTGAGTGCTGGGATTAAAGGCGAGTGCCACCACCACCCCTCGTGATAAATAAATTTTGGTTAAAAAAAAGTAAGGAATGGGTGAGGCAGGACCTGGGTAAGAGAGAAAGACAGGGCATGTAGCTTTGTTTCAAAAGTTTTGTGAAATGGTTGTGAGGTGAACCCCTCCCTGCCCTTATGGTGACATGCGGGAGCTAGAGGGTTTAGGGACTAAGATTAAATTCCCACTGGTATGTGATTGTAGTGAGTCACACCACCCCGTGCAGTTAGGTTTCTTCTCTGGCAGATTCAGGCTCCAACACCATCCAGGTACTGCTGTGAGACCCTCAGGAGGTGGCAGACAGCAAAATGTATGAAGGAGTGGTCCTACCAGCAGGGGGTAGTGATGGGAGCAGGAGTAGGCGGAAGGTTCCAGGGTCCTGGAGTGGCAAGTCCAGGGAGCAGGTGAGCCTGCACCCCTCCTTGAAGGAGGAGTGGGGGACTTCAGTAGGGGCCCATGCAATGGTCTGCCCGTTCCCCAAAATCCAGGGAGCCGCCAAGCAGAGTGTGCAGAGGACAGAGACCAAGTCTGTAGGGCTGAGAAAGAGGGAGCTGGGAGGGCAAGCCAAGCAGAGGAACCCAGTGTGAAAGATACTTGGGAAGAAGCGAGCAAGGGCAGTTCTGAGGGGCCCAGCCACTGGTGGGTGGGTCATCACTGGGCAATGACCAGCCTGGGGACTGAGAATTGGTTTGACTCAGTGCCTCTCTATGGGCTGGGACACTTAATGAGCACTCCAGCTGCCTGACAGTTGACTTCCTTGCTGTGAAGAAAGGAGCTGGAATGTCCCAAATGGAGAAAATCAGATGACACCCTAGGCTAGGACTGGGCAGGAGATGGGGGAGAAGGGAGGAAGGGGTTGGGGGAGGGGACAGGATTGAGATTAAAAAACAGCCAAATTCATTTTGGAGGCCCAGGACTAGAGGAGGGGAGGGAGAGGTCTTTTATCCTGCCCCTGTTAGAATGCTGTTCCCAGTGTCCTGCTGTCATGGACCCCTGGAGTGGCTCATTGGGTGCACCAAAGCCACACATGATCGGGATGGTGTTTTCCCTCCTCCCTCCTCCCCATTGGCTGGCACTGTCTTACCCCACTTTACAGATAAGGGGGCCAATGTCGCTGAGCCTCTGTGACTCATTTCTTCCACCTTGGGGAATCCTTGGGAAAGGAAGTTACAGAAACTTCCGGGCCAAGATGTTGACAGAGTGCAGGCAGACCCCCACACCCCTAAAAGACCAGTTTATGAGAATGTCTCGAGTCTATAGGATATGTGTATAGGGACCTTTTATTGGGCTGTTGAGAGGAGAGATCAAAGCAGAGGCAAAGAGACTGAGACACTGGGCAGTAGAATGAGGTGGGGTCTGAAGGAGCAGGCTGTGTTGTGTAACAGGGCGGCTAGCCTGTGCAACAGCATCCTGAGCACATGACAGCTGCCTGAGCCTCGGAAAGTAGACAGACCCCAGGTCCAGGAGCCCTCAAACAAAGCCCAGCATTTCACTGAGTCAATCCCAAATCTCTACCCCCTTTTATGCAAGGAGGGAAGAAGTCCAGGGTTCTCGCTCTGAAATGGGAAGACAGGAGAAACCAAATATTCCCACACTAGCATCGAAGGATCAGAACACGATCCTGCTGGAGAGATGTAGAAGGCGTGTCTCCTCCATGAAGCCCTTTCTAGTTTCTAGTTAACTACCAGCTCGTAGGTGGTCAGTGCTTGTATGCCTGGCTCCCATTCCAGGGTCCTCAGCAGCATGGCCCATCAATTACAGGATAATGCTTTCCCTTCAAGCTTAGCATGGCCTTGGAGTCTTGCAGCAGTACTCCAGGGAGCTCTAGAGAGCTAGCAAGAATTGATAGTCAAAGTGAAGAGAGCTGTCTCATGGCTTTGAAGTTTTGTTTTAAAGGCCAGGTTTACTTAGGATGACAGATTAAGTGAGGGAGAGGTGTCACAGTCTCTGACTTCTTTGGAGGCTTGTCAAGGTAGCTCTAAGCAATATGAAGGCGCTCACTGGGTAGCCAGCCCTTCCAGGACAGTGGTGGCAAGTGAAAGTGTCAAAACAAAGTCCTATCTGCTGGAAACCAGTGTCACAGTTTGGTCACTCCCTGAAAGTTTTCTTTTCCCCTTACTCCAGATCCTTCTAGACTCTTTTCAGTGTCCCCTGGAGAGATTTCTGGAGCCATGAGAACTCCCTCCCTGCTCTGACTTGCCTGTGGCACTTCCTGGATGTGCCTGAAATGACTCTTAGCTTAGAGAAAGGAAATGGCAGATGTAGCATACACTGCTGGCTTCCCTACCCAATGGTGGCAGACATTACTAATCACTCCCTGAGCCAGGTCAGACCTCTCAATCCTTCTCCATCCAGGGTTCCAGTCTATACTCCAGTAGAGCCAATGCACAAGGAAAAGTCTATTGGCCGTCTGTAACTTAGCCATGGGCCAGGTGCCCTCCTCTTTAATGCCCTGTGTCTTCATTTTTCTGTATAGAACCTGGCATCAGGAGTAGAGGGTCTCCAGGCTTGTTATTGAGTGTGGCCGGGTGGTAGGCAGATTTTACCAATCAACTGTATGAAGATCACATGGTATGCTATACGTGCATGCAGACATGCAAGTGTGTGGAGACAAGAAGACAACCTGAGGTGTCATTCCTCAGCTAAGTCTCTCTCTCTCTCTCTCTCTCTCTCTCTCTCTCTCTCTCTCTCTCTCTCTCTCTCTCTGTGTGTGTGTGTGTGTGTGTGTGTGTAACAGAATCTCTCACAGGCTCAGAACTTGCCAAACAGTCTAGGCTGACTAGCCAGTGAGCCCCGGGGATCTTCCTGCCTCTGCTTCTCCAGCACTAGGATTACAAGCATGCACCCACATGCCCAGCCCATGTTTCCAATTTTAGCACGGATTCTGTGTTTCCTAAATTAACATAGGTTCTACAAATCGAACTCAGGTCCCCATGCTTCACAACTAAGCTCTCTCTCCCCAGTCTCTTATTCACGATCTTGTTGGAGGCTAGGGAAGCTGCCCCAGACGGCTGAGCCTCTCACACTTCCAGTCCCCACTCAGCATTTGCTCTAGTGTCTTGGGAGAGGGGCTTCACAGCAGTCAACAGAGACTGCAGTATTCTGGCAGCGTGCCTAGCCCTGGCTGGAAGATGGGGGTGGCGCTACGTGATCAGTTCTGGGCATCTTCCTCTTTGGCCCCCACCCTCAAGGTCGAGTGCTCCATCTTCTCCTTCCAATACTGCTTGGTAAGGTTTTGTGCACATATACAGATAGGAAGGGGGTGTTTACAAAATAAAGCCACAGGCAAGCCCACAGCATTTGGTGTCACACAGACCTCTGCCACTAGTTGGATAAAACTCAGGATCCTGATTAGAAAAATACAAATGGCAGTGCCCTCTGCATGGAGATGATGGTTGGTTAGTCATCCAGGTATGGTGACAGTAACCACTGTCACCCTACACACACACACACACACACACACACACACACACACACACACACACACACTCACCATCCATAGCTTTGTATCTACTGATTCACTAAAGCTGTGCAACAATCCTATGGGTGCTTTCTGTTTCCATTATTCCTTTTTGACAGAACAAAGTTGAAGCCCAGAGAGGTTAAGTGACTTCCCCAAGGTCACATACCTAGTTAATAGTAGTTGACAAGGCCACTAGTGTGGGCTTGCCTGCATGAAGGAAAAGACAAGGCAGGTGCTGGGATGGATTTGGCCCCTACAAAAGTGATGCTTAACTGAATTGACTTGGTGCTGGGCTTGTGTTACTGTCCATAGTAAGAAATGCTCTATCTAGTCTTGGTGAGGAGGATCCTCACCCTGGCCTTGACCTCAGCAGTGCTGGGCTCTTCGAGGGATTGGCTCTTATTGCTTTACACCACGAACTGTCTCATCATGGGTCTGGCTCATTTGATGGACAGTCAGTCCCGGTTCATCATCCCCCTCCTCTCTCTCTCTCTCTCTCTCTCTCTCTCTCTGAGTGTGTGTGTGTGTGTGTGTGTGTGTGTGTGTGTGTGTGTGTGCGCGTTACAAAGGATGAAACTAGGCCCCCACTCACAGTCTCTTCTGCTCCCTTTGACTGACATCTGCCCACCCTGAGCAGCTGGTGTTTCCTCAGCCAGTGAGGGGAATAAACAGGCTTCCTCGGGGCAAACTGAGGCCCAGAGCTGGGGAGGACCCTAGTCAGGCTAGGGTTCCCACGTCTTCTAAATATCATCTGGAATCCCAGCAGATCCCATGCCACACTCCCTGCCTCCCACGTGGCTGTGGTGCTGTGTCACTCTACGGACCTGCCCTGAGGACACTTAGGAAGGGGCTGCTAGCAGCAGGGCGGGCTCCCCTGGCCCTTCAGCTGGGCACAAAGGGGTGGGACTGCCTGGGAGAGGCAGGCCCAGTCTCCCAGGGAACACTGGACTCCTGTCTCTCCTCTGGAGGCTATTGTGGGGTTCTGGGAAACCCCACATGGCTGGAATACACTCCGGATGGGCCTCTTTAGCCCCTTCCTTTCCTGACCCAACCCCAGCCTCTCTGGCCTCTGGGGGAGGCGGCCTAGTCTTCCCTTCTATCACTTCCCAACCTCCTTCTCCTTTCTCAGACACTCCCTGCCAGCCAGCCTCCCCAGGCAGCCTCATTTTTACCTGGTCTGAGACTACCACAGGGAGGGCTGGCTGCCCCAGGTGCTGTCCTAGGCCCCTGACACCCATAGAGTCCATTCATAGTTATCAGTTACACTCTGCAGGCCATCTGCACAGAGTTGGGCTCTGATAGAGGCCAGACCAGGGACAGACATCAGAGACAAGGATGCTGAAGAGAATAAGCTGAACAGGCACTCACTGGGACCTCTCTCCCCCTGTTCTCTGGACCAGGGATAAGATTCCTGAGCCTGGCAGAGAAGGAGTGGCTACCTGGGAGCCCCAAAAGTGGTCCTGCTGCCTCCAGTCCACCCCGTCCCCAAGCCTCATAAGGGAAAGTAAAGAAGGCATGGGCTATGTTAGGAATACCAGCCTTGGTCCTCAAGTGTACATGCCTCCTGTGACAGGTGCCATCTGTTATCATGACTTAGGGCTATTGCAGGGTTGGTCAAATCTCGATTTTAATGTGTTCTTCAACTTGTCAGAGTTCCACACCCGTCTCCCACCTGCCACCACTAATTTGCAGCATGAATGAAAAGTACCTAAAGCTGTGTCTAAATCAAGGAAGGAGGGGTTTGCCCTCTCTTACAAGTCATCATCTGTGGTCACCTGGGCTCCAGCCTTCCACAGGCATGTCTGTCCCCTTCCCCTATCACTGCTCTGCCCCAGCTGCCATCTTCCTAACTCTCCGGCATACTCCGAACGGCACCCACAGTGTCCTCACACTCACTCTGTGTCAGGATTGAAACTCTTCCTTCCCCTTGCTCTCAGCCCAGAGATGACTCCCCTGCCTACTCTCGCTTCTAGAGCTGCATGGCTCGGTGCTGCCCACACTGTGGTTCCAAATGGTTGGGTTCAAGTCCAGCTCAGCTGTGTGACCTTAAACAAGTTGATAGACCTCTCTGTGCCTTGAGCTGCACCTCCGTAAAATGGTGGTGATAAGAATATCACCCTCTATGAGGAATCGCTTAAAAAAATTAGGAACCGGGGAGATGGCTCAGTCAGGGAAGTCGCCCAAGAAAGCATGGATCCTCCGCATTCATGTTTTTTGTTTTGTTTTTTTTTAAGGCCAGACATGATGGCATGTGTCTGTAACGCTAGTGCTGGGTAAGTGGAAATAGGCAGATCCTGGAGCCCTCCGGCTAGCCAGCCTTGCCAAGTCAGTAAGTAACCCAAGTCCAATGAGAGACCTTGCCTCAAAAGATAAGTTAGGCCGGGCGTTGGTGGCACACACCTTTAATCCCAGCACTTGGGAGGCAGAGGCAGGCGGATCTCTGTGAGTTCGAGGCCAGCCTGGTCTCCAGAGCGAGTGCCAGGATAGGCTCCAAAGCTACACAGAGAAACCCTGTCTCAAAAAACAAAAAAAAAAAAAAAAAAAAAAAAAAAAAAAAAAAAAAAAGAAAAAGAAAAAAAATAAGTTAGAAAGAAAGCAACTGAGGAAGCCACCTGTATCAGCCTCAGGTCTTTTACACATGTGTACACGTACCTGTGCCTACAGACACACACGCACATGCACACACACCCATGCCCCCCCACACACACCTGTGCCTACACAAACACACACACACACACACACACACACACACACACACACACACACACACACGTGTGCACCCACGCCTACACATGCATTCATACATATATATATACATACTACACACATATACAAACACACATACGTATACACATGTACTCATGTCTACACACACATGCACACACTTACACATTACATACACACACATATAAACATAAATGCACACATATACACATACACACTCATTCTAACACACATATGCACATACACACAATCACATACACACAAATACACACACAGAGTTAATGTGTTTTGGTATTTAGCTAATAGATATTTTTAACCCCATCTGTCACAGACATGGCATGAAGGGCATGAACTCCAAGCCAGGCTTTCTGAGTCTAGTCTGGCCCTTTAAAGCCCTCTGTGCCTCAGTTTCCTGCTCATGAAATGGCTTGTGGCAAATGCCGAATGGAGTTTGCTGGTTTCTGAGACTCATGACAGCCATTATGCTGGCTTCCAGTCACACTCAGCACTGGTCCCTCACCTGGTTTTCTGCCTCAGCTCAGCTGTCACCTCCCTGTGATGAGCCAGGGCAGTCTGTGGCCATGACTAGCTCTTGGTCATACAGTCCTTTCAGCTTCAGCCATGCTAACAATGGGGTTGCAGACTGTCTCCTGTTGCTCCTTACAAGCTCCCCGGGGCCAGCCTCTGGGCCCATTTGGTTCTAACTGCTCTGCAAAGCATATAACTGCACTCCAGAAATGTCAGGGGTGGGGAAGGGAGGAAAGGGAGTACAAAAGCAACCTCAGCACCTCCTATCCAGGACTCTTGTCCCTGGACCTGTCCCCTCAATGGCCTGGCTTTATCTCCCCGGGTCCCTGAGGTGCTGTGCCCCATGCCAAGTCACTCCTACGCACAGCCAGTTGCAGGACCTATCTAGCTCCTTGACTCTGCAGAGGCAGTAGGCAGACATTGGGGTAGCTAGAAGGAAGGACTTCCCTATATGAAGACTAGAAAGCTCACACACAGGTACAGGTACCTCCTTTCCCTGAGCTTTGAAGTTAAGGTCGTGTTTCTCTGTGGTTCTCATACAACCACTAGAAGAGGCTGCACAGGGCACCCATAGGCCCTCAGGCCCCCGCTTCCTGGCCCTGGAGTCTATGATCAGGTGCCAAGCTCTCATACAAAGACCAGAGTGAGGAAGCATTTCCTTGGGTTCCTTGCAGCCCACAGCCCTGGAGTGTGGTCTAGGCGAGTCTGCTTGGGTTGAGTGGGTGTCTGAGTTTCCTTGGCTTTGATTTCACCCAACCAGGGCGCACAGCCAACATGGGCCTGTCCTTTCCCAGTTCTCTTCTATGGGACCCCCTCCATCCCACCACCTGTCCTGCTCTGGGTTTGGGCCATACAGCTAACCTTGGGTGCTGATTTGAGCCTCTGCTTCCTTTGGTGGGTTCTGCCCAGTTCCAGCCCAAAGCCTTAGGGAACAACAGGTCCTGAGGGCAGACCAGAGAGATTCCTGACTGGGTTCTGTCCACAGCTGTGTTCACCTCTAACAGGAGTGCCACAGGAAGAGAGGGGCTTGGCACAGGATAGTCGGTACTCACCAGGTTGGTACCCATGGGGAGCATGGGCACACCAGCACCTCTGTGGCAGGTAGGAGAGGCAGGACAGAGGTGGCCCACACCACACCAGCAGAGCAGTAACCAGACTTGCCTCAAGGCCAGCATCGCTTCTTGTCCCATCCCTCTAGTGTTTCAGCCCACAGACAACTAAAACCACCCCTACTTTATGGCTGAGGGCATTGAAACCCGATGTTTTATCGGTTGCTTAAGAACTGTTAGTGGGGAAATTGGGATGGCACCCAAAGCTTAGCCCCACTATATCATCTCAAGCTCCTATCCATACTTCAAAGCCTCACAGAGAACAGGTGGTTCACTGGGGTCGGTGACAGCTCTAGGTAGTCCCAAGGACAGGTAGGAGTCATAAGATCATTTGCCAAAATTAATCACTGTTTTCCTAAAATGTTTATTATCACCATGGGTAGTAGAGTAGTTAGTGTGGGTCATTAAAAGAAAAAGAAAATGAGATAGGGATGTCCTGGAACTCGCACTGTAGACCAGGTTGGCCTTGAAATCACCGAGACCAGCTTGCCTCTGCCTTCTGAATGCTGGGCTTAAAGGCGTGCGACACCAAGCTTAGCCTAAAATATTTTTGAGACCAGGTTTCATGTAGCTCCGGTTTCTTTCAACCTTGTCCTGTAGCTGAGAATGACCTTGGGCTTCTGATCCTATTGCCTCTACCTTCTGAGTGTTCAGATTAGAGGCACGGGCCACTGCACCCAGTTTATGTGCTACTGGAGATTTAACTCGAGGCTTTGTACGTGCCTAACCAGCACTCTGATACCAGCTATATCCCCACCGATTTTGTTTTGTTGTTTTGGTGGCACCTGTGGGGACAGTTGTACTATGCAGCCCTGGCTGGCCTCCAAGTTGCGTTTAATCCCCCTGCTTTTACTATGTGCTGGGATTACAGATATGCCCTCACTATACCTGACTTTTTCATTTTTCTTTCTGGTGCAGATGATGTGAGCCACAACCTCACACATGCTAGGCAAACACTTCATACCACTGAACTACAGCTCAACTCCATGGAGTATGTCACCCTCAACTATTTGTGGTTATCCCTGATGCTTCCTGTTTGGCTGCACTGCCACTCTGCCTCAGAACCTGCATGGTTGTCAGGAGGCAATATCTTATTTTGAAGCATCTTCTTGAGGGAAGACCCCAGGAGTGACAGTGACACTGGTCCTCTGGCCTTGCTGCCCTCTACCACTATCTGGTCCCATGTGTGACAGAGTCCTGGGTCAGGTAGGTGCTGGTCCCTTTAAGAGCCCTGAGCCAGGACATGGTGAGTGAGTGATCCCTAAGCCCAAGCGGGGTTGGAACTGTGTTCTCTGGGGAATCCAGTGGCTGCCTGGCATCTTCCCTTTGATACTGACACCGGCATTTTAATAGCTGCGACCCATCAGGCTGGTGGTGTTTCAGCCCTGACCACACAGGGCATTCCAGGAGGCCCTGGCTACCAGCCAAGAGAGCAGACGGGGGCCCCTTTGTGTAGAGGGCCGGGGGTCCATCCTCCCAAGCCAAGACTACAGAAAGTGTCCCACCCACCCACCTCCAGCCTTATTCTGGGGTCTCCCACTAGGGCCTCCAACTCATGACACCCAAGGGGCTAGGGCTAGTGAGTTAAACAACCAAAGCTGGTTAACCGGAAGGGAAGGTGTGTGGTGACCTGGGTCACTCATTCCCATCTTGAGGGGATTTGGCCCTCACTCCACACCTGACTGAGTTAGTCATAGCTCATGGTCCCCAGCTCCCCACTACAGTAGGGCCGAGTCTGGCTTACTGTGACCCCTGATTTGTAAGCAGCCAGTGTTTACTGAATGCCTGCTGTGTGTCAGGATCTGTTGTAGGCACTGGGCAAAGAACACAGAACATACAGTTTATCTCCCTGTGAATTTATCTTCTGTTGGCAAAGGGGAGACAATGAATGGGAGGGAGGGAGGGAGGGAGGGAGGGAGGGAGGGAGGAGGGAGGGAGGGAGGGAGGGAGGGAGGAAGGGAGGAAGGGAGGAAGGGAGATGAAATAGGAAGGGGATGGGAAGCAAGAAGGGCTTCAGCCACAAAAAGAACATCCCAGAGAGAGTGATCACAAGTGCAAAGGCCCTGGGGGAGGAGAAAGCCTGGAGAGTGGTGGGTCTGGCAACTGTTGAGAATGGGGTTTCTGGTCCAGATTGGATGTAGGCTAGGGGTGTTAGGTTGTTACGGTCGTTGTGCTAGAGTTGTGCCTGGAGCAGGTTCTGGGGTTGGAGAGAAGCGCTGATCTGAGTGTCTACAAGGCAGAAGATGGGATATTTGCTGGCTGGATGTGTGAGGAAGAGAGTAATCAGTGATGAATTGGAGAATGGGAGACACTGAGTTTTGACTCTGATGGGACGAGCGTGGTAGGGATGGGGCAGCAGGCTGGCGGGCTCAGTCTTGGAAGTGAAACAGCAAAGAATAACCTGTCAGGCAAGCAGCTGGTCACATGACCCAGAGGAAGGTACAGGCTAGAGGTGGGACTATGGGGCTGTCATCCATCATTGTAGTAGTTTGGATAAGAATAGACCTATAGGCTCATATATCTGAATGCTTAGTCCAAGGAGTGGAACTGTTTGAAAGGATGAGGAGGTGTGGCCTTGTTGGAGAAAGATTGTCACTCTGGGGTGGGCTTTGAGTTTTCAAAAGTCCATGCCAGGCCCAAGTGCCTGTGAGCATTCTCTCCCCCTCCCCCACCCTCCGCTTGCAGGTCAGGATGTGGCTCTCAGGTGCTTCTCCAGCACATCTACTTGCCACCATGCTCCTGCCGTGACAATAATAGACCAAACCTCTGAAGCTCTTAAGCAAGTCCCCAATTGAATGCCTTCTTTTATAAGAGTTGCCTTGGTCATGGTGTCTCTTCACAACAATAGAACACTGGCTAAGACACTCATAGACAATATTGAAGACCTCAGACCAAGCAAGGTCTTGGAAACCAGTATATAGAGAACCATGGTCAGGCCCTGAACCATGACCCTGTGATCTGCAACATTTCAGCAGAAAGTAGACAAGATGGAGCCAGCAAAGGAGAAAGAGAGCAACCAGCCAGGGTGGAAGGAGGAGAACTGAGAAAGCATGGCTTCCTGGGGGCCAAGTGCAGGAGGAGGGGAAGGAGAAGTGTGTACATATGACCACAGGTCAAAGAGGACAAGGATTGACCATCAGACTCAGCATCCTAGAGCGGTGGTCATCCACCAGAAGGAAACCCTCTGCCAGGCTGGGAGGGGTGAAGGTAGCCAGGTGTCCTGGTTGGTTTTTTGTTCTTTTCTTTTAGGTGTGTGTGTGTGTGTGTGTGTGTGTGAGAGAGAGAGAGAGAGAGAGAGAGAGAGAGAGAGAGAGAGAGAGAGAGAGAGAGAGAAAACATGACACAAACTGGAGTTATCTGGGAAGAGGAACCTTAATTGAGAAAATTCCTCCATCAGATTTCCTATAGGCAAGCCTGTAGGGCATTTTCTTCATTAATGATTGATGAGGGAGGGCCCGGTCCACTGACTAGTGTTTTGTTTTTCCAAGATAGGGTTTCTCTGTGTAGCCCTGGCTATTCTGGAATTCACTCTGTACATTAGGCTGGCCTCAAACTCAGAGATCCACCTACCTCTGCCTCTCGAGTGCTCGTATTAAAGGCATGCACCACCACTGCCCAGTTAGTGCTGGATAGTTTTATGTCAACTTGACACAAGCTAGAGTCACTGGAGAGAAAGGAGCTTCAACTAAGAACAATAAGATAGGGCTATAGGCAAACTTGTAAGGTATTTTCTTAATTAGTAGTTAGTTGATGGGAGAGGGCCAAGTCCATTGTGGGTGAGGCCACCTCTGGGTTCTTTAAGAGAATGGGTTCTATAAGAGAGTGGACTGAGCAAGCCTTGGGGAACAAGCCAGTAAGCAGCACCCCTCCATGGCCTCTGCATCAGCTCCTGCCTCTGGGTTCCTGCCCTGATGGAGTTCCTGTCCTGGCTTCCTTCAGTGATGGACTACAATGTGAAAGTCTAAGCCAAATAAACCCTTTCCTCCCCATCTTTCTTTTTAGTCATGGAGTTCATCACAGCAATAGAAAGCAAACCAGGACAGACATTGGTACCAGGTTCAGGATGTATGCAGTTGAGGGGGAGGACATGGAAAGAGTTTGGAACTTTGAGCTTGAAAACTGTTGAGTACTTGAGCTTAATGGGTTGTTCTGTGAGACTCAGAAGAGATTGTCAAAGGTGGTGCAGACACTGGAGGCTGGCTTGTGGAGTTTCAAAGGGAAGTTGGAGAGCTCTTCAGAGACCCTGTCAGGGTTGTTCTTGTGGCATTTTGAATTGAGAACCTCTGGTGTCTGGTCAGCTGTGATTAACCAGAGACCAGAGCCACTAAAGCAAGACCTTTGTTTTGCTGGGACAGTTGATATTCTGCAGCTAGAGCTGAGAAAGGAGCAGTGATTAAGACAAGCCCAGCATCATGGAGGTGAAGTCTTTGGAAATTATCCAGATTTTTTTTTTTTGGTGGAGAGGTAGAATAAAGCTGCATCTCCTGGTAGCCATGTTTGGTAAATGTGTAAGAGTCACCCATGTATTACTGGTCTTGGCAGCATGAGAGCTTCTGGATTGACAGAGTCATGGAGAGCAGCTAAGGCTTGGTACAAACAGAGGCCAGGAGAAGCCATCGGTGAAGGTGCAGCCTCAATTGTAGTAGAGACCCTAGTTTCGAAGTGGTCATGGAGAAAAGTTGAGGCTTGCCTCCATGTGATAGCATCAGAAAACCCAGGCCATTGGTAACGTGCAGCCTGTGGAGGTGCCAGGACCGTGGAATGACCACCAAAGACAGAAGCAGCGATGGCATGGAGCCAGCCTATGCCTGTGAAACTCTGTATGCTGTGAAAAACAGAGCTGAAGAAGTAGGGTCTCCAGACAGGGCTCAGTCGACCCTGTGGTACCCAGGCTGACCTAACAAGGCTCATGTAAGAGTCCCATGTGAGGCACATAGCACATGGCCCTCTACAGAGAGGGCACATAGATACTGGCTTCCATAAACAGTCTACCACGTGCTGCCATTTTGCATGCATGGATTTGATTGCTGTCGTGTATATACAACTTCCTGGAGCTTGAGGTATCCCACCTCTGATGGGGAGGTCCTTCTGTGTATATGACTGCCTTATTGGTTGATAAATAAAGTACTGTTGGCCAATAGGAAAGCAAGATAGGTGGGACTAGAAGTCAAGGAGGATTCTGGGAAAGGTAGGAGAAAGTGGAGAGTCACCATGTGAGCCCAGGAAGACGGGACACTTCCACTGGCTTCCGATAAGTCTTATAGAATATATAGATTTATGATAATTAAGACTGAGCTAGCAGATGAGAAATCCTAGTCATTGGCCAAGCAACATTTGTACCTAATATAAGTCTCTGTTTGTTAATTGTGACCCTAACGTGGCAGCGGGCAGAACGTGGGCAGCCTGGCGGAAAGCGCCCATGTTGCAGCAGGGCTCGGGCGGCTTGGCGTAAAGACTTATTATTACACACTTCTTTAGGGTTTTCCAGATTGGTTCTGTGGTTTCAAAGTGTGGAGGCAGAGGTTTGGTGAAACAGGGTGTCTAGGGCCTGCTCAGCCTCCCTGGCCCCCCATCACCCACCCCTGTCCACCATTCTGGCCTTGAGGCGGTGAGTAGAGCAGTTGGCTTTGTCCCTGTCCAGGTACCCAGGTGGAGAAGGAAAACAATAGCAAAGGTCTAAGAAACGTGTGCCATCAAGTCACCATGGGCAGCCGCTAGTTCACAGGGCCCTGAGCAGAGCCTGCCGGAGATAGAAGATGCTACAGTGACTGTGATAAACTTTATCCTACTTCCTGTCACGCACACGAGAAGAGTTTGAGAGTTCTTTGGAGACTATCATTTACCTCCACCACCCCACCAGCCAGCACCCTTTCTTAGCCCCTCCCCCAACATGCACTCCCCTTCACCCCACCCCCCCGCTGATATTCCAAGGCTGGAGTTTTTATGAGCTCCTGGTGATTCATTTTGTCTTTTTGTGTGCAGAAATGGAAGTTCTACTCGCGCAGGCGCCGGGAGGCTCCGAAGATGTCTCCAGGATGTAACTGCCCACCAGGTAAGGAGCCCTGCAAATGGGTAAGGTCAGATCAGCATCCCTTGGTCAGGCACCACATCCCAGAACTCATTTTAGTTCTGTCCAACTCAGCTACCACCTCTCATCGGTTACTCTCCATCCTTCTGGAGATGCATCTGCCTGTCTTCCATCCTTCCCCCTTCTTCCATTCCTCTCTCCCTCCATCCATTCATGTACCCATCCAAGTATGGGGACTCTTCTTACCATGTCACCATTGTACCTGCCATTTCTGAAGGCATATAGTAGGTGCACAAGAATGTCTACCACCTGAATGGATGGATGGTCCTGTAGTGCTCAAACTATAAACTGGATTCAGATGCTACTTTGGCTGTTTTCTGGCCTTGCTCGAGTAGATCCAAGATGCCACAGGGCCTTGGCTCACACAGTCTGCTCCCCAACTGTCTCTTCCTGTATTCAAAGATGTGTGCAGAGTATCTGCTCAGTGCGGGCATCGTATTCAGTGTTGGGTTCTAGCGCACTATCACCACTGATAATGTGAGTGTGTGTGAGGGCTCCTCCAGCTTTCTGACCATGTTCATTAAGCTAATGACAGAAGAGGGATTGACACTGTTTTGACTGGGCTATAATTTGAAGGAACAGAAAGAAAGGATTTGGGGAGAAAGGAAGACTTGCTTAAATAATTGTTGGAGGCTTTGTCTGCTCAGGGGCTCCTAGTGTATACTGAAGCCTCCTATGTAACTTGGTGGGCAAATGTCCCTGGAAAGTCTCTCTCTGGCCTCCTGGGAAGGTCCTCCCTGGCATTAGAAGCTTACAACCTTCTAGAAATCCTCCACAGATTCCCTGAACCAGGGAAGAGAGACTGACAAGATGTTAAAGGTATTAATCGCTTTTTCCCTTGCTGTAACCAAATACCTGGGAAGAAGTACCTCCAGGGACAAAGGGCTTGTTTTGGCTCACAGTTGGAGGAGGTACAATCCATTGTGACGGGCAAGGCACCACCAGAGTCAGCCCCTGTCTGCGGCAGTAAGAGGCTGCTTGTTCACATCTCAGCAGATCAGGGGAAGTAGTCGGAGAGAGTAGATTTTTCAGCTTGCTCTCCCCCTTTGATTCATTCTGGAATCCTAGCCTGTGGGGGTGATGTCCAGGATGGGTCTACCCTCACCAGCCAAGCCTCTCTGGAAATGCCCTCACAAACACACCTTGAGATGTGTTTCCTTTGTGATGCTAAACCTGCTCAACCCAAAAGCTATGACTAGCCAGCACACTGTGCATACAGGTACAATGGAGGTTCCTGGTGTCCAGTCGTAAATGGCTGGTGCACTATCCCTGAAGATGTGGTACTGTGATAAGAGTCACTGTTCCCACAAGCTGCTTGTCCGGATTAATTCAAAAGGTTTCCAGAGCCCCGGGAAGCCAGCTCCTCTCTCTGAGTTTAGGAGATTGGGCCCCAGAGTTGGA
This sequence comes from Cricetulus griseus, assembly GCF_003668045.3. Lineage (NCBI taxonomy): Eukaryota > Metazoa > Chordata > Mammalia > Rodentia > Cricetidae > Cricetulus > Cricetulus griseus. Next base: position 275,222,564 of record NW_023276806.1, read on the forward strand.
GAAGGCTTTCTGCTAGATCCTTAAGATGCCAGGATTAGTAAACTGAGATGTGGGTGACGAGGTGACAGGGTCCAGACAGGTTTCTGAGACTACCCAAGTTCTGTGTGACTGTATCTGTTGTCTTAGACAAGAGTGGCACCATGGAAGACAATTTGGAATTCTATCTCTGACACCTAACCAGCCGTAAAGCCTTCAGAGTTTCCTCACCTTTCTGTACCTTAGTTGCTTTGTTTGAAACAAGAATAAAGGCCACTTGGTGGGAGAGATTAAGTGGGAGAGATTAATAGGCTTGTTACCGGCTTGTTAGTACCTTGCCTGATATTAAGCATCTTCATCATTATTATTATTGTATTGTTATTGTTATTGTCATCGTTACTATTTGTTAATTTCCTCAGGCGTCTCATGTCTGTCAGTCATTCGCCAACATTCTTATCTCAACTGTCATATCCTGGCATTGGGGGCAGTGTTGGTTGCATGTTCAAGGCCATAGTAGTTACCTGCCCCTGCTGGCCAGGGAAAGCAGAAGCATCTCACCCTGCAGCAGTGAAAGAATTTCCCTGACACAGAAACTCACCTACTCTACTTAACAGCCAGCCACTTTCGTCACTGATGCTAGGTGAGCACCTGCTGTGTACAGGCAGCAAGCTTCTAGTGTTGGTGGGCAACCTCCCTCAAGATGTTGGCTTATTTAGCATGTACAAAGCCCTGGGAAGTTCCATTCCCAGCATGTATATACCGGGTGTGGTGGTTCTTTCCTGTAACCCTAGCACTCAGGAGGCAGAGGCCAGAGGATCAGGGGTCCAAGGCCATCTTCTGCTTCATAGTGAGTGAGAGGCTAGCCTGAGACTCCTAAGATCCTCTTTTGGAAAACAAGATAAAAACTCATGATAAAAAAAGAGGTGAGGGGAAACTGAGCATCCCAGATGCTTGCAAGTCCTCAAATGGGTCAGGGGAGCCACTCCTCCCTGGACCTGGATCCTTCTTCTAGGCCATTGTCTTGGGGTCAGAGTTCACAAATCTCTGTGTGGCTCCTGATGTTGTTGTAAAATATACAAACACAAAGTAACACACACCTTTGTCCTGCCAGCACTTAATATTGTCCCTGTATACAGTAGGTGCTCGATGAATGTTAATAAATTGGTGATTAGATTCTTCCTCATGGTCTCCACCCACCATCACTCCACGTGTGTGGCCCTGTACTATACCTTGAGTCTTGTCTACCTTGAAATTCCCTCTATTTGACATAGCAAATAAACACTTTGTTTCTGCTTATGGTGGCTGATGGATCAGATCCTACAGCTCCAAACTTATGCCTTCTCCCTTTGGCTTATGTGGTCAAAAGAGGCCAGAGCCGGAGTCCTGTGGTGGGTGTGCTCTTCCCCCGTGGCAGCCCTGGGACCCTGGGCAGCATTCAGAAGGCTCAGAACTCATAATCATGGGCAGAAAACTTGCCTCCTTCCCTTCCTACGCTGACCTCGCCAGCATCCTCCTGAGATCCTCCCTGACCCAAAATAGCTCTTTTTCCAGCATCCTGCCACAGACACTGTTTGCCAGGGGAGTGATGGGCTCACAGGCTCAGGGCAGGATGCCAGAGGTCAAATCTCAGGGAGAAGGGCCACAGCAGCCAGAAGTTGAGGAATTGGGTGTGGGCCAGTTGCAAGGTACACAGGACAGAGGGAGGGTCCTGAGAACAGATATATGGACCGTGGGACTTCCTAGACCACTTGAGGCCAATACAAAGATCAGGGAAATTTACCCATTCTCTGTCCTTGTTCCTACTAACAAATGAGGAGCAGGACAATATAGGCTCCAGCTGGCAAGGAAACAGCTCCTTCAGGCCAGTCATGCTGGGGCTGGGTGGGGCTGGCAGCAGGCATGCTGCTGTGGGACCCATCCCTTCTGCCTAGGCCTGGTCTCTAATGGGACAGGGGGACTGGGGCCTTGGATATCAGGCTGGAGGGGTTGGATAGCAACAGTGAGAATGAGGGGTGATTTAGTCCACCAGCCTGCCTGTCAGCCCCCAGTACAGGTACATGACTAAGATGGAGGGGAGAGGAAAAGTTTCTTTGGCCAGGCCAGTGAGTGATGGCACACCTATCATGTGGTTCAGACATTCTTTGTGGAACACTCTGAAGTACCAAAGAGCCCCAAGAAGCCTGGAACACTAGGAAAATGTCATCTGGGATGGTGGCACTGGATGTTGGCCATATAGAACAAGGAAGCAAGCTAGAGGTCATGCCACCATGACCAAAGTAAAGGGACTTCAGAGGGGACATATCTCTTACTGAGTGCATCACAGGGGCATGGTGCAGGCCAGGGAGGTGGCTGTTCTATCTGTGTATTGTAGATTTCTTCTCTAAGGCCCTGGCAGCTTCAAAGGCTTTCACCAGCATGAAAGGAGAGTGGACGAGCACAGAAGTAGTCGAGCATGGGTGGTCAGAACCTGAGGAAGAACCACCCTTCAGTCCTGCTCACCCACCCCTGGCCAGACCTGAGTTACAGGATGGCCCACGGAAAGCCAGACAGACATGCGCTGAGTGGTTCATGTGCAGATTGTAATCTCAGCCCTGGGGCGGGGAAGGGGTGGAAGCAGAAGGATCTGGAGTTCAAGGTAGGCATCAGCTACATGGCAAGTTCAGGGCCAGTCCAGTCTCGAAAGGCGAGTATGTCTATCTCCATGGAAGATGGGAGAAACATTGAAGATCCAGCAGCCAGACTGCAGGTCCTTCTAGAAAATGCCCAGAATGAAAGCTTTGAGGAATGAGTGCATCTGGGTTGACCAGTAGTTTAAGGAACTTAGAGCCTAGAGTGGTGACAGGAAACAATTGAGCAGGGATTAGAGTAGAAAGAGATATCAAAAACTGCAGGGAGCCGGGCTCTGCTCAAGATAGTGTTTATGTTGAGAGTGATTGACCTCTTTGACCTGATACTCAATAGAAGCAGCTTTTGTTTTTTCTGGGTTTTTCGAGACAGGGTTTCTCTGTGAATTTGGAGGTTGTTCTGGAACTAGCTCTTGTAGACCAGGCTGGTCTCAAATTCACAGAGATCCCCCTGCCTCTGCCTCCTGAGTGCTGGGATTAAAGGTGTGTAGCACCACCACCTGGTCAGAAGCAGCTTACTTGGGGGGGTGGGGAGGCATTTATTTTGGCTCTCAGTTCAGGATGACATGGTCCATCATGGTGGAAGAAAGCCTGACAGAAAGAGGCTTGGCGGCAGCAGGAATCTGAGTAGCCACTTGTTCAAATGGCATTGGCCAGAAAACAGAGGGCTTGGGTCAGAAATATAAAAGTGGCTGTAATCCCCAAGGTCCACTTCGTACTGACCCACTTCCTAGGCCAACTTCCTAAAGGTCCCATGACCCCCCCAAATGTCATCACTTTCTGAGGACCAAGTGTGTTCAAACATTGGGGACATGTCACATCTAAACCAGAGCATTTGGTAATGACTGCCTGGAGGCCAGCGCCCGAGTCATCTTGCATCCAGATTAGCAAAAAGTGTGGTAATCACTTATTGATGTCTGCTGTGGGTGCAGGGATGGTGAGCAGCAGCTGCGTCTTGCACCCAGGCCGTGCTTCCTCACAAAGCATTAATGTAGCATCAGGAAAGGTTTGGAGAGGAAGGATGTGGTCCAGTCCAATGTGTATTTCAAAACAATAAGTAGTTGTGCTGTAGATGATGCCTCCAAGGCAGGAGCAGCCCCTTCCAGCACCAAAGCTTGTGATCCTAGGAATAGGACTTTGTTTTTCTCATGACCCTTGGTTACTTTCCATGGGTGGTGTCAGCTGCTGCCACACACCCTAACCCTCTTCTTTGGCCAGCCCTGCCCTGTTTTTCCTGGCTCCAGATTTTTTTTTACCCCAACAGCCAACATGGGTAGAGCCTGTGGCCAGGGCTTTGGTCTCAACTAGACTCCTGTCACCACCTCTGAGTGGCAGCAGAGCAAATCCACAGACAGGGCCCTTATCTCAGTTTTAGCTAACCAAGAAGCAGGAGACTGAAGACCAGAGGCTCCTTTGGCACTGTTGCCAAAGAGGATTGCCGAGTGGGTGGTTATTGTAGGGAGATCATTTCAAACTAGAGAGATACTGTCTTCCGACAGTTCCAAAACTCTGCTGAACCTGCTGATAATTTCCAGGTTACATCAGTGGCTAGTCCTTGAAGCAGTTCCCCATGGTCAGCTAGTAAGGCACACTACATTACACACACTTGCTGATATGATTCATGTTCAAACTCACCCTGCTTCTGCTGCAGCGTGAAGGTTGTGCCTTCACCAGCAGTGTGGGCCTCGTCCCTGACCTCTCTTCTGAATTCCCTTGCAGCCAGGTTCAGTCCCAGAGCAGCAGCAGCTCCAATGGCTCCTTAACCTAGCCCACTGCACTCTACTCCTCTGCTCCAACACCGTCTGTGGCTCCCCTGTACTCCTAATCCAATACCATGCCTACTATATTCTCTCTCTAGCCTGATCTTTGCCAATCTCCTGCCGTTCCTCTTTTCTCTCAGTAAACCTGGGTGGGACCTGTTGGCCCAAGCATTGCTCATCACTTCAGCTTCTATTCTCACCACCTCCCTGCTGAACTAATGTGGTAGCCCTCCCATCCTGCTGTACCACCCCTGCAGCCCCTTCCATCCATCACCTCTGCTTTTGCCATGTCCCTTAGTTCTGCTCTGTGATCATGTTGAGAGAGCACCTGGTGCATGCTCAGCACATAATCCAGGAGAAACCTCCTACTTACGTGTTCCAGATATGAAATGCAAGCAGACCCAGAGGCTCACACTTGCTGTGGTTTCTCCCAGGCTACAGTCATTAGCCCATTAGCTGTCTGATGTGGGTGCTATAGAGGCTTGAGAGCAGTATCAGCATGGGGATGACAAAGTAGGGGAGCCCTAGTGGGTCCCTAGCCAGGGAGAATGCTCTGCCCACAGATCATGCTAATAGCCTCCTCGGCACCTTACAGGTGTGTCTCACAGGTCATCATTCCACAGGGATGCATAACTACAGCCAGCATCTTCCCCCACACTGTGCCTTCTCAAAATCCTGCAAATTACCCACGATCAGGACCTAAACAGGCTTTAAAAGTGTGTGTGTGTGTGTGTGTGTGTGTGTGTGTGTGTGTGTGTGTGTGTGTATGTGTGCGCGCCCGCGCGCGCGCGCGCGCGTGCTCTGGTTCACATGGTACATGCACATAAGTACATACGTACGTACGTACGTACGTACGTACATACATACATACATACATACATACATACTTGTCTACGTAAATGTTCATGCCATGTTGCACATGTACAAGTCTGAGGGCAATTTGCAGAAGTCAGTTCTTTCCTTCCACCATGTGGGTCCTGAGGATCCAAATTTGGGTCATCAGGCTTGATCAGTGCCTTTATCTGCTGAGCCATCTTGCTGCAAGCCCTAGGAAGGGTTCTGTGACACCATCACATCCCTTCAGTCACAAATGCCACTGAAGGTGGGTCTGGTGGTCCATGGCTATAAACCTATAACCCTGGCACTCAGGAGGTGGGAGCAGGAGGATTGCTGCAAACTGGAGACCAGCTATTAGTGGGTTCTAGGCTAGCCTGAGCTACAAAGTGAGCTTCTATCTCAAAGAAAAAAAGAATCATTGGTCCTGTTGTTGGTCTTTCCCTATCCACAAGCATCGCTTTGCCCAGACTGCCACCATGTGTCACCTCATGTACTGCAGGAACCCGCTTACCAGGCCACTTTCAACCCTTCACACCATCTGTAAAAGCACACAGATGATGTTTCTAAGGTTGATGCACAACCCTCACTAACCCAGTACTTCAGCATCCCCTGTGGCCCTGAGGATAGAGACAAAATTCCTCGGCACCCTCACCCTTAGTCTTCACACACTCCCAGCAGGCTCCAGGGACATCTGTTTTGCTGGTGACCTGTCTACTATGGGAGTGACAAGTCTGTGTAGCCCTGGCCACCTGGATCAGCATTGCTGGGGGCTTAGAGAGGAACAGCCCAGAAAGCAGGTGCAAAGTTCAGATGCTGCCTTGTCAGTTCCAGCCCTTTGGGCCCTGAGCTCTCACTAGAAGAGAGGTTGGTTGATAGTGTAGAAAGGGCTCTGTGTTGTAGTTGTAGAAGCTCTTGAGCAGCAGCTTTAGCCACTTAGGGGAAGGAAGGTCAGGTGACCAGCGTGGGAGAACCCCAGCAGCCCACAGCTGTTGAGTGGCCAGGTGCTGCCTAGCTGCAAGAGGGCTGTCTGCTCCTGGGAATGCATCCTCACGCCCCCCCCCCGCCCTTGG